>NC_092508.1:51837484-52149568 GCF_047511675.1 Marmota flaviventris | reverse complement strand
TCTTAAATTTGGTCTCTTGATGTTATCCCATATTTCTTGGATGTTCTGCTCATGGTTTCTTAACAGTCTTGCTGAGGTGTCTATGTTCTTTTCAAGTTGAAATACTTTATCTTCATTGTCTGATGTTCTGTCTTCTAAGTGTTCTACTCTGCTGGTAGTATTCTCAATTGAATTTTTAAGTTGGCTTATTGCTTCCTGCATTTCTAGGATTTCTGTTTGTTTGTTTTTTATAACCTCTATTTCCCTGTATATTTGATCTTTTGCTTCTTGGATTTGTTTATGTAATTCATTGTTGAAGTGATCTTTCATTGTCTGATTTTGCTGTCTGATGTCTTCCTTGAGACTCCAGATCATCTGAAGCATGTATATCCTGAATTCTTTATCTGACATTCCTTCAGCTGCAGCTATTACCTCTTCTAACGTTGAGTTGACCTGCAATGCTTGTGGTCCTTTCTTTCCTTGTCTCTTCATACTGTTCGCATTCCTTTCTTCTTGGTGAAACTGTTGTGCTATTGAATTTTCCCCCTATATATTTATATTGGTCTTGTATAGTTGCAAAGTCTCCCTCGCAGGCGCGGGCGGCGGCTCTGCCCCTCCTCCAATTGGGGCAATGTGCCTACCACGCCGGCAGGCCGCTGGGCCTGCTCTGCCAGTCGGCAGCAGGTCCGCCGACCTTGCAGGCGCGGGCGGCGGCTCTGTCCCTCTGCGGGCCGCTAGGCTTGTTCTGTCGGAGGTCGCAGTTCTGCCTACTTTGCAGGCGCAGGCAGCGGCACTGCCCCTCTGCAGGCCTCTGGGGCTGTAGTGCCAGTGGGTCGCAGGTCCGCCTACTTTGCAGGCGTGGGGGGGGGCGGCTCTACCCTTCCTCAGGCCACTGGGCCTGTTCTGTCTCTCAGTTGCAGGTATGACCTGTTCTGATGGTGGTCTCAGTTCCGACTACCTTGCAGGCACTGGGGGGAGTGGGCGGCTCTGCCTCTCAGCAGGCCGCTGCTCCTCTTCTGCCGGTGGGTCGCAGGCCCGCCTACCTTGCAGGAGTGATTGGAAGCTCTGTCCCGCCGCGGGCCACTGGGCCTTTTCTGTCGGTGGTCACAGTTCCCCTACCTGGCAGGCGCGGGGGGTGGGGGGCGGCTCTGCCCCTCAGCAGGCCGCTGGGCCTGCTCTGTGTTTGGTCCCAGTTCCCTCTACTATGCCGGCGCAGGGGGAGGGGGCGGCTCAGCCTCTCAGCAGGCGGCTCCTCCTCTTCTGCCGGTGGGTCGCAGGCCCGCCTACCTTGCAGGAGTGATTGGAAGCTCTGTCCAGCCGCGGGCCACTGGGCCTTTTCTGTTGGTGGTCACCCTTCCCCTACCTGGCAGGCGAGGGGGGTGGGGGGGCGGCTCTGCCCCTCAGCAGGCCGCTGGGCCTGCTCTGTGTTTGGTCCCAGTTCCCTCTACTATGCCGGCGCAGGGGGAGGGGGCGGCTCAGCCTCTCAGCAGGCGGCTCCTCCTCTTCTGCCGGTGGGTCGCAGGCCCGCCTACCTTGCAGGAGTGATTGGAAGCTCTGTCCAGCCGCGGGCCACTGGGCCTTTTCTGTTGGTGGTCACCCTTCCCCTCGATTTTTGTATTTCTGAATTAGCTATTTTCTTAAACCATCAACTTGGAGAAAGAGAATTTATTTTATCCTGTCTTTTGAGAACTAAACCTTTCTTTGCCTTAAACATTTGGGTTAATTCTTTATAAACTGAGCCATACATCTTTTTCCCCTTTCAAATTATGTGTTGTTAACAATGATTATATCCGTCAATAAATGATACAAACATGCAAACAGAAACAATGTACAGACTTCCATTAATTAAACAGATTGACATGAAAATTTAAAAAGTCATCTTGAAATTCAATCTCAGTGTGCTAATGAACACATTTTGATCTAGTTTAGAAATGGTTTTTATTTTCTTGCTTTTTAAGATTGCTGAACACGTATATACTAATGACGTGTAGTCAGCATTGCCAATGACCTTAGAAAGGAAGAAATTAATGGGGGAAGAAAGGGTTCTATGACCTTATCAAATGAGGGATTTTCCTGATAAGCCACAGAAGACACACCCAGCCTTGTGAGATTGGGCACATTAGACAATTTATAATACTGAGCACAATGCTTATTAAATGCTAGGTATCATTATCTCACTAAATTCTTGAAATACTTCATAAGACAGATATGGAGATATTAAAAATATTTAATACTAGTAGGACAAGGGCACTGACCAATCAGAATGTAGCATTGAAGGAGAATTTCAGAAGCTTTTCCAATTGTTGAGGGGTTACTGAATTTGATGAGGACTGGAGGATCCTGATATAGAATGGGACAAGGGGACTGGTGTTTTGGGGAGCAGCTCTTTACGAATGTATGGAAATACTTCACTCTTCACTAACCAGCATGGTAATACCTCCATGTGCTGGCTAAAAACAATCCTGGGGCAAGCATTATTTTACAGATGAAGACCTTGTGGCTTAGGATAATTAACTTGTTTAATTTGATTTGAATCCTTATCTGTCTCACTTCAAATGATCTCTTTTGTTTTATACATGTCACTGCTATAATGTTTCCTTGATTTTTTTTGCTCTGACAAGTTAAATCCATTTTTTTTCTTGCTGAGGTTGTCTCTAAATAGTGTGTAAAGACACCAGATAAACCATAGTGAGTGAGTCATAAAGGTTGACAGAGAACAGCAAAAACAAACAAACTAAAAAACACCTTCTCTATTTCAAACTCAGTTGGGTCTTTGATATAGGAGTGGTTCATGTTTTTACATGTAATTTGTGGTTAATAAGTTTCCTGAATTAAAATAAGATCTTTATCATTATATTTCTATATAGAAAGACACAGTAGCAGATATTCATACCATCTTTTTAGTTAAGATTCGATTGTAGGTGAGAGCAAGATACTCAACTGTTTTTTAAAATGCATTATTATTTGTTTTCAGTATAATTTAGTTTAACTGATCAGTGAGCAAGTTTTACTTAAATTCAAATGAATAACTAAAGCTTAAACTTTGAAGAACACTTCAAGGTTTAAAGTTTTCATGTAAAGAAATGAAATTTTTATTAAGAGCTGTCCATGGTTATTTCTTCCTAAGGAAATAAAGAGGTTTTGCAAAGAAATTGCAAAGTGATGATAATCAAATTCTCTTCCTTCTTATGGGACCAACCAAAATAAGACTATAGGTACACTAAAATGTATGACCACATTCTATTTAGACACATAAGTTCAAGAAAATTGATTTGACTAGGTAAAACATAGCTACAAACAGTCTCTAGTGTATGAACAGATATCATTTCAAATGTTTATTTATAATTTAATATTTTCAAACTTTGTATGTAAATTTCCAATCTAATGAACTGAAATGGGAACAGATTTGTCCTAAGTTTGACTAGGTAAAATTTATTTCACCTATAATGTACCTTAAGTATAGAACTAATTATGTTTTTGGTCATATTCTCCACATATATTGTTCATAAGGGAATAACATGAATTTTCTCTAACAGACTTGCACTCAGACTTCTAGTTCTGACACCAAACCAACCCAGAAAACCATAGTCTATGTCACATCCTCCCATATTTTATCAGGAATAAACCAAGTTCATTAAACAAGAGACTAAAGGGTAAAGTTATTTGTTTAGATTTTCAGTGTGGTTCTAGGAAAATAAAAACACAAGTGCTCCAAATTTAGCACATAGAATTTAAGAATTGGAGGAGCTTTAGGAATTATAAGCTCAACATGTCTTTCTAATCTGAATAAGCCAAATGACAATTCTTTCTTTTTCTTCATTTAGTTCATAAATACAGGTTAAAGCCAAAAAATGTTCACACCTATTTCTGGCACATTTTCCTTGTTGGTATGGCAGATGCTAGCTATATAGCAAGAACCACAGTATATTTGAAGGGCCCCTACCAAGAAATACTCATATTACACTATAGCCCTTTTAATGAAGAATCCATTCTGTTATCAGGGGTGCAAATAATGGTTCCCAGGCAATAAATATATCTTAAAGAATGCTTGCTTTTTTTTTTCTTCAAAAATACAGTCTGTTATAAAAGGCTTTTATAAAAGACTTTTTAAGTTGAAAACATATTTAAAAAAAAAAAAAAAGCAGAACTCTAAAGAAAATTCAGTGGTCAGAATGCTTCACTACTCAGTGTGTAGGTATAATGAAACACTTAGCTTCCTGATGTTACCCTGGTGTTGACTTCTCAGTTTTAGTGTTTACGGGAGGACCTGGACTTGGTGTCTGAAGTTGCCTGCTCCACAGGAAACCACCTCCTTCTGCTGCTTGCTTTCTCTTGAGCCAACACCCAAAGCCACCATCAGTGTCATGGGGATGAGACTTTTCAAGGTAAGTGAAAAGAAAACAGGAACAAATGTATTTTCACACAGAATTTGCTGAAGGCCTTGGCTCATAGTAGGAAGTACTGCCTCACAGGGATCCCTGTTTGGGGTGTGGAGGGACACACTGTCCTGGTTTATGTGGAATCATATATGGTGTGAGTGAAATGAGACAGATCCCCATTCCCAAGCGCCCTATCTAAGATGGAAGCGGGTTATGTTGTCTAGACTAGAGGAAATGCTTTTTTTTTTTTTCTTTCTTTCTTTTTTTTTTTTTTTTTTTTTTTTTTAGGGAAGGTTATCAGAATTTTAAAAGCCAAATGATCGCTGGAGAGAATAACTAACATTTTATTGACTGCTTGGCTTTTAAAAGGTGTTTCTCCTCTTTCTTTTTGTTTAATTTAAAAAGTCTTCTTTTAACCCCGAGATGCAATTAAAACTTAATTTGTGCCTTATTACATAGCAGGTATCCCTTGGCTTTTATTTATTATTTTCTCCATTAGGAGTTTTAAACTTGAGGTGGAATTAATGTCTCTTCTATGATCTTTTATAGTCTTCTTTTTCACATATATGAGTGTTTCAGAATCCTCTAAAATACCATGAGTTTTAATGTAATATGGATTTTACTATATTGTAAATATTAGATTATTAAGAGTTCCTTAACCCCTTTTAATGAGAAGGAAACACAGACTTGAATAGATATTTGTGGTTCTTATTCTTCAAGGATTTGCCTCCCCTTTTGTGCTTTTTTCTAGGCTGTTCCCACTTTCTTCTTCTTCCTCCTTTGCAGAAGGTAAAACATCAATTTAAGATGATGAAACCAGACATTTTGAGAAAAGTTTGGACAACAATGACAAAGGCAAGCTCCTTTCACTTTGATTTTCACCCATTTATACAGTTTATACATATTTATCGACTTAAGTTGCTTTATCACAATGATACTTGAAAGCCAACAATAGAAACCATCTTAGAATTTTGAGTTGTGATCTTTTCCCTGGCTAGTGATATGTGGTACCATGCTCTCATGATGCTGAACAGAGGAAGTGAGCTGCACTCCCAGGCAGCTGTGCACCGAGAGGATAAACAACTGTCATCTGCAGTTGTTTGCTAAGATGACAACTGTCATCTGCAGTTGTTTGCTAAGCTATGGTATTTGGTAGGTTAGGGGTACCAAGTACATTTTGAATATATGAATAAATATGTGGGTTCACCAAGAAATAACCTCATTGTAAGCCAAGGAGCATCTGTATTTATAAGACCATTTTCTTCCAACCTAAGAGAATTCTAGCTCATGTTGATACATAAGTTTTAGCAACTTATCCTATCCAATGCTTTGTGTTGACATAGCCACTCTGACGTCTTCAGTTCTATCCTTGGCAACTATTATTCCAGAGCCCATTGGATCTGAGATTATACCAGAATTTCATCTTTTCTCAGCCTGAGATATTTTTTTACTGTGAAAATCTTACCCACTGGCAGATCTAATTTCTAGATCTCTCTGGATTTGACAGATAAGATAAACTAACAAGAATATTTTGCATTTGTATAGCTTTCATATACAAATATTTTATTCTCATAGGCCTATTTCAAGTTATGAGTAGATTTTGAAAAGCAAACTCAACTGACTGACAAATAGCTATGAGGACTCTGGACCAGCCTATTTGTGTTCTTGGACTGCCCATGATCATTGATTGCTTATAGAAGTGTGATTGCAGTAGTTTTGGGGGAGACAAATCTGACAGTGTCTGTGAACATTTACTGTGACATTTTCTAAAGTTCCTTCCAAGCCTTGCATCACCTGGATCCTGGCCAGAGTGTCTGTCTGACATCCTGGCTTGCTTCTCCCTCACTGTGCACCACCCATGATTGGCTGTCCCCATGGGTTCTCAATCACGTTTTCTCTGTTCTTGGAACTTTGACGCTGGCTACTCTTTCTGCCTGGATTGCTCTTAACACTCCTCATGGCTTACTCCTGCAAGTTGTTCAGATTACTGATCAAATGTCTTCTCAAAGAGGTCTTCCTTGATCACCCCATCCAAAGTATAAAGTAAATTCCCTGTGCCTTTCTATTTCCTTATTTAGCCTCATAAAAATATAACATTATGTTACTTATTAAACTACTGCCTTTCTCCACCAGTAGAATGGATATTCTGTGAGAGCAAGAACTCCATTTTTCCCCCCGCTCTATTCCTAGATTTAAATAGTAAATAGAGGGCTTTAAATGAAAACCTACTGCATGAATGAATTGTTTGTTGTAGCAAATGAACAAAAATATAAGCAAAAAGAATACCCATTGGCAGGAGAATGGTTGGATGAATTGTGCTCTATTGATAACATGCAGTATTACACAGTTACTGAGAAGAATGCATTAGATATGTATTGGGAGATTTACAAAAATTATTATTAAGGAAGAAGTGCAGACATAATAGAGTGTATATAATTAAACTATGACTAATTATCTACCTTCTAGTTATTTATCTTTCTATGTATCTGTTTACACTTGACTACATGAAAATAGGTTCTGGTGGTTATGCACTCAGTTGTAGGCATTGCTATGTAGGGAAAATTGTGCCAGGTGATTGTTGAGCAGGATTTGGATAAGGGAATCAGAGGGCTGAAGGTTGGCTGAAAGGGGATAGCTAGATAAACTTTCTTTACAACAACTTCATTAAAATCTTTCTTCACTCCTGAGAGTGACAATCTCTGACTCCTGGTAAGTGACTTATTTGGCCCCCACTAATTTCTATCCTTTGAAGTTCCATGTTAATGCTCTCGCATGCTGAAGCACAGGTTCCAGACAGTATACTTAAGCCTTGTCTTGACTACCACTTGGAATCTTTGCATTCTAAAATTTATTTGTCTTTTACTGATTGATGTACTTTACTTTTGTTTGTCATGCAATTGAGTCCCTGATGTTCTTTGGGCTGTTGCCTTTCATTTTTTAGGGGATTCTGCAGAAGGACTACAAAACTGATCCTAGAAAATGTAGGCTTTTGTGGTTTACTAGGGCCCATAAAATCCCTAAACCAGAAGGGTGCCTGGGAAGACAACAACACTAAGTCTGTGGTAACATGCTCCACATGCATAAAGGTAGGTCAACAGGGCCCTCTGATAGGCAGTTTGGGAAGCATTATTGTTAGAAAGAGTAAACATTCTGAAAATAAAATGGTATTGTCTCAAAAGCATAAGAAGGCAGAGGCAAAGTAATATGGTTTGAATAATTAATAATACAATTAATGCCCCCAAACTCACATTTTAGGGTAAGAATGAGTTAATTCATTTTATCATAGCTTTCAGTCACAAAATTTCATATTCACTAGTATTGGTTAGTTTTCCATCACCTCTAAGGACAGGGTTGTGTACCTTTTCCACTGTCATTGGATGGTAATTTTCAGGCATCTGTCTACACTTTAAATGAAATAATTTAGAAATACTGGTTCTAAACTTAAGCTTCCTGAAAGCAAGAAAAAAATCCCATAGTGATTTCAATTTGAGAAAATATAGTGGTTTTGCAACAATATAAGTTTGCTATTTCTATCTTTATAGTGTTTTTTTTCTTATTACTATTTTAAAGAGGAATGGTACAACTTGAGAAGAATACTAAAAAGTATCCTAGTGCAATAAGAAACTGGACCAATCCATAATGTCACAAGCCATTGTGGACATTATAAAATTAGTTTGAAAATAATGTTTTCTAAGAGAAGAAAAAGATGTCTAAACCTTAAAGTGGGGGAAAAAACATCCTAAGAAACTATTTTTCTGGGATTTAGACTTTGAATGATTTTTCACATCAACATATTTATAAAACCAAATTCTTTCCTTTTCTCATAAGTATATATGTAATTGAAGAAGAAAATTAGGGGGCAGTGATAGATTAATGCAGTGTAAGAATTCTGAATTTCTAACACACATGCTTAATAAGCACCAAATGGCAAAAAATCATAATGGTTCGTAATTGTTTTCTTTCATGATGCACCTTGGACTTTGACATTCACTTATTTAGGGCAGAAGCCTTTTAATTATGTGAACTGGCAGAGCTCAAAAGAAACACATAAATAAATAAAGAATTGCAAATACCCTTTACAATATTCTTTTTTAAAAGCAGGATGGAAAGAAATAAGCAGTATATAGAGGATATGTCAGCTTCATGACTGACCTTTCACTGTCTGTTGCTTCACGTTAGATCCTCTGCATGATGGCTGCTTGTGTGTGTGTGTGTGTGTGTGTGTGTGTGTGTTCAGCAGTATCATTTTCAAAATTAGACTTCTTGAATTAGGAAAACATGTTAAAATCTCACATTTTAGAATTGTGGGGAAAGTTTGCACCAGTCAATGAGTTGAGAAGCTTACTTTCATTATTAATATGCAACAGTAATTCCAGTTGTGTTCTGATAAAAGTCAATATAGATATTAGTCATCAGTTCCACAACTCTTGATGAGACAGGTTTCTACAGAAAAAAATATGCCCATAAGTATAGATATTAGACATGACCTGAGTAACTAAAGTCAATATAGATATTAGACATCAACTTAGTAACTTTTGACAAGATAGGCTTCTACACAGAAGACTCTCTGGTACTCTAGGGTTTTACTTAACTGTAAAATCTAACATCTTTACCCTTTTTAAAACAAACATTTTTAAACTTAAAACATAATTAAATAGTGTGCTTCAATCTTATTAGTAGAGAAAATTAGTAGTAGAAAATATATTGACTGATTGAAAAGGCCTTTCATCCTGGACACTGAGGGTCACCTCTGGCAAATGTTAGTTACAGTAATTGAAATGAAGATCTTAGCCAGCTGTTCCCTGTACCCTATTATAAATATGCCTTCCAAGCAGTATGCTCAGAGGCTTACTGATAGACAGCTATGGAACGTAGTGCTCCTTCTAAAGGTCTTCACCTACCAACTTTATATTCATAATTGCTCCATGAAAATTTATAATTTTCTATGCTTGTTAAAATTACATGAATATAATTCATTTTTAGTAAAGCTTCACCAGATAATACTAAATAGAATGGCTTTCTTTTTTAACTGTACATATGTACTGTTGTTATCTGCTACTTTATGAATCTAAGAACACTCAGAGAGAAGAATAGTTATAAAAATAATTTTGCTTACAGACCTTGCAAAATGTTTTCAGATATAAAAATTATCACAAAACTAAAAACAGTATGTTACTAGAAGCAGAATTAGCAATATGCAAGTATTTTTACACATGAATATGGAAATTTTAAGCATTTTAAAATTCTTAACTTGAAATCTATTATGTATAGTAAAACTTTTAATATTTTATGACACACATGTATTTTAATATTTTATTTTATGATGCACATGTATTATATTGATTAAATGTTAATTTCTATACTATCTCTTAATCCTTTTCATACTATCTTTTAATCCCATTATCCTTTGTATTCTCCCTCCCTCTCTTTCTCTCTCTCTCTCTCCCCTTGGACACATATATTTTTTTTCTTTTCCAAATGCAAATGTGGGCTATTTTGATAAAAATTTAAAATTTGATATACATATAAAATTTCAGATTATGACTCCCATAAGCATTAACATTTTATTTAAAAAATACAAAGAAAGTATTCTTAAGACATTTATTTTTTTTAATTTATTATATAAGCTAATCAATGATTACATGACATATGGGTATGAATTAGTAAACACATTTATTACAAACTATGATTTAGATGAAAAAATTGGTCAGTGAATACTCATTTTAAAAAATTAAGAGAAATTTAGTTTCTTTGTGACAATATGACAAATTCTTCTATTAGTGGCATTTATGTGAATAAAGCCATTCCAAATTCTCTGGGTTCCTTAACCACTAAAATGAACCTCACTGTAGTTACATCTTGGACCTTGTCCATGGAAGTTTAAAGCTCAAAGTATCAGCACTTTAAATTGGTTTCATCTATAATGGTGAAGTATCACAAAGGCTAGGAACGGAACTTCCCTAATCTGAAGCATAATGCTATATTCTGTAGTCAAAAATTTTACCTTAATTTACTTTGTTTACTTTTAACAAGACAGGATGTTCAATATGAGATTAATGTAGAATGAGCCCTGGCTCTAGACCAAGTAAGTTTCTGATATTGTACTCTCTAGTGCTGTTTCCCACAGCTTTTATGCACTGCCCAGAGACCGACAACTGCAAACTACTCCTCAAGTAAATTTGTTAAAAATTGGAATGGATTGTCTGGTTGTTCCTTTATTTGGTAAAGTTTATACTTTTTGAACAGATTTGTTTATTGTTGAATAGACATGTCTTCTAAGCTCTTAGGAATTACATATTTTCTTGACCTGATTCCTCCAGGTCCAGTAGAAGTTAGCCAATAAACTGAGGCAGGCAAGTGTGTTCTGGCTCCCAGAGGGAGAATAATCTTCATTTAGTGGAAATGCAAATAATTGGGGGGGGGGTGCTAAAAACATGGGTAGGGATAAGACTGTCAGGAAGGCGATAAAGAAGAGCGTAGAAAATAGAACCATGCAAATTCAAAATTGAAACTGAGAAGGAGAACTCAGAAACTAAAAAGGAATAGCTAGCAAAAAAGGGGAGGTAGTATCCCAGAAGAAAAACACTGCGTGAGTGAGGAGTTGAAAAGAGTACAGCCAACTGCAGCATCCAATGGTGCAACAAGCTTAAGTAATAGGAGAGTAAAAACATGCTCAGAGATGCTGGCCACTGAGATTTCATGGTGGGCTTAAAGAGAGCATTCTTGGAAGGCTGATGTGGCTGAGAGAATAGGAAGAAGAGTCAGTGAACATAAACAACACTTATGAAAGCATCTGATGATGGGCTGGGAGGGGCGTAGTGAAGGGTCTGAACAAGAGAATAGGTTGAGGGAACAGACCACATTGGATCTTTCCATTTTTGGAAATAAAATTTTGTTTCTGATATAAATACAGGGATTTAATCTGAAATGCTTCTGTAGTACGTTAAGTTAGAAGGTTTCAAGGCTGTAGCTTTACAATGACAAAATAGAAATAAATAGGCAAAATCAATGTAATTAGCCACTTGAATTTATCTTAAGCTTACACACCAGCATCTAATGTTTTTTGAGTGCTAATAGATTTAATTTGTTCTGGTTAAAATTTTTTAATAAATACCCATTAAATATCATAAATACTAATTACATTTTTTTCTGTGAATATTTTATATTCTGTACTCTGTTGATGATATATGCCATGTATAATGTTTAGTTTAACATTAAGTTAGAATGAATCTTCTTCAGAATATGCTAGCATATTTCTTAGAAATACAAGAAACATTTTCCCTATGATAGACATTTTTGAATGGAACTTTTATAAATACTAACACTAGAGGTGAAGACAACTTCTGTAAATTAGAATCAGTAATAATGTTAAATGTTATGGTTTAGAAATAGAAACAAGTATAAAAAGTCACAAAAGTTGTTGTTACAAACTATCTTAAAAGGATTTCTATTTCTACTGCTAGAGCCTGCCATGAAGGAAATGGTGATCAGATACTTCAAATTTAATTTTAGATTTAAACAACTTGAGAAAACTGCAGTTACTCATGACTCCCTTTATCTAAAAGTTCTACATTCCCGTATTTTTTAAGGGTGTATCCTGGGTTCCCTTCTCTTTTCTGATTATCATTCTTAAAGCTTGGTGTATTGCCTGTATTCACTCCTGATGAGGAGTGAATTTATATTTCTAGCAAACACCAGTAATCTGAATTAATGGATCTAATGCCTCTTTCTCCTCCTTTTCCTCTACCTTCTGCTCCTACTTTACAACCACTTTAGTTTAATCAAAGAATAATTGACATTTAATATTGACAATATACGTTTTGGGTATGAAAAGTAGTACAACCCCACTGGAAAACAGTTTGGCAACTTCCTAAAAATTTAAACATGTGCCTACCTTACAATTCAGCCATTTCATTCCTAGGTATTTTTTTCAAGAGAAATTGAAACGCATGTCCATACAAAGGCTTATATAAAAATGGCTATAGCAACTTCAAAACTTTAAAACTGTAAAAACACAAATGCCCAAAAGTGAATGAATAAGGTTCATTTTGAGTAAGGGAATGTGACATATTCCTACAATGGAATACCACTGCTCAACAATAAGGAATGAATTGATGATGCACATGAAATATGGATGAATCTTAAAAGATATGTTGAGTGAAAAAAGCCAGGTAAAAGTATCAAACTTTTTTCCAATGACTATTTAAATTTACCTTGCTGATTCGTATTTTATCACCTATAGTCCAGAAAGTTTCTGAATACTACAGGAACATTTCATTTATTATATCAAATGATTTCATTTATATGAAAGTTTAGAATATATAAGCTGATATATAACAACATAAAGCATATTTTGGTTGCCTGGGGACTTTTGAGGGAATGGGGAGAGTGGGAGAAATTGCAGAAGGCTCCAGAAATATTTTGGGCAGTCATTACATCCCTTGTTCTGCTTGTGGTGATAATTTTATGACTGAACACATTAGTCAAAACCTACAAATTGTACAATTTAAATATGTGCAGCGTATTATATGTCAATTTCTCTTTTATTAAGCCAAAAAGAAAAGGTAAGATGAGAAGGAGGAGGAGGAGAAGGAGGAAAAAAGTAGAGCCATAAATTTAGAGTAGTGGTATTTTCTAGAAATATAAATTAAGCTGGGTGCAATGGTGCACACCTGTAATCCCAGCAACTGGAGAGGCTGAGGCGGGAAGATTGCAAGTTTGAGGCCATCCTTGGCAACTCAACGAGGACCTAAGCAACTCAGCAGGACCCTATCTTAATTTTAAAAAAGTAAAAAAGCTCTGGGGATGGTGGTAAAGTATTCCTGGGTTCAATCCTCAGTGCTCCTCCCCCCAAAAAAATTCAGTCCTCACCAATGTGTAAAGCTTTTGTGAATGAATGAAACCACCTACATAGAAATTAGTCAGAAAAGAGAAGGGGATCCAGGGTACAGTTTCAAGAAAGACCAAAATGTAAACGTTTAGGGTGAAGCCCAGTGTAGTGGCGCATGCCTGTAATCCCAGTGACTCAGGAGGGTGAGACAAGAAGATCACAAGTTCAAAGGCAGCCTAAGCAACTTAGCAAGGCCCCAAGCAACTCAGTGAGACCCTGTCTCTGAAATACAAAATAGGGCTGAGGGTGTGGTTCAGTGGGCAAGTGTCCCTGAGTTCAATCCCTGGTACATAAAGAAAGGAAGGAAGGGAAAGAGGGAGCGAGGAAAGAAAGATAGTTTAGGATGAAAGGTGGAGGGAGGAGTCATGACAAATTGTTCAGTTTTCTTGAATTCTTTAAATCCAAAATCAAATTTGAAGCATATGATCATCATTTCATTCACTGCAGACTGTACCAGTAGGAATATACATCCCTTTAAGATAGTTTGTAACTTTTGTAACACCGATGGCTTTTATAGTCATTCTTATTCCTAAACTGTAGTTTGTTGCTCCCCATCCTTGTCAACACTTAATATTATAACTTTAATTCTCATAGATGTGTGGTGTTATTTCATGTGATTTTCTTTTGCATATCTCTAATAACCAATGATGGTAAATATGTTTTCTGTGCTTATTTGCTGTCTATATTCATTTTGGGTAAAGTGTTTGTTCAATTCTTCTGTCATTTTTAAATTAGGTGAATTATTGTCTTAATTTTGAGTTTTAAGAAAAATGGAACATAATTGTTTTCCCTGGATATAAATTATTTAGCAGATATATACTTTGCAAATGCTTTCTTCCATTCAGGGTTTTTTCTTCATTGTCTTTCAAGGAACAGACATCTTTAATTTTGATGACATACAACTACAATTTTTCTGGATTTTTGCATCATGCTTTTGGTGTCATATCTGAAAATTATTTGCCTAAATAGGGTCACATTGATTTTTTTACTTGTACAAGTTTTAAAGTTTTACATCCTATGTTGAGGCTTAGGTTCATTTTGAATTTTGAATTAATTTTTTTATGGTTTGAGATATATATGAATTTATTTTCCTGAACATACATATGCAATGGTTCCAGAATTATTTTTTGAAAAGGAATTTTTCTCAACTGAATTTTCTCTTCACATTTGTCAAAGTGATAGTTATCTATATATGTAAAGTTTTACTTCCGCACTCTCCATCCTGTTCCATAGATTTGTTTATTTATTTTCATGCCAAAACCATACTGTTCATTTTATCTATCTTGACATTAGGCAGTGTTAATCTTCAACTTGTTTTTAAAGTTGTTTTGGCTAATATAGGTCTTTCCATTTCCATATGAATTTTTAAATTAGGTCAGTGAAGTTCTCTTTTTTAATTATCTTTTTTTAGCATTTCATTTTGATTATTCCTATTGCCATATTTTCAAGTCCATAAATCTTTTATCCTGTGATGACTAATCTGCTGTTCATCTAATTTGATGTATAACGTTTTTATCTTGGTCATTATGGTTTTCGTCTCTGAAAGTTTTATTTTGTCATTTTCATATCTCCCATATCTTTACTTCAGTTTCTTAAAATGTGGGAAAATATTCTTGTGTGCTAACCCTAACATCTGTGTCATTTCTGGGTTGGGTTCAGTTGATTAATTTTATTCTTGGTTTTTAAAATTTCTTGTGAATGAGTCATAATTTCCTACTTCTTTGTATGACTGGTAGTTTTTTTTTTTAGATGCCAGGCATTGTGCATTTTACCTTCTTGGATGTTGTATATTTTTGTATTCTCATAAATATTTTTGAGCTTTGTTCTGGGGAATAGTTAAATTATTTGGAAATAATTTGATCCTTTCTTTTCTTACATTCTAGATTTGTTAAGTGGGACCAGAGCTGTGTTTAGTCTACTGCATCCCATTGTTGGGAAAAGATCCTCCAAAGTGCTTACCCACTGCCTTGGAAACATGAGGTTTTCCTGTCTAGTTGGTATGAGAAGAACTTTTCCCAGCCCTATGTAAACTCCAAGAACCATTGTCTCTAATCCTTTTAGTTTTTTTTTCCTAGTCCTGAGGGGGGAGGGATCACATGTTACATGCATATGACGATCAGTGTTCTCCTGAATGATCTAGAAGAGTTCTCTTCAGATTTCCACACTTGTATCTCAGTGCAGCTCTCCCCTGTCCACCGTGTAGAAGCTCCTTCCGCCCTGTGCCATCGTGTAGAAACTCTCTCAGGGATATAAGTGAATCTTATAGCTTTTTGACATCTCCTTTTGGATGACCCATAGCCATCCCAAACTTAATATACCTAAAGTGGAATTTCTCTCTGAAAACTTTTCTCCTTTTATTAACCTCTCAATATGTAGTATAACAACCAGACGGTTGCTTAAACTTGAGCCTAGAAGTCGTTCTCCATTATGACCCACATCCTGCCCTTCAATAAATCATGGATTAGGCCTTTAAGTTATATCTTCAATTCATTTACTTCTCTTCATTTCCACTTCTGTCATCCTAGTCGAGGGCACAGTTGTCTCCCCTGATATTATTGCAGTGATCTTCTGCTTGTTTTCTATGTTTCCTCCTCTGTTCTGCCATAGTCATTCATCATATAGATGCATTTATGCTTCTTTAAAATCCTTCAAAATATTTCTGGTTAAATAAAAATCCAAACTCCTCACGACATCTCACAAAATACAAAGGATTTGATCAGCCTTTTCCTGAGCAGTTATCCTGGCCATGGTTGGCATATTACCCTCTTTACTTTCTAGCAAATATGGAGCTCTTTCCAACATGAGGGCCTTGCCACCATGTGGACTGTCTATCTGCTAGTTTTGTGGTATAGCTGATACTCATGTATCCTTTAAATCTTGACCTAAATAACACCTCTGTAGGCAAGCTTTCGATAATTTTTTTCCAATTAACTATGTCTTCATGCTATTTACCATCATAGTACCTGGCTATTATCTTTATGGAATTTGATCATTTTATAATTATACTTTGTAATTATATAGCTCTTTTTCTGTCTGTCTCTCCACTAGATTTTAAAATTTGGAGGATCTAAACCATTTCTTTTTTTCTCACCATTATATACTTATTAATTAATGGTGATGATCATACATAGCAGGAATTCAATACCTTGTTCATTGAATGAATGTAATTATTGAATTAAAATTACATTTGGTGTGATTTCCGAGTGCTAGAAAGACTATCATTGTTAATTTTCTATTGGTAACCAAAATCAATTAGAGCTGTAATAATGAAAACATTGTGGTATTGACATAAAAAAAAGACACAGAGACTAATGGAACAGAATGGAGTACTGGGAAATAACCTCATAAATTTTCTGCCAATTGAGTCTTCACCAAGGTACCAAAAACATACATTGGAGAAAGGACAGCCTCTTCAAAAGTTGGTATTGGTGTTGGAAAAACTGAATATTCACATGCAGAACATTGAAACTTGACCCCTGTCTCTCACTCTATACAAAAATCAACTAAAAATGGATCAAGTTCTAAATATAAGACCTGAAACTATGAAGCTACCAAAAATAAATAAACAAATAAATGAAAACCAAAAAAAAAAAAAACATAGTGGAAACACTTCAAGATATCAGTCCAGGCAATGAGCATTTGAATAAGATCCCCAAAGCACAGGAAACAAAAGCAAAACTACACAAATGGGGTCATGTCAAACTAAGAAGTTTCTATGCATCAAAGAAAACAATCAATACAATGAAAAGACAACCTACAGAATGAGAAAAAAATATATATGTCAGATATTCATCTGACAAAGATTAGTATCCAGAATATAGAAGGAATTTAAAAAACGACAACAGTAGTAAACCCCAAATAATCCAATTAAAAAGTGGGTAAAGTATGAGAATGGACAGTTTTCCAAAGAAAGAATTTAAATGGCCAGCTAATTTATGCAAAAATGCTCAGTTTCATTAGTCATCTGGGGAATGAAAATCAAAATCTCAGTGAGATCATCTCACCCCAGCTAGAACATCTGTTTAACAAATGCAGGAGATGATGTGGAGTAAAAGGAACTCATATATTCAATTGATGAGAATGTAAACTGGTGCAGCCACTATGGAGAATAGTGTGAATGTTCCTCAATAAACTAAAAATCTACTATATGATCTGGCTATCCTACTTCTGAGTATATATCCAAGGGAAAAGCTATCAGAATACCAGAGACACCTGCATGCCATGTTTTTGCTACACTATTCACATAGTTAAGAAATGGAATTAACCCAAATGCCCATCAGCAGATGAATGGATAAAGAAATGGTGGTGTGTGTGTGTCCACAAATGCATACTATATACACAATGAAATACTATTTGGTCATTAAAAGAATGATATCCCATCATCATGTTTAGCAAAATGGACCAAACTGGAGAACATTATGTTATATGAAATGACCTAGACACAGAAAAAGAAATGCTGCATGGTCTTTCTTATATGTGGATATTAAAAGAAATCAATCAGAATATATAATAGCGATTATTAGAGGCTGGGAAATTAGGGAGGGAAGGGTAGAGGGAAGTTGGATGATTAGTATACAATTACAGTAAGGTAGATGTAATGAGCTCTAATGTTCATAGCACATGGGGTGACTGTAGTTCACAGTATCCTATTAAATATTTTATGAATATCCAAGTGTGTGGCACATGCTTTTAATCCCAGTTTAGGAGGCCGAGGCAGGAGGATCTCAAGTGCAAAGCCAGCCTCAGCAACTTAGTGAAACCTGAGGCAATTCAGTGAGACCCAGTCTCTAAATAAAATACAAAATAAAAAAGGGCTGGGAATGTGGCTCAGTGATTAAGTGCCCTTGGGTTTAATCCCCAGTGTGGGTAGGGGGGTGGGGAATGAATAACTCAAACTGAGAAGCTAGAAAGCTAAAAACAAAGTAAAGATAAGGAGATAGAAATGTTATTTACTTAATTTGATCATCACATTTTGTATACATGTACTGAAATATACTCTAACCCATAAATGTGTATAATTGTTATGTTAATCAAAAAATTTTTAAAGAATTAAGGAGATGGAAATGCTAACATGCCTAGTTTGGTCATTGCACACTGTATATACGTAATGAATTATTACATTGTATCTCATAATTTGCAAATAAATAATAATAAACATTTTAAAAGAGAAAATGCTACCTTCATATATGAAAATGTCAAGATTCTGTGATTTGCCAAATATTTAGTAGCTAATGTTTGCCGGCTGATGACCAGTCCAGCTCTCATATAATATTAGAACAGATAAAAGCAGCTGTTAAACTCATCCTAAGTTGAAAATATTAAGTTGAAAGTGCATCTATTACATTTGACCTGCCAAACGGTCTGGCTTAGCAGCACAGTTCACCATAGAGCACTGGTTGTTGCTCTTGTGATCAGGGGCATGACTGGGAGTTGTAACTTACTACTGCTCTTGCCCAACATTGCAAGAGAATATCATGCCCCATATCACTAGCCCAGGAAAAGATTCAAATTCAAAATTTGAAGCATTGTTTCTACTGAATGTGTATCAGTTTAGCACCATTTTAAAGCTGAAAGTCCTAAATCAGGTTATTGTAGGCTGGGGGCCATTTATAGACTGCAGAGGCAAGATTTGGAACAGTGAGACTACTGAAGAGGCTATTTTAGTAATCCATGGGATTAAGGTGGCTTGGACCAGGGACATGACCCTGAAGGTACTAAAACAAGTGAAATTCTGGTTATATTTTGAAGATGGAGCTGACAGTCCTTATACCAGGTTGGATATAGGCATGAGAGAAAGAGAAAGAGTTTCTTATGCATATGTCTGAGATGTTGTGCTTGGATCAACCAGAAAGATGGGTTTATTGCTAACAGAGAAGGGGAAGCTGCTAGAAGAGCAGGTTTTGAAAGAGTAATCCAGAGTTTAGACAAGTAAAGGTGAAGATAACTTATAACCATCTCTATGGAGATATCAAGAAATCAGCTCTATGTTTTCTCTGATATAAGGAGGCTGAATCATAGTGGGGTATGGAGTGGGAGCATGGGATGAATAGATCAATTCTAGATAGGGAAAGGGAAGGGGCAGGGAATTAGCAAGGATGGTAGAATGTGATGGACATCATTATCCAAAGTACCTGTATGAAGACACAAATTGGGTGTCAACACACTTTATATACAGAGATATGAAAAATTGTGGCATATATGTGTAATAAGAATCATAATGCAAAAAAGTACATGTATGAAGACATGAATTGGCATGAACATACTTTATATACAATGATATAAAAATGTGCTCTATATGTGTAATAAGAATTGTAATGCATTCAGCTGTCGTGTATTTATAAAAATAAAATCAACTAAAATAAATAAATAAATAATTTAAAAAGAGTGGATCCCAGTGCACACACATGATGTTGAGAGCCATAAAACTGAATGAGATTCTGAAAAGAAAATATTCAAATAAAGAGGAAAAGGTATCCAGAATCCAAACTCTTGGAAACTCTAATATGAAGATGCATTAAAGATAGCAGACAGTGAATGAGGATGAAATTGGGTAGTGGTAGGTAAGCAAAGTGAAGAAAGGAGGAAGGAGTGATCACCTTTGTAATATTGTGCTGAGAGAATGGATGAGAGGAAACTGAACAATGCATGTGGCAATGTAGAGGTCTTTGGTGGCCTTTCAGTTTTGGTGAAATGATGGATGGCAATGCTTGACTGGAGTTAGTTCATCAGAAAATGGGAAGAGAGTGCATTCCTGGACCCCTTCATTTTACACAATGCCACTTACAAGATTCTTATTCCAAATGATGGACAATAAAATCTGTACTAACAGCCCTTTCCTGAGGATTTTGGTGTATCACCACTTGACACACTTTGGCGTCTCCTTCTATATGGTCATTATATATGACCTCCAGTGTCCATCAGCATTTTCATTTTATAGAAATAATTTGTTTTCTTTGACACTTGCTGTCAACTTTGAGTAGCCATCCTTCTTTTCTCCAACAGAAGAAATACCTATTTGTGTTTTATGGACAAGTATATGTGAAATTAAAAAAAACCCACAGTATCTATGAATTTCTATGTTAGTGATATTTGCCTGGCTTTCTTTTATAGATATAATGTTTTTTCATACTTGAAAATGTCTGTGGCAAGTGACAGAATTAATACTAAATTTTTTTTCTACTGAAGAGGGACAATTTGATGTCTATGTATATACACAAGTTTATGTGTGAAAAAGTAACACATTTTTTCATATATGAGTAAAAAATTTTGTAGAAGAAAAAGACTGACTAAAATTGGACTCTCAAATATGCCCTCCTTCTGTCTCTCTGTATATATGTATTTATTTCAAAATAATATCAAAATTATTGAAAAAATTTAAAGGACTTTTTTCCTGCACCATTTGAGAGTAACTCAATAATATGTTGC
This sequence comes from Marmota flaviventris, assembly GCF_047511675.1. NCBI lineage: Eukaryota > Metazoa > Chordata > Mammalia > Rodentia > Sciuridae > Marmota > Marmota flaviventris. Next base: position 52,128,895 of record NC_092508.1, on the reverse strand, counting down.
CACATCACCCCCAAGCACTTTAGTATATAATTTCTGGAAATAAAATCTTCTCCTATATTATCACAGAATAGCCATCAAAGTAGGAAATTAATATTGACACATTAGATGCCATTAATCTTTTAACTTCTTGTCTGAAAGAGTTCCTAAGCATTTCCTTAATCTTTGTGAACCAACACTGGCAGTTATTTGTAGAATACTCCTCAATTTGGATATGCTTGATGTTTCTTCAATACTAGAAGTAAAGTTACCCATTTTTGCTTTATAATTTAAGAACTATTTCACATGAAGATCATATGAAGCTATACAATCATCTCACACTTCATCAAACTTTCTCTCTGTGGTTTTAGTATTTGTTGATATTCTTTGACTACATTATTACAATTATGGTTACCCAGTAGTTATTTTTAAATTCCAATATTCCTTCTACATCTTTTATTCTACTATAAGAAAAAAACTTTCTCTTCTCTCCAACTATATACTCATTTTTTTATCAGTGTAGATTCCTAGATGCCTATTTTATTTAATGGATTATAATTTGTTATATCATTACTTATTTGGATGCACATACTGTCCTGATTTGACCAGTGGGAGTTCATTTATGTTGGCTTCCCACTTATTCATTGAGTGCTTACTTATTTTCTGGCACAAGAAGGCTCATCTCATACTTTTTCTGTCCCAGCTCTGAAATTCACTATTTCTCTAAGCAAGTCTATTTCCCCTTATGGAAGATGGTACTTAGAAAGCAACATCAGTGCTGTTAATCACGCTTATTGTTACTCAGTATTCCCAGGTTTTTCCAGTGCACAAAACTTGGGAATATATGAATACATACATTTACACATATTTATATTTTTTATATCTAAAAGTATATTGAAAACCTAGAGTTTACACTGACACTTTCAGTCCTAATCTAATCAAGAAGTTCCCTCTAGTACTCTACTTTTCTTTATGAATTTTGTATAGATAGTCAGAAACTCACTCTCACTATCCTTAAAGTATGTCTAATCTGTTTCCTGGTAAGTAAAATCTCTTGATTCCATGCCTTTTAACTGCTTCAGATACTTTCAGAGCCTCGCTTAGGTTACAGCTATGTTCCAGACTGGGCATCCACACCTCTCCCTCCCCACAGTCAATCTCCCAACATCACAGGACTCTAACACCACATTACCAGGCATCAGACTAGGCAACTATCATCCCATCCCTGCCTCTTGGACATTTACTTCTTTTGAAAGGAAGGAGACAAGGAAAGAGGGCCTTCCTTACATGGGGAATATACTCCACTGAACTTCTGAGGAATTAACCCTGTGTTCCTCAGTGTTTTCTGTAACCTATGAGGATGGCAAATTTAGGAACATATGCAAACTTAACTCATGTCAATGGCATACTTACCATTTCCTTTTCACAGTAAATTTAGTAAATGTGATCTAATATTGGTACATTTGTTTATTTTCAGCTTTAATGCTTTTTTTCCCACTAACTTCTAGAAATCTGTGTGTCCTTTTTATTTTATGGGAATAAACTATTTTTCTGGTGTTTAATTCATTTCTCTGACATTTTTGAGTGACTGGAATGTTGGAAAACCACAGGAATTTCCACATTTATTATATCGTCTGAGGAGATGCTAATCTTCCTGCAATTTCAACAATTGTAGAAAAAGTGCCACTGATCCCCCCAACTTCAATGTCCAGTGGTTACTGATATTGTAAACATGGACATATATTCTTCATAATTCCAAGTTTCTTGTTCTTTCCAAGCACAAATAATCCATTTTTTAAAGTTGGAACATATATACAATAATTCTGTGCATAACACAAAAATGAGTCATGTAATATTAAAGTTTTTTTTAAGGTAAGGATATAATTTTAAACATTTTGCTGATTTATAATTTTATTTATTTATGTTATGTGTGGAATATGTGGAATAGGCATTATGTTTTTATATGCAAGACTGTGAATATCCTCCAGGCTACTTCATGGAAAATACACATAAAAGCAAAAAGCCAAGAAAATAGTTCAAATTACTAATTTTAAATAGTAGCAACCATAGAAGATTGGACCTGAGGATAGTTCCCACATAAGAATTGTAAAGGGACTGGGGTTGTGGCTTAGTGGTAGAGCACATTCCTTGCATGTGTGAGGCCCTGGGTTTGATCCTCAGCTATATATATATATATATATATATATATATATATATATATAGAAAGAAAGAAAGAATTGTAAAGAGGAAGGGTAGTGTTGAAATGCAAATTCAGTTGAATAGTATGGGTAAAATAGAAATTCTGGGAGATGAGATCCAGCTGAGAAAAGTCAGAGTCAGTGGGGCATGGTGGCAAGAGCCTGTTACCCCAGCAGCTCGGGAGGCTGAAGCAGGAGGATTGCAAGTTCAAAGGCAGCCTCAGCAAAAGTGAGGCACTAGGCAATTTAATGAGACCCTGCCTCTAAATAAAATACAAAATAGGGCTGGGGCTCAGTGATGGAGTGTCCCTGAGTTCAATCCCCAGTACCCCATTTCCCGACCCCACCAAAAAAAGTCAGAGTCAAAGCTAGCCCAGGTTCTCTTCAAGTTTCTTCTTCAGGTTTGGAGTCCACTCCCTAGGGGAAGATCCAGCTCAGCCCCCTGCTGGCAAGTGCTTCAGTACTTTTCCTACCATAGCATTTGTTAGATATTAATTTATGATTTAATTCTAGCTTTCCTGTAAGTATAGGACAAAGACCACATCTTTATGCATATTAAACGTAGTAGAGTGCTTAGTATATGCCAGGTGCTCAGTAAATAAACTTTAACGTGAAGGCAATAGGAGAGTAATTTGAGAAGCAAAAACAATGTGTTTATGTCTTCGATTACAGTGGAATAATCAATGAAGGATTTGATTAACTTTCTTACTAAGATCCTCAGAAGAGAAAAATGGATTAAAGAAAATTTTCCAAATCAAGCAATTAAAATTTGCAAACAAACAAAAACCCTTTGCATTAATGTTTAAATGTTGAGGTTGAAAATATTAAGATGGAGTAGTGCAGAGAAAAGAATAAGAGAGACCACCATGGAATTAAGACAACATCAAGTGAACTTCTACATTTGCTAGACCTGCACTGCTGTAGAAGTTGCTCAACTTGGATAAGCCTCCATCTCCTCATCTTTAAAATAAGATTAAAATATAATTACAAGTATAAGGATTAGATATATGTCAAATGTATATGTAACAAATGCTCAAGAAATATTAAGTTATACTATACTTATCCCTGTTTTCCAGTTTTTATTTGGTTTTAAATGGCTGGGTTTAATAAACTAAAAAGAAATCCTCCAGAAGGTACTGATAGCCAGTATACAAAAGTCATGTTTTTTGACCCTTACCAAAAGAGCTGTGAGTTTCTAGGAGAAAAGAACATGGTCTTATCCTCCAGTTTAATATGTCTGGCACACAGGTGTACCACATATGGAATATCATCACCAAATAGATAATAAATATAAGAAAATATTCATCTGTCCTTTACTTCCTGTCTCTTTTGCAAGTATGTGTTCATGTAGAGAAAAATTAAAACACAATGCAAAAAAGAGTGCAGTCCCTGATGAAAAACAGAGTTAAGTACCAGATTAAAAGTCTGAAGGACTTAAAACCAAAATACTGCAATAAGCCAGTTAAGTCTGCACCTTTTTGATACTGCTTGCCAACTCCAGTCCTGATCTACAAATAATCACAGTGCAATTACCCTATCTACCGTCTAACCCTCACAGTCTCTGTTGATGATTGTAGATAGCTTAGGTATCATTTTATAAAAACAGAGGAACAAATTGATTCTGTTTTTCTGCATTGCCACCTCCAAAAAGCAGTCCATGTGGCTTTCATTAGTAGAACTGTGTATATAATTTACACATAAAGCTATCATAGACTTATCATCCTAGACAGTATGCCTGGGGATAATGTGGAAATTATGCTCTTTTGTGTGACTGGGAAGGTCTCCAAGATGAGTGCCATTTCTTGGAACAGCAGAATTCTTTTCTCACATGAGCTACATGACAGAGGAGTGTTACACAGCTCACCCATGGCTGTTGGCAGCCAAGTGGCACCCAAACAGAGTTCTGATTCTGCATTATGTAATTGGAAATCCCTGCAGTGCAGTAAGTTTTCAACGTGCACAATGATCTAAATTAATGTCTCACTTCTACTTTGGGAGAATTAGACTGCCAATGATTTGATTTTTTTTTCTTTTAGGGGGCGAGATGTAATTTATCATAGAGAAAATTGTAATAGATGTTTCTATGTCTTGGTTTTGTGCAAGGAAGATGTACCATTCCTTTTGTTTTTCTACCTAATCCTGTGGGATGTGTGACTTATATGTTAGGAATGCATGTGTATGTGTGTGTGGGTACGCGCACGTGTTCGTTTTCATTCATTTACCGTTTAAGGAGGATGGTGCTTTGGTTATCACACATAAAAGCACGATTGCTTAGTCGCCAAAATATGGGAGCTCTTCTCCCAGAGACAGCAGCTATTTGTTCTGCAGATTCCAAAGTTCGTGGAAGTGTTTTCCTTTCTTTCAGTTTTGATTTAAAATTGTTACTACTTTTTAATCTAATTTCTTGTAAATGATTATTACCTATATCATTTTCATAATAAAAATGTGTTTCAATGGAAACTGTTTTCTTTGTTATTCTCAAAGGAAATGCTGTTTTATAGCAATACCAACAGACTCTCACCTAGGAGGAAACAATACAGATTATTCAGAAATTTTTCTTCATGACTTCAAGTGTATGTGGAATCATTTACCCACTATTAACCTTTCCTTGGATTCTTTAGACTATTTCAGAATGAAAATATCTTTACATGAAAAAATGAGCCTGGGCAATGACAGGGAAGAGTGAATGTTTTATGAAAACCAAGCTCTGTCTCCATCTCTTGCAAAATCTCTAGCTCACTTGCCCTAATCTAACTATGCCTCTGCTTTCTCTCTTTTGAAGCCTGGCAACAGCCTCTTAACTGGTTTCTCCACAATTACTCTAATCTCCAAAGTGTCTTCACAGAACTCACGTAGAGTCAGATCACCCACTTCCTTTCCTCAAAACTGAGGCATGATCATGCTTAAAATTCTCCAGTGGCTACCCTTTGTGCTTAGGATCAGATAAACGAACTCTTGGACAGGTTTGGGTGGCTTGGTTTACTCCTCTAGCCTCATCTCATTCACGTCATTCTTCTCCTCTAAACTACAGCCTCCCCTTCCTTCTCTAGGGTCCTTTAGAAACCCTCCTATCTACACATGTCCCTGTGCTTGGAGCACAGTTGCTCACACTTTGTACCCTAACCTTTTCTTCAACTCAATTTTCATTTCTCCAGAGTAGCTTTATTCACCAAAATAATTTGTTCTTCTCCTTTAAAACCACCTGTAATCCCAGCAGCTTGGGAGGCTGAGGTAGGAGGTTCAAGAGTTCAAAGCCATCCTCAGCAATGGTGAGGTGCTAAGCAACTCAATGAGACCCTGTCACTAAATAAAATACAAAATAGGGCTGGGGATGTTGTTCAATGGTTGAGTGGTCCTGAGTCAATCCCCAATAATCCCCCCCACACAAAGAACTATATATAGTCCCCTAGCATTTTGGTTTTCTCCTTTAGATCACTTGCTACAGTTGGAATTTTAGATTTGTTTATGTAATGACTCTGATGAAAAGTTCTCTTCCATACTGCATGTATGCAGACATTGCATTTAAAATTTTGCTTAACTTTGTATACCACAAGTTAATTTAGTGCCTGGATTGTGATAGGGGTTTCATATAATCCCTTTTTTTAAAAAAGATGAATGAAGAAATGAAGTTATATGTCAAAAATCTGGAATAAAACTTTACTAGGCCTCTTACGAATATGAGGCCATAAAGCTATTAAAGTATATTACAGATTTTCTGGGTCAAATGATTTGGGTAATCAAATTGACCTTGAAAGCAGAAATCACTTAGATTTCATCTGAATAAACTACAGGGAAACATGCCCTAACTCAGAAAAGAAAATGAATCTGGATAGATGGTAATCTTTTTGTTCTTTACAAATATAGTGTGGGAATTGGTCAGCATGTCCAAAATGCTCATGTATAGAAATATACAGTCATATTGTAACAACAAGCATTTATTGAGTCCTTCCTGTGTGTCAGACATGGCACTAAGCTCTAAACCTGGGATAACTTGTTAGATCATTCACAGCAGTCTTCAGAGGTACTATTACTATCCACATTTCATAGTGAAGAAACTGGAAAAGATTAGGTGACTTACTAGAGGTCACAGAGGTAACTGGTGAGTCTGACATCATGAGATTCTAGAATTTTGTTCCATTGTTCCAGTTGTGGAATACTTAGAAAAATATAGCATATGACATATGATAAAATTACATAGTAATATAAATGCATTAAAATTACCATTATATTACTATTAGTTAATATTATAATAGGTATAAGCTCTAGGTTATGATTTTCAACCTATTTGTTGCATCTGTGTCAATTTCATTGAAATATTAGCAAAATTGAACACCAGCAGGGGTAGGTGATGAACATTTTGTGTCTTGTCTGATAAGTAGTAGGAGGAAATGAACACTTATCTTTGAGATAAGCACAAATAATTTGCTCTCCCTTGAATACAAATATCATCTGCATTCTTTTTCCAACAATATAATGAAATAAAAATTCATATAATTACCTATCTATTTTTTTGTATTACCTTTAGAAATAGATATCTGAGATATTTGAATCAATATACTGGAATCTTAATGACATATTTGGCATTAAAGTTCTGATATTAAAAATAAAATGGATATTTTATATATCATCATTAGGTGTTTGCTAATATTCTAAATTTAATTCTTCCAAGTGCCTCATAAAATAAAAGCTATTATATCCATGTTAAAGTATGAAAGGTGAGCACTGGAGTCCTCAGCATACCCTAGTAACCCACCAGGGCTGGGCCTGCATTTCCTAACTTTAAGTTGTTGTAGGGACAGACAAGGCAAGGCACTGAAGATAGCAGGAAACAGTTTTCTTTTTTCTTTTTTGGCTGCAGCCAGGTTCAAAGGGCACAGCTTTTGCCGTAATCAATCCATCCCCTGAACCCCGAGTTCAGGTAGTTTCAGAATTTCATACCCAGCATGTAAGAGGAGGGGCTCAGAAGTTCACAGTCTGTAGAAGTTCACATAAAAGCAGATTTTTTTTTCTTCCTTTCACTGTTCTGGGCAAGTTAACCCTTCAAGGACAACATCTGAGAAGGGGAGAGCTTCTTCTCCCCTTTCTTTCCTCCCCCTGCTAGCTGTTACCATGGAGCCCAATTGGTAACTTCTCTTATCTTAGAAATGTAGACATCTCTGTGAAGCCCCAGCTCAAGGCCAAAGGCCTTGTTTATACATTTCTACAAACTACTATACTGGATACATGTTTGTGAAAAACTAGAAAGGGGGTGTCCGGCAACTGGAGTGCTGATTTCTTCCCGGCCACTGGCCAAGTAAAACAGGGCAACACAAAAATCGCAAGTTTATCTACATTAACTCTTTTGTAGAGATTCTTTTGCTGATAGTCCTAAAATCAGCCATGGTGAAGATTTCTGGAGAAATCCAGTTGAGACTTTTCTGTGAAGAAAGGGGGTTTCATTACAAAGTCCAGTACTTTGTTGGCACAGAGCTTCTCAATCACACTGAGGTTAAAAGGCAGTCCACTTCTTGCATACACATCTCCATATGCAGGGTCTGCATTCTTCATTGTGTTCTCTTTTGAGTTCTGTGAAATTTTAGTAAAGTTCATTAAGCACAGTTTGTCTTATGGAAAAGAAAAAACTAAAAACAAAACAGCTTTGTTTTTTGGATTAAAGTTTATCTGTTAAGATATGCATATACACATGTATATTTGCTTTATATGTACTTTGTAATAAGCATTACTAATAATTTTATGAAATTACAAAAGAAATAGGGTCAGCAACATGTTCTTCAGAGCTCATTAGTAATGATTTGCAGTAAAAAAATGGTCTCAAACTGAGTTCATTGCTGCTTTTTTTCTCATTGTTAGCTGCTGGGAATAACAATAAACACAAAACATTTAAATAGATGATAAGACAATTAAAATAGCATTTTTATGATAGGTCATAGTATTAAGGCACTAATGATGGAATTTTTAATGTAATGATTGTTGTCTTTAACTTTCTGAAAGTCTCTTTAGAAAGGCTTTCTTTTTAATCTTGCTCTATTTACACCAAACCATTAAAACTTTTTTCAGTGTAACATAAGCACAGAAAATGAGGGACAACAGAGTAGACTGTCTGGCCTCAGACCACCAGCTTTCACACTAAAGGCCTCAGAGCTAGTGTGCTTGAGAATTCCACCAGAACATACCAAAGTACATGCAAACAAAATCAGAAGACTTCCTCAAGGCAAGGGGGTATGCATGCATGTATTTTAAATAGTTCAATGTAATTTAAATAGTTCAAAACTACAGTATACTTTGTTTTTCCCATCAGGTTTTGGCTCTTTCTCTCCAGTGTGTGATATTGATGCTGTCCCATTGCCTTCTATTGTAACCATGAAGGTGAGAGAAATATGGTTGGGTAGAGTTAGAAGAAAGAAAAGTTCAGTATTTTTTCCTGTAAACATTTTAAGATATAAGTTGATAAGGTCAGACTGGCTTTGTATCAGTAGTTTCAGCTGAATACCAAATTCACAGGAGGCAGTGTTCATACATTCTGAGTTGAAATTCGAATGTTCTAATCAATGTTTATGTTTCATTTTGCAAAACACAGTAGTTCTTTTTTTTAAATAGTTTTGACCTTTACAAAGAAATTTCATTAGAGACAAAACAAACAAGAAAAACCTCAAAACAAAAAAAGACCAGCATGTTTTTGTTTTACTCCTCTCTCAAGAGTAGCCGAAAACTTTATGAAGTAACATGTGTCTCACTTCTGGTGTGAGCTTTGCAGCACACAATGGAAAGTCTTTGCTATCTGTGGAGGAGAAACAGGTAGTAAAGAAAATGCCTGGCATAAGCAGCAGTGAACCTGAACTCAGAAGACTGGAATCCTAGTCCTACTAACTCCTAATCTTGAAATCAGCTCTTCACCAGCTAAGGGATAGCAAAGTACAACTGATGATCCTCTCTTCCCCTGCTACCCACTGCTCTGGCGGAGTGGCAATGTCCTGTGTGGGGTGGCTCTGTGTGGGGTGGCTCTGTGATGATTTACTCCATTGTTGCAGTATCTCTTCACATTATCCTTTGCACAAATGACTGACAAAGTAATCATTCCTTTACCTCGTTTCCTAATATCAAGGTGAATGTTTCCTTAGTCACAAAATGAATGACCCAAGAAGTGTAGATCTGGAAGAAACAGGTAACTGCAGATATGTCTGGTACCTATACTTTGTTGGCTATCTTGGTTTTTAATCCTCAGCTCCTTGCAGTGCTTTAAATGGCAGAGACTTTGAGAATGGATGCCTCACTGACAAGGGCTGGGGTTAAGCTGAAGGATCTCAATTAGTTGTTGGCCATGGCTGGTTTCCTTACCATCTCTCCCAGGCACTGTCAAATATATTTATTGTTATGCTGATCACTGGACTTTGGACACCTGAAGAATGCCCTGTGGTGGTCTGATTCTGCTCTGTTACTATCCTTATAACATAAAATGTGGTGTGTTTTCAACTTCTTTGGATATAGAAGACATAGAAACCAATGTCCTCAAGGGATTGTGGTAGAGGTGGAATAAATCAACAGTGAAAGGCATCTAAGCTTGGTGACTTTCACCTTCGTTTTCTTTTTTCCTTGTGGTGAGGAGATCGAACTCAGGAGTGAGTTTCACTCTTAAAGCTTTACCATAGCATAGGGTATACTCACTCTCCATAGTGCCCATTCCGCACAGAGATCAAGACTCCTTTGCTTCTTTAAGGTTGACATAGTTTTTGAATGGGTGATACATATAACTATGAAAAGTCTTCTCTTCCTTGTACCATATTTAATTTACATGCACCCTTGGCCACAAACAGGTTAGCCCTATTGTACACGTCTTGTGTATTCTTACATAGGTTTATTTTATGTTTTATATTCGTAACCCATTATTTGTCCACGTCATCCTGTGAGATCATCCCTTTGAAGGGTTGGTTCTGAGGTTGAGCACTGTAACTTCTTTTTTCTTTCTCAATGAACTGGAAATAAAGCAGAGTCGCTGGTGCTTCAAAAAGCTAAGCAAAACAATGCAAAACTGTACTTGTTAGGATATTTAGGTCTTAAGGGTAAATCCCTCATAACATGCTGTGCATCCTGTTAAATGGGTTTTCTGTTTTCTGAGGAAAATTATGTGTATACAGATACTTCTCTCCCGGCTCATCATAATGTTGGTATAATGATATGACATTCAAGAAAATCATAAGTCTAGTCAAATTTGCCATTGTGATGTATCTAAGAAAAGTCCTGGGCAAAAATTGCTGCTCATCACAGATCGTAAATGCCTGGGCATTGCTCACCTGTCTCTGTTGTCTGCAAGTACATGTTTTTTTGTAGAGAAATAATCAGATTCCTATTGCACCCAACATGTTTCCAGCAGAGTTTAGCACAATTTCCTGTTACTAATGACAGAAAATAAAGGTTGAAACCAGATTTTCAAAATACCAAATTTATAGTCCTAACATTAAAAAGTATATTATAAATAGAATTATTTCATACTTCTTATTTTTTTATCCATACTAGTCACAAATACTGTTTCAGATGGTTTTTAGTCATGTAAATTATTTCTCTCTGACTGTGTAATTAGTATGATGGACTGGTTTCTAGAGTATCATATACTTAATGTGAGTTTCTAAAAATGCTTTAATCATATAATTGCTGGTTTATCAAGTAGAAAATATAGGTCTGAGAACACTATCATTATGTCATTATTTTCCACAAAAGACTGTGAAACACACTGAAGAGGCCATTATGAGGCAAATAACAGTTTTTCTATGGTGTCTAACTTTGCAAGGATTAAAAAAGGGAGGGAGGGAGGGAGGCAATAGTAGGGAAAATGCCTAAAGGTAAAGAGTTTAAACTCAAGCAGGCAATTTATTTTGTGTCTCTGCAAAATCAGTACAAAGGACGCAAATAGGTGCCGATAGAACAAGTAGACTGTCTAACTCAATGAGTGCCACTGGTATTTAGTAATAATTTCACTAAAGTCTGTGAAAAATCCTAAAGAAAATGAAATAATGTTCAGATTTTCTGTTTGCATTAGAATCCAGTTGCACTGTTTCCTGCTAGTTATTATTGAGTGTACTTTGTTCAAGTGTGATTGAAGTAGATAATAACTGACAGTCACTTGGTCTCAAGCCAGCAAAAACAGAGGCATATCATCTGGAATGGCTAACTGGTAAATTCAAATATAATTTTACAGAATTCAAATTAAAAAAAAACGAAAACAAAAACACTTTCTGACAGTGAATGGTTATGGGTGAAAAAAATCTATTTTTAACCAAGTCTAGAAAAGGTCAAGGTAATACTGTTCCCTTTGTGAGTTTAGCCTGAGATAAGGAGAATCCTAAAATGTCTCTCTCATTGTTTCTGTTATGCACGCACGCGTGCGCGCGCACACACACACACACACACACACACCACAAAGAAGGTGAATGATTATTTTATTTCTGCCATTATGCTTTTCTTCTGCTTGATTTGTGTGTTTTGCCTTTTGCTTTCCTTGCAATGTAATATATGATTGGCTTTTGTTTTGTATCTTGGGTATTGAAGGTCTTTACTTTCAGATACTAAAAACTACCATAAGGATGGCCATCTTAGCTTTAATCCTGTTTAAAAAAAAATCAGGTACCATTTACTCAGGTGCTTTACAAATAATCAAAATGTTCTTCCCTCTGGTATGTTATTTGTCCCTATACCTTAATTGTAGGGGGAAAAGATAGTCATAAAAATTTGAGGTGGAGGAAAAGAAGTTGATAAAACCTAACTCTAAAACTACAGAATTTTGAAATCTCAATGGATTATCATAAACTAAAACTAAGAGTCAATAATACCAATTCATGGGGTGATATCAATTTTGAATCAGCAGGTGACCAAACAGATGCATATGCATATGATGAAGGAATTTTATGTTAATTATTCAAACATCATAGTATTTACAATTATTCCAGGGCAGTTTTTAAAACCTAAATCGTGGTGTAATTTTCACAAACCATTTAATCCATGTAAGTTCACCAACTTTAATCCAGTATTAACTAAAAATAGAAAGCAGACAAGGTTTGAGTAAAATGCAACCAAACAAAACAAAACAAAAAAATGAAAATACATAAACCAAAACCAAAACCAAACCAAAGAAACTCAAGATAGAATCCAACAGAGAAGTGAAGGTAAAGGAGAGTTAGGAGACTACGATTGAGGCAAGCAAATCCATGGGGATAGATCAGCAAAGTTGAATCAGACTTTAAATTTGGATGGTTCAGCTGAGCTTACTTTTTATATATTTGTTTTCATTCCAGGAACATTTATTTAGTGTCTATTATGTACTAGTATATCTATCAAGGCATGGAACTTAAAGAAATCATAAAGTCCCTGCCCTCCAGAACATTGAATGATAATGAAGACAGATAAGTACTCAATTAAAATACAACATGGCAAAAGGAGTGATGGCGGTAGGCACTGGTTATTAGAACATGCAGGAGAATGGAGATGTAGCACTCCCTGTGACACAGTGGGAGAGACCATTTTCAGGGAAGGAATCCAGAGAGGAGACACTGAATTGTTTGGGTATGAGGAGTTAGGTATAATGGAAGAAGAGATGCAAATCCAGCCATGAAAGCAATAAATGGCATGTGTGATAATTCTGTATTATTGGCATATAATTGTGAGATGGGAAGACAGGATGGATGTAGGCAAAGGCTATACATGATGGTTCTGTGAGGAAGGTTGGGCTTTTTTCTGAAGAGGAAAGGAATCATTAGAGAGTTTTTTTCTGCTATTTCTATGGAGGATGAAGTTGAGGGAAATGATATTTAAGCAGACAGAACAGTTATGCTTTATGACCTTGTAGAATTTCCTCATAGAAGATCATCAGAAAATTAATAGAAAAGCCTAAAAATTACTGTGGTTTTCTTGTGTATGACAATTCTTTTCTTCTTTGTAGACGGAGAAGCCTGAAGGGGAAAAAACACAGTCCACTGTTTTCTGAGGAAGAACCGTGAGACCCTCTTGCCTCCACTTGTAATCATAGGGAAGTGGAAGCTGTGTTTCCTGGAGACCACCTGGGTGAAAAATGCTAAATGGACATCACAGAAGAGCTGCTTTAGAAGTGAAGTTTTGATTTGAACCACTCATTTAGTGGTTGTTAATTAAATCAATCTGGTAATCTGGGTTTTACTTTTTAAAATGATTCATTTATGATTCCAATATCATACTAAAGAGGTAGGAAGGAAAAATATTCAGAGTAGTAAAATTAAGGTAGAAGAGTCTAAGATAATAAACAACTTCTGTCACTGATCATAAATGGTTATAAACTCTCCTACTATCTATATATCTATATCAATATCTATATCTATATCTATCTATCTATATATAATGGCATAAGAACAAATGTGAATTTGTTAATAATGAAAATTATAGGGCAAATCTAAATGAGAGAAAAGAAAATCCTCAAAAATTTCAAGTATTTACCCATCAATTTTTTTCTTCTGTGTCCCACACTCGTTTCAGAATACACATTAAGACTGTCTTCCCACTTAGACATACTTTCTGTCTCTGGGGAATGTAATGCATACTGTGATTCTTTATGGATTAACTGTAAGTCCAAGACAGTTTTAAGACATCAAAACTGCCTAACTGGAAACTCTGAGCTGCCCTCAGCCAGTAACCTAGGGGGCTGTGCAACTCATAGCCTCTGCCTACCTTCACTTGTTACTGCAATGGAAATTTCTATCACTTCTGTTGGGCAGTGACTTTAACGTCTTATGACCTTTACTTGGCCTGCCTGGTGAGAGTTCTTTGAGGAATTACAGTTGTGAACATGTGCTTAATTTATTTTTCACCCTCTTTTACACTTTTTTTCTGCAAGTATTTTATGTTATATTCACACATATTAGGAAACTAATGTCTGTGTATCTTTCCACACTCACCCTTGTTTTTCTGGGTTTTTTTTTTTTTTTTTTTTTGGTATATAGTTTTCTCACCCACTGCTAACTTGGCTTCACACTTTATTTTTTTATACTAAAGCTCATTAGTTTTACTTCCTTAGACTGTTTGTATCACTCCTTGCTTAAGCCCAGTGAAACTGCCTGCCTTGTCAAAAGGTGTACAGAAAACAATGACATTTCTGTTTGAAATCATTGCTAGACATACCATACTATTAAGAAAAGGTAAAGATAAGAAAAAGGAGATAATTTCTGGCAAGTTTAGATCTCAGCTTTAAAAAAGTCAAACATTAGCTTATGCAATGAAAGTTTCAAACTGCTGAATTTATAATTTTAATCTTTTTCATTCATCATGGAAAGTGGAGGCATATTTATCAAACTTACGTATATGCATGTTCATGTCGGTTTTTGCATGTCTGATAAAAACCAAATAATCTCTTTTAAGATGATCTAAGTCCTTTAAAATTTTGTTCTTGAATAAGAAAACTTAGGTCCTTCAATCTTCTTTATTTCAATAGAAGAATAATGGTATGTACTTTTTATCCAGCAGAAATAAGCCTATCCAGTTAAAATATTAAGTTAAGCTCATATGCTTTGAAAATGAACTAACAGGATCATAAAGAAAACAAATGCTGCTGTTTCTAAACCAAAGTTTATAATGCATAAAATAGGAGTTGTAGGGTTACAAATTAAAGCTTTACCTTTGACACTTTAACACAAACACAAGAACATTTAAGTTGTATCTATTTATACAATTAGGATTGCAATTAAAAATATTTAACTAGTATAGCACAGGCAGCAACCAATGGTAACAGGTACACATTATTTCCTTGTGTGCTGGTGCACACCATTAGCTCTGCGTCAATTGTTTTGCCAGCAGGTTACTATATTTCCTTGTTATCAAACCATGGCTTAATATTATTTTCAATAAAATGAGTACTTTCACAAATGAAATCTTATTCAGTTTTCCATGTCATCAACAGAAGATGCTTTAACAAAAATATTTTCACACCTAATTAAATAGTCATAATTCTAGGATAGCATAATCTACAAGGTCATTATTAGACTGACCTGTGTGGAGGAGCAATCCAAATTTGAGGTGTTATATAGATCTGGGGTGAGGATGTTTTTATTTATTTTATTTTATTTTTTTAAAGAGAGAGAGAGAGAGAGAGAGAATTTTTTAATATTTATTTTTTAGTTCTCGGTGGACACAACATCTTTGTATGTGGTGCTGAGGATCGAACCTGGGCCGCACGCATGCCAAGCGAGCGCGCTACCGCTTGAGCCACATCCCCAGCCCCAAGGATGTTTTTAATGTATGATTTATGATTAAAGTACCCTGACTCAAAATACAGTTATAATTATGTCTACAAAAATACTTTTAAGCTAGGCATGGTGGTGAAAGCCCATAATCCCATTAATTTGGGAAGTTGAGGCAGGAGGATTTCAAGTTTGAGGCCAGTCTCAGCAACTTAATGAGATCTTCTATCAAAATAAAATAAAAAAGAGCTGGAGTATAGCTCAGTGGTAGAGTACCCCTGGTTTAATTCCAGTACCACAAAAAACAAAAAATGAAAACAGAAAAATCACTTTGATTCTCAAAAATTATATTTTCAGATTATTAATAAACATATAAATTGTTTAGAATGCATATATATATGTACTTCATGTATTTGATTGAATATTATGTTATGTAATTTTCTAGTAAAAATACATTTATATATGATTTGTAGCCAAATGATATATTATATGTCATATTATACAAACATGGCATGTGTAAGATGTATGATTTTACATAATATAGATACTCCTCTACTTATGATAGGATTATGTCCAAATAAATCCATTGTACATTGAAGATATCATCAGTTGAAAAATGCATTTGTTTAGTAGATTTAACCTAGCAAGCATGGGAGCTGAGCCACACAATCTGCAGTCAATTAGCAGTTACTTCCCTTCTTGATCATGTGGCTGACTGGGAGCTATAGCTCAGGACTGCTGCCCATCATGAGAAAGTATCATCCTGCTTATTGCTAGCCAGGAAAGGATCAAAATCCAAATTCAAAGTATGATTTCTACTGAATGCATATCACTTTTGCATCATTGTAAAATAAAAAAAATAGACATAAATCAAACCATTGTTAATTGGGGACCAAAGTTTATAATATATAATTTGTATATATAATTTGATTAAATATTATATACTACTCACTCTACAAACAGAGACAGTAGGAAGGCCATGTAGCATGACTACTGGAACCAACTCTATATGTTTCAGAGCACAGGTCTGCCCCTTGCTAGCTAATACAACTTTGGATGCTTCACTTAATTTTCTTAAGTCTTATTTTTCTCAACCTTATGGGGTGGGAAGAGAATTAATATATTTTGTATGAAATAAGGGAATACATACAAAATACTTAGTGGGGTGGCTGGCACTTGCTAAGCATATAATAGGTGGTAGAAAGACCATGAAAGGGTGGTTAGCAGCAGCAGTAAGCAGCCTTGTAAGTGTCCAGAAATCCCCTGGCTTGTCCCAATTCTAGTGGTCACGTTACACTTTTTGTAATATGTAATTTGGATTTCAAAAGCAAAGCATGGATTTAAAAATTCTAAAACAAGGAAAAATGATTTGAGGTTTTCAAACAAGCACTGGGTTGGTTAGTTTTTGAATAGTCAGGGTGGTGGGACATAAGAGAATGTAATAATCAATACAAGGAAGAGTTGTGAACACATCAATTTACTATGTGGTTTGTGATTACAGAGTCCTTATAGGATACTTTGTGTGGTGGGAGAATACTTACTTAAAGTTACTCTTCAATTTTAAAGAGTTCACATAAGGGTCAAGATGAACCAACATGAGAGCCACAACCTTAAAACTTCCCAAACATTATTTGGCTGAGACCTTTTCAGCCAACAGAATTCTGCACATGACTTGCCTCAGTTTTTCTGTCTGTACCCCTAGAAATGCTACTGAAGATGTTCTGAAACGTGTATCAGGGGGAAAAGTTCTGCTTACTTTGAATCTAAAAGTTGGTAGTCAGTTAGCATTTGGGACTTCCCCCTCCAGGTATTTAAGGAAGGAAAATGGGCTTCAGGAATCTTAGCAAATACTTCATACATAAATAGGCCATTAAGCACTTAGTGTTTCATCTCACTAAGGATAAACTTAATAGTTGTGGAAAAAAAAAAAAAAACAAATAAAAGGAAAAATTTCTCTCTCAGGTTTATTGAGAGAAGATTTTTATTTGGTAAATTTAGGAAAGAGAAAGATTAAGAAATGCATGTATCAGGGTTCACATTTGATAATATTGTCATCACTAAATTTGTCTAGGGAGACAACATGCCACATTTAAATGATTACTGTGTACAGAGATTTCAAATTACTGTATATAAATTTAAACCTCTGTGTTTACACATGTGTACCAAACAGCTTTTTTTTTTAACGTTGCCATATATAGCATTCTGATATTTCTTTGTATAAGGTTCTCAAAATACTAAAGCAACCCCAGCCCTAAATTACCCTTCCTTTTAAAGGAGATATCATTAACTTTCTTGGTGATGGGGAGCTAGATCAGGTGAGTGGCATGCCTTACATTCATAAAGTCAATGGCATCATTGCTGCAAAAATATGTAGAAAGTAGAGCTCCAATTCCATGAAGTTCAAAAATACTCTGGTATAATGGGTACATCTCATAATACTGAAAGGCAAATGGGAGATGCTTTAGTTGAACAACTATAAATCCTGAGTCTTTGAGGTAGATTAGAAACACATTTTCTGTGTGAATCAAAGAAGGCAGTATAAAAGAGAAAATAATTCTGTCCTTACCTAGCATATGCTGCATGCTATTTGCCAGTATAGATTATACCCTCATCCCTGAAGGATATTTTTACTAGATATAGAATTCTAGGCTGACAGATTCTTTTCTTTCTTCTCTTTAAAGAAATTCTTTCTCTGTATGTGGCCCTTGCTGTTTTTGTTGAGAAATCTATAGTCACTTAAAGGGTTGTTCCTCTGTAAAACTATAACCTTTTTACCTGACTTTTTACAACATTTTTTTTGTTTGTTTTTGTCTGTTTATTTTGACAGATCTAGGTTTTTGTGTATATGGGGTTTGGGGAGTTATTTGTTCTATTTGTGGTTTTTTGACTTTTTGCAACTGTAAATTTATCTTTTTGCCAAATTTGATAAAATTTTGGCCACTACTATTTCCATGTTTTGTTGTTGTTGTCATTGTTCTATTTTTACCTTTCTCTGTCTCTCTTCTGTCTCTGGACTTCAGTTATAACCAAGTCGTACCGTTTGAAAATACCCACAAGTCTCTGAGCTTCTTCTCCCCCAAACCCTGCAATCATTTTTCTCTCCATTCTTCAGATTAGATCATTTCTGTTGCTCTATCTTCATGTTTACTAACTCTTATGCTTCTTCAAGTCTACTATTAACTTCATCCAGTAAAATTTAACATTTTAAGTGTTGAATTTTTCAGGTCAAAAATTTCCCCTTGGGCTGGGGATGTGGCTCAAGTGGTAGCGCGCTCGCCTGGCACGTATGCGGCACTGGGTTCGATCCTTTGCACCACATACAAAAAAAAGATGTTGTGTCCACCGAAAACTAAAAAATAAATATTAAAATTCTCTCTCTCTCTCTCTTTAAAAAAAAATCATACCTTATAGTTTAAAAAAAATAAATTAAAAAAAATTTCCCCTTGGTTTTTGTTTCAGTTTAACTTCTCTGCTGAGATTTTGTATCTTTTTATTCATTGCATACATATTTTCCCTTTTGTCCTAGATAATATTACAATGGCTGGTTTGAAATCCTTGTTTGCTAATTCCATCATTGTAGGGTTCATCTCAATGGATTGTGATTTTTTTTTTTTTTTTGATACCAGGGCTTGAACTAGGGGGCACTCAGCCACTGAGCCATATCCCCAGCCCTATTTTGTATTTTATTTATAAAGAGGGTCTCACTGAGTTGCTTAGTGCCTTGCTAAATTGCTGGGGCTGGCTTTGAACTGGCCTCCTGCCTCAGCTTCCTGAGCCACTGGGATTACAGGAGTGTGCCACCATGTCTAGCTGGATTGTGATTTCTTAGGATTGTGTTTTCCTAAACTTTTTTTTTTTGTATGCCAAAAGAGTTTTAAACTATATTCTCATCATCATGATGATGCACTGTAGAGACTGTGGTTTGTAATATGTTTATCTGAAGAATATTATATTTATAAACTCTCTTGCACTGGACAGCAGCTCAAGTCTAACTTGGATTTTTTTCATTTTAGTTCTGAGTGCTTATTATAGTCTGCCCTATACAAGTATAGCTAAAAGGCTAGTTGGAGATTTGAGAATTTCCTGTACTCCTTCCTTACCTTCCAGTTTTGCAGTTGTTCCAAGGTTTGTGCTCTAATTTTACAAACCATAAGTCAATTAGCTCCTTTCTGAATTTTAGCCACTTCATGGGTATATCCACATGGCAGCCTTCACTCAGGTAAACCAGATGTTTATAAAAATAGGAAACACAAATCACGCCATTGCCTCCATGCAAGTGTTGAATCCTCTCCAGGATCCTCCTGCTTCTGTCTGCTCCTCAGTGCCTTTCCTAGATTTGCTCAGATTTCACAGTTTAACCCACAGAAGGTCTTGTCTGATAGGAGTTTATTTGAACATGACAGGAAATAAAATGTCCACAGCAATATATATCCTCTATTTTTCAGACCAAGTTAGATAAGGCATAAAAGTAGAGTCATAATAGTATTTGTAAGGTGAAAATCTAGTCACACCCTTACCTATTCAGTGGGAATTTTAGTCGTCCTCAGTTATCTCCTAAAGTGTCCCAACTGGATGTTTTATTTATTATCTAATAATAATGTCTACCCTTCTCTTTGCTTCTTATCTAGCATGCTATATCTCTATTATGGTTTAGATATGAGGTGTCCCCCAAAAGCTCATGTGTGAGGCAATGCAAGAAAGTTTAGAGGTGAAGTGAGTAGGTTATAAGAGTTTTAACTTAATGACTGCATTAATCACCTGATAGGGATTAAGTGGGTGGTAACTGTAGGCAGGTAGGGTGTGCCTGGAAGAGGAGGGCCACTGGACCATGCCGGTGGGGTATATATTTTGTCTTTGGTGAGAGAATTCTCTTTATGCTTCCTGGTGTCACATCCTGAGCTACTTTTGTCCCTCTACACTCTTCCACCATGATGTAATCCCTCACCTCTGGCCTCCAGCAATGGAGCTGGCTATCTATGGACTGAGACCTCTAAAACTTTGAGTCCCCCAAATAAATTTTCCCTCAACTGTTCTTGATAGGTCTTTTGGTCACAGTGGTGAAAAATCTGACTAAAACAATCTCTTATCTTCTGTGAGAGTTTCAGGCCAGCTACAGAGTTACAGGGAACAGTTGTTGCAAAAGACCACCTTTTCCTCTTACACCAACTGCAGGTTCAGGAAATACTCCCATAACCATCCCCAAGTTTGACAATTCACTCAGAGACTTATAGAATTCACCAAGAGCTGTGACATCATGGTTATAATTCATTATAAGTAACAGATACAGTCAAAGTAAGGAACATGTAGCACAGAGTCCAGAAGAAGTACAAAGTGTGGAACCTCTATTGTCTCCCCTCTCTGACGTCAGGATGTATCATTCTCCTGCACTGGAGAGTGACGATGTACATAAAGTTTTGCCATCGGGGAAGCTCATCTGAAGGTTGTGTTCAGAGTTTTTGTTGGGGGCTCCATTACATAGGCATGATTGATTTTCCATGTACTTGACCTCAATCTCCAGTTGCCATCCCTTCTAGGCATGACCTAAAGTCCCCACTCTATGTTGCATTATTGGTCTTGCTTGTGTCTTTAGCCATACCCTAAATACAATCTGGTGTGGCCTTCAAATCATGTTGTTAGATTATCTGGAATTATGTAGGCCCTGGTAAACAAAGCAACTCTTACCAGGAATGAGTACCTCACAGAATCTTCCAGATGAGCTTTTCTTCCAAAGATTAGCACCTCTCTTTGGGGAAGGACAAATTCTTTCTTCTACCTACTCATTATTAATGTCAGTTAAATATGTTAAAAATGAAATTTAACCCCTCTCTCCCCACACAAAACAGCTCAAAACGGATTAAGGACCTAGGTATTAGACCAGAAACTCTGCACATGCTGGAAGAAAAGGTAGATCCAACAGTCCAACATATTGGCTCAGGAACCGATTTCCTTAATAAGACCCCTAAAACACAAGAAGTAAAATCAATAATCATAAATGGGATGGTATCAAATTAAAAAGCTTCTTCCTAGCAAAGGAAACAATAAAGAGTGTGAAGAGAGAGCCTCCAAAATGGGAGAAAATTTTTGCCACCTGCACCTCAGATGGAGCATTAATTTTCAGGATATATAAAGAACTCAAAAAACTTAACTCCAAAAGAAAAAAAAAAAGAAAGAAAGAAAAACCCAAACAAATAACCCAATCAATAAATGAGCAAAGAAAATGAACAGACATTTTACATGAGAAGAAACACAAATGGTCAACAAACATGAAAAAAATCTTCAACATCTCTAGCAATTAGTGAAATGCCAATCAAAATTACACTGAGATTCCATCTCACTCTAGTCAGAATGGCAATTATTAAGAATACAAGTAAAAATAAATGTTAGCAAAAATGTGGGTTAAAAGATACACTCATACATTGCTGGTGGGACTGCAAATTGGTGCAACCACTATGGAAAGCAGTATGGAGATTCCTCAGGAAACTTGTAATGGAACCACCAATTGACCCAGCTATACCACTTCTCTGTCTATACCCAAAGGATTTAAAGTCAGCATATAACAGTGACTCAGCCACATCAATGTTTATAGCAGCTCAATTCACAATAGCCAAGCTATGGAACCAACCTAGGTACCCTTTAATAGATGAATAGATAAAGAAAATGTGGTATATATACAATGAAATATTACTCAATCATAAAGAAGAATGATTTTATGACTTTCACCTGCAAATGGATGGATCTGAAGACTATCGTGCTAAGTGAAGTAAGCCAGTCCCTGAAAACCAAAAACCAAATGTTTTCTCTGATATGTGGAAGCTAACCCACCATAAGGGTGGAACAGTGAGGTGAAGAATAGAAGTGCAGTAGATTAGACAATGGGAATGGAAGGAATGAAAGGGGGTTAGGCAAAGGAAGGACAGCCGAATGAATCTGATATAATTTTCCCATGTACATATATGAAAAACACACAGTGAATCCCACCACCGTGTATATTCATAAGTACGGGATTCTAACAAGAATAGGATATATCCCATGCTTGTATATCAAAATGGATTCTTGTGTCATGTATAACTAATAAGAACCAACTAAATAAAAAAGAATGATGTTGTTCCCTCACTGGTCTCTTGAATCCAGGGCCTTGTGCATGCTGTGTAATCCTTTTTGATTATTAACCTCTTATATGAATTCATGGTGGCAAGGTAGAGTGCAGTTTCTTCAGCAGAAACACGTGCCTTTGAAACTGACCTTATCTCCTTGAATGAAGCTTTTATGGTTCTACAATTTCTTCTCTTTGTGTATTAAGACGCTTCCTAGTCCCTCAGGCTCAGGGGCTGAGTTCTTTCAGGTACCCTTTTCTGTCTACTTAGGCTTAAATCCTAGAGTGGGCATATTTTTCCTGAACCTATTACATAAGAATTTTGTACTTCAAAAAGCGATTCCATTTGGGCCTTTGTGGAGAAACACCTTTCCCTTACAGATAACCTAGCCCCTCTAGTTCAAAGGTTTTAGAGGAGGGTTTCAAAATATAGTGCTGTGCGTTGTTGTTCAAATTATAATAATATGAACAGCAAATAGAAATCATATTTATTTATTTATAGGCAAATAAATAATATAAGAGTATTTGTTTGATACTGTTATTTAGTTACCTTGCAAGTCTGTTGTTTTCCAAAATGCAGCAGATACATGCTTCTTCATTTCATTCCAAATGAATAATAAGAAGTACTTTTCTGAGCAAAACCCTATGATCTTCCCAATAGTAAAAAAAAAAAAAAAAAAAAAAAAAAAAAACTTTTAGAAGAATGGGTGATCTTGTAATTATAGAAGTGAGAGAACATTCACCATCCAGGCATGGCACACGAGGCACCCAGGGATACTTTAGTGCCAGCCATGCACTTGCATGGGCCTGAGAGTTAGTGTTCCCTTGAATCCTTGCTCTTTTTTGGTTGACCTGCCTGATCCTATTGCTGACCATGGGTATGTCCTGGTTCAATCACTTACGAAGTGTATGGTCTTGAAAACGTGTTACCCTCTCTAAACCTTAGTTTCCTTATGAAGAGATAATGGTGACTTAATTTTAATATAATGATAGTGTGCAGGGTGAGGGGAATGTATTAATATGGAACCTATTAACAGGTTTTAAAAGGTTTGAACACCTAAAATAACAAAGATCAAAATTACCTGAAATTTTTAATTTAATTCTTCATTTTTTCTAAGAAGGAAACTGATGCAGAATCGGAAAGTTCTAGGCTGTTCGTGTACTTTGGGCAGAAGTGAGCATGGAGGTAAGTTTCCAGGATTCTGCTCAACATTCTTCCACTATCTGCACTCACTACCCAGCACAGGGATCTAGGCCAGGGATTCTGGGAACTCATAAGAAACAAATGGGTTCCGGATGATTTGTGAAGGAAGAGTTCACTGCAGATCAGTAAAGGAATGGCAAGTCATAAGAGGTAGGTATCTACAGTTTCCACCATTGATAACTGAGAAAATGGTGTCATCAACTGTAGTAAGCCGTGCAAATTTGTAGGAGAGATGGTAAATTAACAAAAGATCAAAGTAGAAAAGACCCGTTTAATTAAGCTTTGTGAAGGATTTAGATAATCTAGGAGAAATAATTTTTGTGAAAGAATCCAGCCAGAGTTTTGTAATAGGATATATAGGCAGGCTGGAAAAAGACATTTATGATGGTCTTAAAAAACATAGAATAATTTTCCGAGATTACTTAAGTGTAGCATTTCTTGTAAGTGAGAAGTTGTCTTCAGTGTTTTCTCAAAGTCCATGGGAGGCCTGTGCTTCTTTGAAGTTCTTAGATTGAGTGCTCTTGGCTTACAAAACGAATGCTGGATACGGGACATAAAAATATGAAGGATTTACAGTGACCTTTTAAATGTTGAGGGGAATTAACTATGCTGTAGCAGAGGGGTCACCATGGTGTAACCTTCCCAGGTCCTGCAGTTTGTATTACTTTCAAAGACAAGAATCTGAAATTTCACCCGTGCACTGACTACACATAGTCAGCATGTCTGCCAAGGCAGCTACAGAGAAAAATGGCTTATTGAGAGGCAGCATTTACACCTGAAAAATATGGCTTCAAATACTTGACAAAAAGTTGTGCAATTTATTTTTATCATAGCCATACTTCTACTGGTGTGAAAAGAAATGCATTAGTTATTTGTTCAGCATGTATTTCAGCTGAATTCTAGAGCAGAAATGGAGGACACAGAGATAGTCTAAATTATGATGGACTGTCCTGTGACATAACAATGAAATTGCATTTTATTTGTAAGACTGTGGGAGAGAAAATAAAAGATCAAGAGAAGTTTCAAGAGCAAAGATGAAATGGTGGAGGTATGTTAATTTTATATGGCTTTCTTATTATATCTGGATAGTGTTTTACAACATAATATTCTATGACAAAGGTGATGTTCGGTTTGAAAAAAGCTGTATTAAACCTCCTGTGTCCTATCAGGCACGCTACAAATTTTGGTTTATTGCATGCTCCCTGTGGATATTAATGTTTATGATTTCTGACCCTGAAATATTTCTTGGGGGTACCTTATGGAAATACTGAATTTTCACACTATGTAAATATCACCACGTCTTACCAACCAAAAAAATGCAAATAAAGTCTCAATGACATTAATGCTAAATAATTATTGTTTCTCTCTTTTACATAAATGACCATAAGGACTTCAGCACCACTTATTTCTGCAAATTTCACATGTATAAAAGAAAAAAGAAATGCACTCATGTTTTTTATTCTACTGCCAGCAAGTCCTCTGAGGCAGGTATCAGAGCAGGACCACTGTGGTTGATGGCCTCTTGGTGAAAGAAGCTTCCCCACCAATTGAACCACTGGTTCAATTCCAGTACCACAAAAAACAAAAAAACTGACCTCAAGGATGGCTAGTAGTAGGCTAGCAGGCTACCCAGATGTTGCCACTATATTTGGGTTCAAAAGTGGAAGCATTACTTTGTCTTCATGAGGTTCAAGCAGTTCACCTCATTTTCACCTTGTGAAATTGTAGTTTTTCTAAGAACTTGTTGGTTTTTTGAGGATGGGACACGTCTTCTGAATAACTGGTAAAATTGAGGTTTGTTGTATATTTTGTGAACTTGTGATGACAGATGTGACTTTTTATATTCCAACCCAGGTAGGAGAACCTATCTACATCTTTCATTGATCAAGTGAAAATATATGTAGAAATAGTGAACTCAAAAATTAGTTTATTCACTATAAAATTAGTTTATTATTTTAAATATTTTTTCTGTTTTATGTCTTTATTGGTGCATTGTAATTATATACAACAGTGGGATTCATTGTGATATATTTTATGTACATACACATAAAATAATTTAATTTCATTTCCCAGTATTTTCCTTTTTATTGCACTCCTTCCTTCCCTTCAACCCCCTTCCTTTATTGTTCTCCTTTCTGTTTCTTCAAATCTTTTTTTTTTTTCCTTTTCTTCTCTCTAGCTTCTACAGGTAAGAGAAAACATTCAACATTCAACTTCAAAACATTTTCTTTGCCCATTCACCTGTTGACAGACAACTAGGCTGGTTCCATAATTTGCCTATTGTGAATGGTGTTGTTATAAACATGAATATGTGTGTATTACTGAAATATGCTGATTTTAGCTCTTTTGGATAAATACTAAGGAGTGGAATAGCAAGATTATATGGTGGTTCTATTCCTAGTCTTTTGAGGAATCTCCATACTGATTTCTTTAGTGGTTGTATTAATGTTCAGTCCCACATTACATTTTAAGTCATTTTAAAAACCAGAATTTGCTCTGCTAAAATGCAAAGGGGAAAATATAACAGAATGAAAAGAACTTTAGCTTTCTCATTTTTCTCCAGTTAAAAATATTTTTCAGGTATTCAGAAAAAAAAATTAGACTAATTTTATACTTTCTCAATAGAAAATGGTTATGGAAGATGCTCAAGAGCTTTATAATGTTTTGAACAACCAATAAAAAAAATTTAAAAAAAAAAGAAGATGCTAAGAAATTGTATGTGTATGTATTTTTATATTGGCTTGGTTTAGAGTTTGGTAATGGCAAGAAGTCCATTTATTTTATCTAATATTTGGTTTTAATATTTAATTTTTCTTCACTCTCTTGCTGAGCGTTACATAGAGATGTAGATTAAATAGTTGATTATTATGGAAACATGAAATGACTTTTTTTTTCCTACTTGAGACTTCTAATTGATTTCTAGAAATCAAAGGTGTTATCTTCAAGTATTAATTTTAAAGGAAAGCAGCTAAGAGGGTTAGTCTCTAAACTCAAGATTTCTACACAGATTATTTAATCAAATACATCCATGCATACTTGCATCATTCAGATAAGGTAAGTGAAACCTAATTCTCTAATGGAAATAGACCAAATTATCAGAAATATGCAGAATAATACAATGGTTAGTTTTGTTGTGGTGTCATAGGATCTACATAGAGATAGAACAAAGGTTATGAAAGTGCTTCTCAAAGTTCCTGAACATACTAATCATCTGGGATTTCATTAAAATGCTAATTCTACTTTACTATAGCTGGGTGAGGGCCATAGGGTCTTCCTTTCTAACAAAAGCACTTCAGGGAATTTGTATGCTGCCTGCCACGTTGCATGGTAGAGGAGGAATTGGAGTGAGTTTCATGATTCCATTTCACTTGGGTTTACTGTCTTCTCCCTAGCAGCTGGACTACGTTTCAATCTAGGCAACCAATAGAGGCAGAGAGAACTGTGATATTGAGAGGATAAGCTGAAAAACATTATTCATAAACTTTGTTGTGGATGAGTCAACTAAAAAGAAGTTAATGCTCTTTCACATATCAGCTTGCCAAGGTGGTTCATGAGCTACAACAGAAACAATAAAATTACTGGTAACATATGGATTGCATGATGTCTTTTGCAGTTTGATATGGTTTTGTTGATAGTTAAATGCAGGAAAGTTGGAATTTTTCACCAAACTCCATATATGTCAGCATTAATATATTTTGGTAATTTGAAATCAGGGAAAATTATTATTTAGACTGAAATAAAAAATAAGTGGAATGTAAGTAAATACCCCAGTACAATTGTAATGATTTCTTACTGGTTTATTAACTTAAACATTTACCTGGTAATCAGGTAACTTCTTATTCTCTACAAATATGTGACTACTCCATGGCAAAAATTGTGCTTCATCCACCTCTGTGTAGTTACAGGACACACTGCAGTTCTGGGTGCACAGTACCCTTCAGGACATATTTGTCACAGGCATCATTTTCTGCTTTTAACTTTCATTCCACTGTTTTATTTAGTAAACAAGATGCCTCAGTACAAGGCCTGTCCTGCACAGAAAGCCACAGTTCAGGGTTCACATGTAGTTGGGTTTTCACTTCCTGACGATCATTTGTTTTGAGGTTTCCCTGTTGACTTTTTCATAGAGCCTTCTCTAGAATTTGAAAGGCAGCATGACATGAACTGACATAGAATATTATGGAAAACAAATGGCCACTTTGTTTAGGATGTCATTTAATAGATACATTGTTCAAGTTTGGGGATGAGTTTCTTATAAGTTTTTCTATGTACGTTTGACAATTTGCATAATCAAAATCTAAAAGAAATTGGGAATCAGAACAAGGGGAAATACTATTTATAAGGTCCTGCAGGTACTGCATTAGAGTAAAGAAATTAGCATGGACACAGGACATGATGTATATATTTATTCACTGAGGAGTTAAGGTTTATATGTATAATTTGATAGAACTATAAGTTCAAAACCTTATCCAATAATTTATTTTAATAATTATATGTAAAGACTAAAATGGCTCAAGTATTTAAAAAGTTATCACTGTCATGGTCTATTCAAGTAAATTCAAAACGGTCAAGTGTGAGGAGATATTTTGAAGGAAAAGAAGGATAATAAAATCTCCCTATTAATTACCAGGATATGAGACCAAGGCTTCAAGTTTAGTCATTATTTGGGCCTATTAGTACTTTTGGGAGTGCTCACACTTTGAACTTGTCCTGTCATCTTAACTACTGGTCACAAGGAAGGACTACAAGAGAGTCTGGTTGATTAGTGCAAATCTAATACTACCTTTTGTGAAGCAACCCAAAGGAAATTGGTAAGTCATTCATCCACCTATTTGAACAACAAACATTGACTAAGGACATGTTTTGCTTAAGGACTACGTAAGGACTGCAGGAGAAACAAAATGCACTTTTTTTTTTCTCCAACATTTTATAGTTAGTTGAGAAGATTTGAGTTGGTACTTAACTATAATACAAACAGAATGCACCAAGTTCTACCAGGAAGGTACAGATGAAGGTCTGGTATAGTTCAGAGTTGGCTAACGAGGTATTTTTTCCTGGAAGAATGCCAGGATGGATTGATGATGGAATAATAAAAGCACTTTCATGCCAAAAGACTTCTAGTCTTTCCAGTGTGAGAAATGTCAGTTTTTTGACCTGAAAAACCCCTTTAAAAAGGCCTGAAGGCTTTACTTATTAATATAAACATTAATAAAATATCAAGTCTAAATTATGATTGTTTAATACTAGATGTAGGTTATAAACTATTGTCATATGAATAAAGTTATAAATCTATATACAGTAAAAGTTAGACTTGATAACAATTCATGCATATATTCATGTGTGTCTACCTGTCTGTCTAGACTTGGGAATTTTTTTGAGCAAGACATACACCAAATTTTAAGAACATTTAAATGTAATGTGTGGAATTAAATGAAGGAAATAGTAAGGAATTTTCTTAAGTGAGGTTTGGGAGATTTTTACATTTTTTTTTCTTTTTGTTATTTTTTCAAATTAAAAAGTTATCATTGCAGTCCCAATATAGAAGGTACCTTGAAACAGAGTTTATAGTTCATGTCTCTGGCAAAATAATAAAATCACATGTGAGTTCTTATTGATTTTAGATTTTCCTTCAATTTAAAACAAAGCAGTAGTGTGTGATTGCATATTGTTGTTACATAACAATCTTGGAAGAAAAATGTGAGAATGGTGAAATTATGCATGACTTACCATTTTTACCTATATTCCAAATTTTCTGTAATGTGGTTATACTGTGTTTTGATTAATGTTAGTTTGAATAAGACAAAAATTGTCTAAAATATCTTGGCTTAAAGATATTGATGTGCATTTCAAAACTGCATTAAGATTAAGTTCATAACACATTTCAAGACTATTGTAAGACTATACTTACAATTAGGGACCTCTTATTTTTAAGGCATAAATCAATGAGACATCATCATCTATATATTGTAGCCAACATGAACAATTAACAAGTTAATGATGGCCATCTATGAGGAGGAGACATTTATCTTCTAAAATAAGAATTTCATTTACATTAAAACCATAACCCACAAGGAGGGCATTCCATAAACACCTGCTTAAAAAGTCAAGAGGTTTTGGTCATTTTCCCCTCTGAAAATCAATGGTAAAAGTTAGGGTTGTAACATTATTAGATACAACCTGTTTATTGGAAGCATTCATTAAACATTTGCCACTTAGCTCCCTGGCAGCTGCACATGATGGAAAGGTCAAGGCTTCTGATTTTAGAACCAGGTTTACCACATAAGTAGCAGATGGGTCTTTTAGCATGTCACTTAAGCTCTCATCTGTAAAAAAAAAAAAAAAAAAAAAAAAAAAAAAAAGTGGGGGACTGGTGCAAGATAGAACCACACCATTCGTTGTTGCCCTTGGTGGAAATGTATCTGCTGTTTGTATATGAAACCCAATGCCTTCAGTTGGGTGGGGGCAGTAGTGTGGATTATTTGAGGAAGGGAATGGTTGAGGGAGAGAAAGAAACTATCAAATGTCTTTTCTATCAGCAAGGCTGGCTTCACCAGCATGTGACCAGTACTACAAGCTTGCTGTAGTAATTTTATTTTTAGAGTTTCTCTGCCACCAAGGGTGGGCTCTTGGTAACTTCTCTGCCCCTGTTTTGTGCAACCCTCACCCTTTGACCCCGGTTGGCCTCTCTGATGGGCTGATGACTGATGGGACCCACTGTCCTTGGCAAGGAGTGGAGCACAGGTCTAAGGGATGGTCTTGCATGTCCTTCAGCATCTTGAAGGCAGGCGGTGGTGCACTGCACAGGTCGGGTGGGGTAGGCTTTTTACCTAGTACTGAGTGACTATTAATGAGTCTCATTTGTCTTGGGTAGGAGTTGGGCTCCTAGGAAGGGAATATGCCTGGTTCAAAAGGTCTTTTCCCATCCAGGGCATTGATGATTGCATGGCTTTCAAGAGCCAAACCCTGGGCACCTGATGAGCTGTAGCGCACAGGCACCATGTGTCAGGGTGAGCTTGGGCCTCCCTGCTGCAACCCACCAGCCGCCAGCTACGCAAGCACATGTTCCCTTGCCTAAGGGAGCAACTTAAAATACTAAGAACACCCTGAGAAATCAGGAAAAAAAGGTAAATATTTTATATTTCAGTTATTTGTGATGCTTTTTACCTGGTTTTGGAACCATGGACACTGCATATTAATTTTGCATTGACCTTTGTAAATTATTTAGCCTGTTGTGTGCATTGTGTATTTGATTGCTGTAAACATTAAATGAGGTAAAAAGTATAGTAAGCATCTGGCAAAGGGTCTGCTACACAGACACAATAAATGGAAAAATTGTAGAAAGTTAATTATGGGTTCTCAAAATAGAAAAAGATTAGGAAGAAGATTCTGGAAGAGATAAATAATCTACCAGAATGAGGGGATAGGGAATCCTACCATTTTTCTCTTACTTCCCTGTCCTCACTTAAGTATAGGTGGTTCTTTCTGGGACGTAATTTGTTCTGTTCAAATAATGTTTTTGCAGATTTATTCATCAAGTTTTTGATATCATTATTTAGCAAGTGGTTATACAACAAAGGAGACCATTTCTAAGAGGAAAGTTGAAAAAATCAACCGCGGTGCCCAGCTAGTTACCATCTTGAGGCGGGCTAGAGGGCGAAGATGGCATGTTACAGCTAAAACAGAGAGCTCAGAGAATCAGCTCAGCTTCTCTTTCCTAGGGGGTCAACTCACTCGCTGGCTTGCTCTTTCCCTCAGTTTTTTTTTTAAATTTTTTGTTCCAGTAGGTGGCTAGTTTAGTGTAAAATAGTGGTGGATACTCATGCTCATGCTGGTGGAGGTGTCTATTCCAAATAAGGGGGAGAGGGAGGAGGGGAGGGAAGGTGGGGATTGATTAATTGATCAAAGTAAAATCTGGCAAAAAACAGTGTGAACCTGTGAATGGTTACTCTCCACTCTCCAGAAGGAAAACAAACATGCAAACAAAACACTTAGTTTGGGAGGGAATATGCCCTGCCTGCTTATGTATATTAAAGATCAGCTTAACAAAAGGAGTTGACAAAGCTTGTTGAGAAACATTTTCCAGAAAAATAAGTCTCTATTTTCTTATCTCATTTTTACCTTTGCTACTAACTCATAGGCAATAAAACTCCAAAGTCTTATAATGTATCATGACCAATAAAATAATTCATGAATGTAATATGTTTGGCCCCAGGGAAATCTATTTTTATCCATTACATGGTACACGGAGTGCGCTGTACTTTCTCCAAGTTACTTTTGGAAGATATCTGGCAAAATAATTCAATATGACTAGCAGTTATTTTCTGGAGACTGGTATTGTTTTGACATGGAGAGCATTGGAAACATATGGTCTTTCATGTCTCTTGCCTTGTGCTTTCCTTGAAAATGTTTATATTTGCTTGTGATAAAATGCATTAAGTTTCATAATCCTGAACAACCTTCTGGTACACAGATTCACTTTCAAACAGTGCAACTGGGAAAACAGAAGTTTTTACAAAAAAAAATGTGGTTTTCTTAAGTAGCTATGCATTTTGTACAACACAGGTGCCAATTTTGATTTTTTTCAAATGTTCAAATTCCAAAGCAACTGTTATGCTAAATTATCTTTATGCTGCATCCTACTTTGTCCCTCAAATAGCTCATATTCTTCCAAGATCATTGAAATCAATGAAATTTAGCCAGGAGTTATCGGCCTAATAGTGAAGGCAAAGTCTGTGTTCATTCAACTTCACATTGTTGTCTCTACAGTGTTCAGTGACCCTAGTGATTATTACATTGTTTCTTTGCATATGGTGGAATGAGATGGTTCCATGGAAAGGTTTCCTTGACACAGAAAACTGTAAAAGTACATTTTCTTCATACACTGTCATAAATCTCCTGGGCATTATTGCTAACACTTTCTTCCTTCAGGTCAGCAATCTATAATCTATCTTTCTCGTAGCAACTGCCGTATTTAAATCCAGAAAGAAAAAGGTGGTCCTGACTATGCTTATTTGAAGAATGAAAATGCAAAGTCTGGAAACATCTAAGTGTACATTGTAAAAATAGAGATAATGTTGGATATGTTGATATCAAATTTCAATTAAATGCTAGTCACTCAAGTTTTTATTTTGATTTGTTATGTGCATTATAATTTAGTAGAACATACACATCTTTTAAAGCCCTTTTAATTTTCCTGTTTCAGTTGGTGGCAAGTTTAGCCACAAATGATCAGTGCTAAAGGTAGACTAGTCATATTATTCTAGTGGAGGACTCTATTCTAAACTAGAATTCTAAAACCAATTCTAAGATTGGAAACATACCTTCATGAACTCAGTGTTGAAAGTCTATAATTTTTCTTCTCAAAGCTCCATTATAATACTTATATAATGAAATAGTCCAGTTTTAATTTCTGAATTATTGGAATTGAAACCCTTTTAGAGAATTTCAGCATACCAAAGAAAGATTTGAAGAGACAGTGCTTGCTCCCAAATTTATGGCAACACCAATTAAAATATCAGTGTAATTTCATTGCCCAAACATTCATAATTAATGAGTTTGTCCAAAGCACACAATATTCTAGTGCTTTGGGCCAATTTTTAAAGAAAAATTATTTAATCTTTATTTGAAATATTAAAGACAAAAACAGCTTGACTCTAAGCACTTTGGAATTTATTCAAGATGCAAATTGTTAAAAGTGATTCAATCTGTTCACTGTCTTGGGTTTTTCAGAGATTATCCACCTGTAGAAAATTGAAAAACCAGGAAAGACTGTATTGTTAGAACATTTTCCAGTTGGATCATTAAGTGCTTTCTGGAGATTTCTTTTTTGAGAAAGATGGGTATGCATGCACTGTTTATTCTTTTTTTTTAAGAAGAAGATAATAATAGCAACAAAGAAGCAGTCATCTTAAAGATGTACAAAAACTCCCATATGGACAGCACATGACTTCTTAAGGTTTACACTTTGAAAGGGATTTTTACTTTATGGAAGTTACACAGCCACAGGAATGGGAGAGTGAGGCCAACAGTTATTAGTATGATTCAACCATTCTTACAAGGTCACTACCCAGCATACAAACGAGTCATCCAGAACCTAATTGAGGTGAGGTAACAAATATAATAAGTTACAGGATCAAGAGAAACCAGAATGACTCCAAGTGGTTATTTGATTAATGTACTAAAAGAGGCTTGATCTTGAAGGGAGAATTCAGTAGCATCAGTATTTTCAGTTGTTTCTCTAAAATGTCTGACAAGTACAGTCTGACCCTGGCAAAGGGGCTGAGAGTAATTTTGACAACCCAATTTCACTGTGAGCATTTTATTCAAGAAAGAATTATTAGAACTTGTGAAAGGTACATGTCATAAATTTGTCAGAAATAATATGTCTCCTGGTAAATTCTTGATATTCAGGATGTTCTTTTTACTATGAACTTAATTGCTTGAAATCAATTTGGCATACTTTGTAATGTCTCCCAGAGGTCCCTGCCCATCTTAAGTCAATAAGCTGTTTTGTGTTTTGAATATATTTCTGTGTTAGCAGTCACATCCAGTTGGCAGAGCAGATTTCTGAGTCTGATACCAAATAGTGTTGGGAAGTTAGATAATTGTGAGCATTTTGAGGGTGGAAGCCACAATGAAATAACCTTTGACCTATGAACGAATGTCAAAATTTAACTCAAATATTTCAAAAGACAGTTTTAATTACTTAACTTTAAAATATAAAAATAAATTATTGTTGAGAAAAATCTATATTTTCCTTATTAAGAACTACTTTTCAGTACATCAAGTAGAACAGAGTTTAGTTGAAATGAATGATTAGTGTTTCTTTGGAGGAAACGTTATTTTTACTTAAATAATTTAAAAAATGATGTATACCTGTTCAAGCTGGAACTAGGTGTGTCAGAAGAAGCTAGAGACTGGCCCCATAACATGTACTACTCTCCCTGTCAAAGTGGTCAAGGACATAATGAACCATAGAAGCAGATCATATTGCTGAACTTGGAAGACTTTGAGCTTATATTTTGGAAAAATTTTGTATCACTGCCTGTATCTTGAATGAGGGCATTTTGAAAAACATGACAAAGTCCAGTTTGGTGGTGAGCTCTGTTGAGGGCCTAGTAGGCAGCTAAGGGCCCAAATGGGACTATGTGTAAGGAACAATTAAAGACACCCTGGTAATCTCTTGGCTACTTTTAAAAGTATGTCTTGTTCTTAGGAAGCAATCTCTAGACCTACCCTAATGAGAATCCTTGGAACATTGCCTTCACCTGATGGCTCCATTTTATCAGACATTCTAGTACTAGGGGAAATGAACCAAAATCAAGGACGTCTGTGAAAGCAGCCGAGACTGTCTTGCTCATCCCAAACTTACAGTTGAGAGGAATGTAAAAGAAGAATTTGAGGATACAATACATATTGCAGAATCCACATTCAGTACATTGTCAGCTCTGCAAAGTTCTGAGAACTGGAGGTCCCTGAGTCCAATCTAGTCACCTCCTTTTCTTGTGTTTTAAGTAAGCTGAGGCCAGGGTGATTCAGTGACATACTCACAAGGCTTATTTATGTGACAAGGTGCAGCAGTAAATGGCTGAAAAGCAAACTAAGACTTAGATTTCTTCCCTGTTTCCTATTAGTCATCTTTCCAGAGTGTATGTCTTTCTAGTAGGCCCTATAAAAATGATGCCTGTAACCAACCAAAACTACAGACTCTTCACATATCTCATGAGTGCCTAAATTAATAAGCAAAGTGTTGGAGCAGCTTACTACATTTCAATGAGCTTTTCAATTTCTAATAAAGTTTTTTTCTCATTAAGTGAAATATAATTTGCCCTGGAGTATAGGTGAAAACTATACTTGTACTTGCTGGTACTTGCATCCATACGAAGTGCTTATATTATCCTAAGGCACCAAGTTACTACCAACTGAACACTATACTCTTAAAAACAGCCATTTCTCTGGCTGGTCTCTTTACTTCTTCCTCCATCTCTAAGGTTAGATGTGGGAAGAGAGGTTGGGAATGGAAATGGATTTTTGTTCTGTTTATTCCAAGAGAGATATGTTGAGATATAAATGCAGACAATTAGCTTGACTTACTCAGTAGCCAATTTTCTCGTTTGGCATCACTAATACTTTGAGGTGGAAAATGCAGAGGTTAAATTTGCTAAAGCCAGAAGTCTACTATGTTTCTAAACTAATTAACCTAGCACCTCCAGAGTTTTATCACCTCTATGTCTGTTGATGGAATCACTATTCTACCATAGACTGAAGTCTCAGTGTCATTTTTAATTACTGTGTTCTGAAAACTAACCATGTTAAGATCTTTGACAACACCTTTTTTTTTTTTTTTAAATCTCTAGGGAGTACTGCATAATACGCTATCTCTACCTGTCCATCCACCCACCCACCCAGAGACCTACCTGGCTCACTCAGCAGTCCTCTCTCTCAAGTGATGTGTCATGAGGTCAACAGACACCACTGTAGAAACAGAGCTAAACAATGTGAAGAAAGGCAGAGGCCACCTGGGAGTTTAAGAGCAGGTTTATTGAGCCACTTGGTCCTTTGGTCCTCAATTCTACATCGTATGGCTGTCAGGCTGTTGTGAATCTAGAATCACCAAAAGCTTGACTACTTATATGACTGCATTCTAGATATTTTTTGAGTGGTATGCCCACCCCTTGTTGTCTTTCTACAGGTTTCTCTTTGGTTATTTCCTCCATTTTCATAGCTTCCATGAATATTTACATACATCTATTTCTCAGTTCTGACAACCAACCATTTTATAAGTGTAATTGATCTTATTTATTTATTTATTTACTTATATGTGGTGCTGAGAATCGAACCCAGTGCCTCACACATGCTAGGCAAGGGCTCCCCACTGAGCCACAATTCCAGCTACCCCCTTTTTTATAAGTATAATTGATCTTATTTATTTATTTATTCAACTAACCATTTTTATTGAGTGGTCACTGCATTATAGGTTTCCTCAGGCTTCTCAAAGAGAGGAGGGCTGAATATTACACTCGTTTTATACTTGAAGAATCTGAGTTCTATCTGATTCAAAAGCCAGTGCTTTTAGTTCTGTGCTCTGTTGGCTTTTAGGAATGCCTCCACCTCCTGATGAACTTCTCCATGAGGTTGTTCAGTAGGTGACACAGATACACTGTGCCCAGCAAGTGATATTCCCTAGGACAATCAGCATATCCTCCAGAGTTTTATCACCTCTATGTCTGTTGATGGAACCACCATTCTACCATAGACTGAAGTCTCAGTGTCATTTTTAATTGCTGTGTCTTCATCTCATCACCCAATTCAGTAAGTTGCCCAAATCTCTTTGTGCAGTATCTTTGACATGCTTGTTTTTCTTTTCCATTGCTACCCATGCCACCCAAACTCCTTCTTTTTGAATGGTGACTAAACCTCTGATTGTCTTTTCCACCTGTTTGCTCCTGTAATTAATTTTATTCCCCTTTGCTGGCTTAAGCTTTTTAAAGCATATCTCCAGTCACTTAAATCCTCCCAATCTTTCACAGCTTTATCATCATCTACCAGATGAAGAACAAATGCTTTCAGTTGATGTTTAATGTCTTCTGATCCTCCTTTATGGTAGAGATCAAAAAGCTCAAATACTTACCGAGATCACATACCTAAGAAGTATGTGAAGCTAGGTTTAAGAAAAACTTTTGTCTTTCCTACAAAATGACAATAATAAACCCACTATAGCCATAATAGTAATAAAATAATAACAGCAACTCATGGGCAGAGGCAATAAGAAGCCTGGGGTACTGTGCTTTTGACAAAGTTTGTGCCCTGGCCAGAGGTCTACCAACATGTGAGAAGTTTTCAAGAGAAGCCAAACATTTAGATTTCTTTGTGTAATCTCCTACTGTGTAAACCCTGATTGCCAATTCAAATGAAACTTTCTCTCTTTCTGCGGTTAGAAAACTACCGAGCAGGCCACACAAGTCATCAGTTTGCTAATTCAGCTCCTGGTCTGACATTTGTTCCCTTTGTATTGTGGAGTGTGTCCCCAGTCTTCTGCCCAAGGCCTTATGTTCCATGGCCCACCACTCCTCTATCCTCATCTCCATGGTCTTGCCTCTTTCCCTTTTTTTTTTTTTCTTATAGTTCCTTTCCCTAGGAAAGCACTTATCACACTCAGTCTATTAAAATCTTACTTATCATCTCAGTCATATGGAACTCCATAAAACTCCTGTTGATCCTCAAAGCCAGGCATCTTATGTTCTTACGTCTTATGTGGCTCTTTTGTGGCTCTTTTGCTCTGCTTCCCACCTTTGATGTTTGCATTTATGTTCTCTTACTTGACTTTAAGATGCATAAGGCAAGATCAACTCTTGGAACCCCAACAGTCTTTGCAAACAGCACCTAAGTATAGCTGAAGCTCCATAAATCTGATTTGGCACTTGCCAAGAGAAGTGAAGGAAAGTTCTCTGTACTTGAGCATTTTTTGTTTTAATTTTGAAACTGCGGTCCATCTGGTTCTTATCAAATGTAGGTGGATTCATCCAATCCCCTTCTTCCCCCTCACAGCCCAGATACTATTTCCACTGTGTCTCTAAGAACTCGGCTTTTATGGCACAGAATGTGACACGGAGTCTGTTTACTCTAAAGAGGAAAAGATTTGCTATACAGGAAGATTATCTTGTATACAGAAAGTTGATACTAGCCAAGGTGATGTGCTATTTTTCCCCGCAATAAAAAAGCAACAGATTTGCTTGTTTTTGTTCTCATTTGGAGCCCTTTTAATTCTTCTTTCAGACACCATGTAGTATCATTCAATCTTCAGAACGGGTGTTCTGAGCCAAGCTGTAATATCACATCAAGTGCTGGGCTACTGGTTAGGTACTAGGCAATCCGACAACTGCTACATCACACATAAAAGGGCACAGAGCACACTGGGAACTTGGGTATGCATATTTAAAAGTCTTCTGCCTGAGTTCAGTTTTGTTAATTAATGATAAAAGCTTTGGCACAAGTATACCACTATGCTGCTAAATATAGTTAAATATAAACTTCCCATAGTAATTATTTTCATCCACTTTCAGATATTAAAAAAACGTTTATAGAAGAAAGTCACACTCTTGTTCTACTGACTGTTCAGGTTGGGGGCTTCGGTTATAGTTTTAGAAACTTACTCAAGCCAGGACATGCCCTATAGTATATTACAATGAGTAGAGTTGTAGTTTTGTTTATTTCTGGTACAGTAAGCATTGAGGGACTGTTAAAATATCCAGTGTTAAGTCAATCAAAGAAAGATTCAAGGAAATTTAAGAGTTCTCATTTTCCAGCCACCTAACATATAATTGTTGATTTGATTTCGTCTTGTTTTCTTCCAGTTTTTGTCTGAATCAGCAAATTCTTTTTGCCTGTTTTTAAGCATATTGCATTTAAACTTTTGTTGAGCTGCTGTTTTGTTTTTTGTTGATTATTTCCTAACACAACAAGCATGATTCTCCTTTATTTAAGTAGATTGTTGCATCTTTGAATGGAAAGTGATCTAGAAATATAATAGGACTTAAACATGTATATTCAGAGGCATTCAGTTTTTCTAGGGATCAATAAAATAATCATAAAATCATATGTCAATGATTATATGTTCTTACTGTACAAATAGGCTTTTTACTTTTTTTTATGGCACTGGAGATTAGAATACAGGGCCTCATGCATGCAAAGCAAATACTCTACCAACGGAGCTATATCCCCAACCCTATAGGCTTTTACTTTGATAATAGAGTATTTTTTGCTAGAAAACCAGTCCTGAAAGAAGTATGCAGAATAGATTCACATAGGAATTGAATAAATATTGCAATGTATTGCTCCAGTATTATCTTCAGACGGGTTTGACTTGTATTCATGAAAAATTTGATTACTGTTAGAAAATTGACACTGGTGCTGTATCAATTGTCAGGTACCTATGATCCAGGCATTTTTCCTGAGGGAATACTGGGAAATCTCCCCAGTGGGCAGGCTGACAGGACCAATCTCTTTGCTCCTGAGTTGCCGGTCAGTATATTGCACAGTAATGCATGTTTGTGCGTTCAGTTAAGTAGTTCATGGATTCTATTTTTAATTAAAAATTTGCCCTGGCATAATGGAAAAACAACTTAAAGAGATTTCAGCAAATAAAAGGTCGAAGGTAATACTAGTAATAAAAGTCAAGCAAATTTTAACAAACATAAGTATTCTTTTATATGAATTGCAGATGATAAAGAGAAGTAACATTATTTATATTTTGGTATGTTAGTAAATGAAGTTTTTATTCTTAATTCCTTTCTGTACTTTTTTTTTCGGGGGGGTACTGGGGATTGAACTCAGGGGTCCTTGACCACTGGGCCACATCCCCAGACTATATTGTATTTTATTTAGAGACAGGGTCTCACTGAGTTGCTTAGTGCCTTGTGTTTGCTAAGGCTGGCTTTGAACTCATGATCCTCTTGCATCAGCATCCTCAGCCACTGGGTCTATACTATTTTTAGTCTTCCCTGTCCCTTAAACTTCAGTGTGAAGTAGGAAGGAGCATAATGTCTGTTGCTGTGGCCAGGAGCAGTGAGGCCATGGGGACTTGAGAGGCCCTTGTGGATGGGATGAGGCAATTGCCCTTGGGATCTCAGAAGGTGACACCTGAGAGGTCATGTGTTTAGGGGACTCACTGGAACCAACATGGCTTAATGTTAGCTGGGGTTAGATGGTTCAGCATCTCTGCTGAGCTCATTGTCCTGCCTGGGTACTTTTTAATTCTCAGTGAACTCCACATGCAGCTCCAATTAAAACAACACAGGGAATAAGGGAGGGAAACCATGGATGGACTGAGAGAAAGTAGAATACCATGTAGAATAGGGGGGTTAAAAGAGAGATTCAAAATAGACATTTCTTACACACCTGAATTTATGGTCTCAGTTATATCAGTTCCAGTATGCAGAGGGTAATTTCAGTTCCCTTTCATGTTCCTGTTCTAGACCATTGGTTCTCAAACTTGTCTCCACATTGGTGCCACCTAAGGAACTTAAAATGTTTCTGTGCCTGCATCTCATCCCCAGAGGTTGTCATATTAATAGACGTAGACTGAGGCCTGAGTTTTGCAATATTTAGAAGACCTCCAAAGGATCCTAATGTGCAGCCCAGTTTAGGAATCACTGTTCTAGAACATTCCAGTGGTCTGTCAGTACATAAGTGGTATGGATCATTTCTGAGACTTTTTAAACAAGAAAACCACTTGCCTTTGATGACTCAAACAGAAAAATCCAAATACATTTTTGAAATTGTAACTATTATATGACAATAACACTCCAAAATCAAACCAAACCAAAAAACAAAACAAAACAAAACTCTATAAATTTTTTTTCCTATGAAGTTTTACATCCAATCACTCTGCAAAATGCCAGCCAGATATCACCTAAGTATCCTAAATAAAATTGTTTTGGGAATTACATATAATTAGATGTATATGTGCATGAATGTATATGTGTACATACATACTTTTTGGACAAAGAAATATTTGAGCATCCTTCTTTTCTTTACCATATGACAGGTTAGTGTTTTAGGCAGGGTGTCCTGTCCCACTATTCCTCCTAAATAGAAGCTAAACAGAGTAATGCTTAAAATGTCTCTTCTGTATCGAGACTAAAGTCTTATTTCATTCTTGAAGTTACACAAACAACTAAGCAGGAAACTTTTGACTCTTCCTTTTTCAAACAACTTACCCATCAAATTGACTCTACATTTAAAGGGATCTTGAATCTCCTACTTCTCCCCATTACCTAGCTCAGATCAGCAACCCTTAACTTGGATTCCTGCAATTGTTTTCTAACTGGTTTCCCACCCCTTGACTTCTTCCCTTCCAGTCTGTTCTTCCTCAGACTGCTAGAGTGATCTTCACAAATTCGATGGTGAGCATTCCAGTTGCTGATCATGCAAAGATTCCAATAGCCTTTGAGATGAAATCTTAACCTGCTTCAGAAGTTTCTTTATGTTCTAATCACTGCTACTTCATTCTCACCTGAGTTCCTGTCTTAGGACTTGGGACTTCTGAGAAGCTCCAAGCCATGAGTGTTCTCTACTAGTTTGGGTTTTTCTTATATAAGTAGACTTTGATTTGGGAATGTATTTGTGGATTATTTTTATTTTTAAAGTTTTTTGGTAGTAGGGATTGAACCCAGGGGTGCTTAATCACTGAGCCACATCCCCAGCCTTTGTTGTTGTTGTTATTATTATTATTATTTTAAAATTTGAGACAGGGTCTCATTAAGTTGCTTAGAGCCTTGCTAAATTGCTAAGGCTAGTTTTGAACTTGTGGTCCTTCTGCCTCAGCCTCCTGAGCTGCTGGGATTACAGGTGTGTGCTATAACACTTGGCTGTATTTGTGGAAGTCCAGATTGCTGAAAGTGTTCTAGCATCTGGGACTTCTCTTGTCATAGCACACACCAGCCTGCAACCTGGTTCTCTGTTCACTTGCCTCTCTTCCCTATGAGATTGTAAGCTGTATGAGGACAGGAGTCTTCCATTTTGCACACTTATTCTCCAGCATACATCACAGTACAGAGTGTGCAGAGGATACAAAATAGCTATTTATTGCATGAATGAAGGAGTGATGTATAGGTCTTTGTTCCTTCTCCTACAGGAATTATGCCTCACTCCTTTCTGACTCCTTTAGAACTAGAAATCTCTTTGGCAAAACTCAGATGAGTCATGGAGTATGGCTACAGGAGCAACCATGTGAAGAAACAGATAGCTGCACATATGCTCCTCTGCTGAACTTGATATCACCAATTTGATTAAATGCCAAGTCTGCTTAACTTTCTGGGATTGGGTCAGAATATTTCTGCTTTTTCATTGTGGAATTAGTGAAACTTCATATTTATGAACTTTTTTTAGTTAGGTCATAATTTTGGAGTTTATTTTTCAATATTCTCTGTTGGTCTGTCTAAGATATTTCATTGACATTTACCTCACCTTTAAATTCTGTGTATTCTTATAATTGCCAGAAATTTTGTTGATTACCATAAAAATTTTTATTTTGAGGTTTAAAATTACCCAAGTGCAAACTATGATATGCCTAAGGCATATCATATTTTTTAATAACAGTTGGTTCTAAATTTTAATAGTAATAATTAGAGCATTTTGTATTTCAGAAGCTTTCTCTTGGGACTTTTTAAAAGATATTTTTCTGCCATACATTTTCTCTCTGTATCACACAGAAATATACATTTGTATTTTAATATTAGACAGTAGACTTTACCTAATTGGTACTTGCCACTAGAAACAGGGACCTCATGGTGTATGCAACAATGAATAAACTGCAAAATAAATACTATTGGAAGAAGAAAAAGGAAGAAAATAGGCTCTTTTTTTTGTTAAGTAAATGCATTTGTTACTTTTCTCATCTCATCAAGTTCCTCAGGCACATGGTAAATCTTTGAAATCATCAGCAATTGTGTCCATTTCCAACTAAGCAGCAATCACCATAGTAAATTTTGTAAGATGTAAAACACTCTTCTATTGAAAATTTTATTGATGTTTACTATAAAAAGAACACGTAATGATATCTGGAGTGACTCTCATAAGATACTAAGCATAACACAAAACACAACAAGCAAAGTGTGTAAAAGCAAATAACTCACCACAAACCTCTTAAAGGGTTTATCTTTTCTGACCCTCTGAGCTTGGAATTGGAGTATCTTTATCCAAGATACACTATCATCACTTGACTAAGTATGATCTTCTTTTATTTATTTGCTTTTATAATATAAAAATGCCCAGCAGCTTAAAACTTACCCCAAGAACTGTATATTATATATATCTTGAATTTACTTGTATCTTTTCTGGCTATTTTTTTTCCCTTCAGAGGGAAGCACCATCCCAAATTTCACATCTTGTATTACTTGTAAAATGGTTTTGTTGCATACACATAAACAAAAAGAAATGCGTATACCTAAGCATTGTTTAGTTTTGTTTGTTTAATTTTGCTTCTTCTCATTTAGCGTTATTACTAAGAGTCATTGGTGTTGTCTCTGCAAATCATTAACTTTTTTACTGACTTTATATATATATATATATATATATATATATATATATATATATATATATATATATACGGTGAATGTATGCCATGATTTCTTTATTCATTTTCTTGTTAATGGGCATTTGAAGTGTCCAAAGCTCTTTTTATTCTCAACCATGATGTAGGAGTTCCAACATGTGTATCCCTGGTACTCAGATGCGAATATTTACTTTGCATATATACTTTAGAAGGTAATTGCTGGACATAGAGTATGCAAATATTAACCTCATCAAAGTTACAACTTAAATTATTTTCAAGAAACGGGACCATTTCCACTCATGAACACTTGGTATTGTCAGACTTTGTAATTTGGCCTATTTTTATTTGAAAAGTGATATTACAATTAGAACACAATATCACTTTCCAAAATTTTTCATGAAATTTACCAATTTCATCTGTTTATTGACCTAATGTATTTCTTTCAAATAAAATAGTTCTGTCTTTTTTCACTTTTCTATTTGTTTCTAACTGATCTCTATAACCTTTTTTATGTATACTTGATCCAAATCACTTCAGTATAAATGTTGTAAGTATCTTTTTTTTTTTTTTTTTACTTTATAGTTTGTCATTTTCTTTAAGATGTCCTTTAATTTTGGTATGGTAAAATTGATAAATATCTCACTTCATGAATTAAGCTACTTTAGACACAAACTTGCACACACCTATGAAAAGATGGTATTTAGCATGTATTATGTAAATAGATGTGTACATCTGTTTCTATATACCATTTTATGGCTCTAAATCTCATGGTTCTCACTCCTGCAAGGTAGGCGGGCCTGCGACCCACCTGCAGAAGAGGAGCAGCGGCCTGCTGAGAGGCAGAGCCGCCCACTCCCCCTGCGCCAGCAAGGTAGACAGAACTGTGACCACCAACAGAGCAGGCCCAGCGGCCTGCTGTGGGGCAGAGCCGCCCCCCACCCCCCGCGCCTGCCAGGTAGGCGGAACTGTGACCACCAACAGAAAAGGCCCAGTGGCCTGCGGAGGGACAGAGCTTCCAATCACTCCTGCAAGGTAGGCGGGCCTGCGACCCACCTGCAGAAGAGGAGCAGCGGCCTGCTGAGAGGCAGAGCCGCCCCCTCCCCCTGCGCCGGCAAGGTAGAGGGAACTGTGACCACCCACAGAGCAGGCCCAGCGGCCTGCTGA
Source organism: Marmota flaviventris (assembly GCF_047511675.1). Lineage (NCBI taxonomy): Eukaryota > Metazoa > Chordata > Mammalia > Rodentia > Sciuridae > Marmota > Marmota flaviventris. The sequence continues at coordinate 52,084,017 of NC_092508.1, read as the reverse complement.
GGGGCAGAGCCGCCCCCCACCCCCCGCGCCTGCCAGGTAGGCGGAACTGTGACCACCAACAGAAAAGGCCCAGTGGCCCGCAGAGGGGCAGAGCTTCCAATCACTCCTGCAAGGTAGGCGGGCCTGCCACCCACCTGCAGAAGAGGAGCAGCGGCCTGCTGAGAGGCAGAGCCGCCCCCTCCCCCCGCGCCTGCAAGGTAGACGGAACTGTGACCACCATCAGAACAGGCCAGACCTGCAACCGACAGACAGAACAGGCCCAGTGGCCTGAGGAAGGGTAGAGCCGCCTGCCCCCCCCCCGCACCTGCAAGGTAGGCGGACCTGCGACCCACCGGCAGAACAGCCCCAGAGGCCTGCAGAGGGGCAGTGCCGCTGCCTGCGCCTGCAAAGTAGGCAGAACTGCGACCACCGACAGAACAAGCCTAGCGGCCCGCAGAGGGACAGAGCCGCTGCCCGCGCCTGCAAGGTAGGCGGACCTGCTACCGACCGGCAGAGCAGGCCCAGCGGCCTGCCGGCGTGGTAGGCACATTGCCCCAATTGGAGGAGGGGCAGAGCCGCCGCCTGCGCCTGCGAGGGAGACTTTGCAACTATACAAGACCAATATAAATATATAGGGGGAAAATTCAATAGCACAACAGTTTCACCAAGTAGAAAGGAACGTGAACAGTATGAAGAGACAAGGAAAGAAAGGACCACAAGCAATGCAGGTCAACTCAACGTTAGAAGAGGTAATAGCTGCAGCAGATGGAATGTCAGATAAAGAATTCAGGATATACATGCTTCAGATGATCTGGAGTCTCAAGGAAGACATCAGACAGAAAAATCAGACAATGAAAGATCACTTCAACAATGAATTACATAAACAAATCCAAGAAGCAAAAGATCAACTATACAGGGAGATAGAGGTTATAAAAAACAAACAGAAATCCTAGAAATGCAGGAAGCAATAAACCAACTTAAAAACTCAATTGAGAATACTACCAGCAGAGTAGAACACTTAGAAGATAGAACATCAGACAATGAAGATAAAGTATTTCAACTTGAAAAGAACATAGACAGCTCAGCAAGACTGTTAAGAAACCATGAGCAGAACATCCAAGAAATATGGGATAACATCAAGAGACCAAATTTAAGAGTCATTGGGATACAGGAAGGGACAGAGTTTCAAACCAAAGGAATGAGCAATCTATTCAATGAAATAATACGAGAAAACTTCCCAGACTTGAAGAATGAGACAGAATCCCAAATCCTAGAAGCCTACAGGACGCCGAATGTGCAAAACCATAAGAGACCCACACCTAGACACATTATAATGAAGATGCCCAACATACAGAATAAGGAGAGAATTTTAAAAGCTACAAGAGTAAGGAAGCAGATCACATTTAGGGGTAAGCCAATCAGGATAACAGCTGATCTTTCAACACAGACTCTGAAAGCTAGAAGATCCTGGAATAACATATTTCAAACACTGAAAGAAAATGGGTTCCAACCAAGAATTGTGTTTCCAGTGAAATTAAGCTTCAGGATGGAAGATGAAATTAAAACCTTCCACGATAAACAAAAGTTAAAAGAATTTGCAGCTAGAAAACCATCTCTTCAAAACATCCTTGGCAAAACATTACAGGAAGAGGAAATGGAAAATAACAATGAAAACCAACAGTGGGAGGTAGGACAGTAAAGGGGGGAAAAATAATCAAAGAGGAAAACAAACCATGTTTAGTAACAGAAATAAACAAATATGGCTGGAAGAACAACCCATATCTCAATAATAACCCTAAATGTTAATGGCTTAAACTCACCAAAAAAGAGACACAGGCTAGTAGAATGGATCACAAAACAAGACCCAACAATATGCTGCCTACAGGAGACGCATTTGATAGGAAAAGACATACATAGGCTGAAGGTGAAAGGTTGGGAAAAATCATATCACTCATATGGACTTCGGAAACAAGCAGAAGTGTCCATACTCATATCAAATAAAATAGATTTCAAGCCAAAGTTAATCAAAAGGGATAAAGAGGGACACTACATACTGCTTAAGGGAACCATACACCAACAAGACATAACAATCATAAATATATATGCCCCAAACAATGGTGCAGCTATGTTCATCAAACAAACTCTTCTCAAGTTCAAGAGTCTAATAGACCACCATACAATAATCATGGGAGACTTCAACACACCTCTCTCGCCACTGGACAGATCTTCCAAACAAAAGTTGAATAAGGAAACTATAGAACTCAATAACACAATTAATAACCTAGACTTAATTGACATATATAGAATATACGACCCAACATCAAGCAGTTACACTTTTTTTCTCAGCAGCACATGGATCCTTCTCAAAAATAGATCATATATTATGTCACAGGGAAACTCTTAGACAATATAAAGGAGTAGAGATAATACCATGCATCCTATCTGATCATAATGGAATGGAACTGAAAATCAATGATAAAAGAAGGAAGGAAAAAGAATACATCACTTGGAGAATGAACAATAGGTTACTGAATGATCAATGGGTTATAGAAGACATCAAGGAGGAAATTAAAAAATTCTTAGAGATTAATGAAAACACAGACACAACATATCGGAATCTATGGGACACATTGAAAGCAGTTCTAAGAGGAAAATTCATTGCTTGGAGTTCATTCCTTAAAAAAAGAAAAAACCAACAAATAAATGATCTCATACTTCATCTCAAAATCCTAGAAAAAGAAGAGCAAAACAACAGCAAAAGAAGTAGAAGGCAAGAAATTATTAAAATCAGAGCTGAAATTAATGAAATCAAAACAAAAGAAACAATTGAAAAAATTGACAAAACTAAAAGTTGGTTCTTTGAAAAAATAAACAAAATCGACAGACCCTTAGCCATGCTAGCGAAGAGAAGAAGAGAGAGAACTCAAATTACTAGCCTACGGGATGAAAAAGGCAATATCACAACAGACACTTCAGATATACAGAAGATAATCAAAAACTATTTTGAATCCTTATACTCCAATAAATTAGAAGATAGTGAAGGCATAGATAAATTTCTCAAGTCATATGATCTGCCCAGATTGAGTCAGGAGGATATAGACAACCTAAACAGACCAATATCAATTGAGGAAATAGAAGAAACCATCAAAAGACTACCAACTAAGAAAAGTCCAGGACCAGATGGGTATACAGCAGAGTTTTACAAAACCTTTAAAGAGGAACTAATACCAATACTTTTCAAGCTACTTCAGGAAATAGAAAAAGAGGGAGAACTTCCAAATTCATTCTACGAGGCCAACATCACCCTGATACCTAAACCAGACAAAGACACTTCAAAGAAAGAAAACTACAGACCAATATCTCTAATGAACCTAGATGCAAAAATCCTCAATAAAATTCTGGCGAATCGGATACAAAAACATATCAAAAAAATTGTGCACCATGATCAAGTAGGATTCATCCCTGGGATGCAAGGCTGGTTCAATATACGGAAATCAATAAATGTTATTCACCACATCAATAGACTTAAAAATAAGAACCATATGATCATCTCGATAGATGCGGAAAAAGCATTCGACAAAGTACAGCATCCCTTTATGTTCAAAACTCTAGAAAAACTAGGGATAACAGGAACATACCTCAATATTGTAAAAGCAATCTATGCTAAGCCTCAGGCTAGCATCATTCTGAATGGAGAAAAATTGAAGGCATTCCCTCGAAAATCTGGAACAAGACAGGGATGCCCTCTCTCACCACTTCTGTTCAACATAGTTCTCGAAACACTGGCCAGAGCAATTAGACAGACGAAAGAAATTAAAGGCATCAAAATAGGAAAAGAAGAACTTAAATTATCACTATTTGCAGATGACATGATTCTATACCTAGCAGACCCAAAAGGGTCTACAAAGAAACTATTAGTGCTAATAAATGAATTCAGCAAAGTGGCAGGATATAAAATCAACACGCATAAATCAAAGGCATTCCTGTATATCAGCGACAAATCCTCTGAAATGGAAATGAGGACAACCACTCCATTCACAATATCTCCAAAAAAAATAAAATACTTGGGAATCAACCTAACAAAAGAGGTGAAAGACTTATACAATGAAAACTACAGAACCCTAAAGAGAAAAATAGAAGAAGATCTTAGAAGATGGAAAAATATACCCTGTTCATGGATAGGCAGAACTAACATCATCAAAATGGCGATATTACCAAAAGTTCTCTATAGGTTTAATGCAATGCCAATCAAAATCCCAACGGCATTTCTTGTAGAAATAGAGAAAGCAATCATGAAATTCATATGGAAAAATAAAAGACCCAGAATAGCAAAAACAATGCTAAGCAGGAAGTGTGAATCAGGCGGTATAGCGATACCAGACTTCAAACTATACTACAGAGCAATAGTAACAAAAACAGCATGGTACTGGTACCAAAACAGGCGGGTGGACCAATGGTACAGAATAGAGGACACAGAAACCAATCCACAAAACTACAACTACCTTATATTTGATAAAGGTGCTAAAAGCATGCAATGGAGGAAGGATAGCATCTTCAACAAATGGTGCTGGGAAAACTGGAAATCCATATGCAACAAAATGAAACTGAATCCCTTTCTCTCGCCATGCACAAAAGTTAATTCAAAATGGATCAAGGAGCTTGATATCAAATCAGAGACACGCCGTCTGATAGAAGAAAAAGTTGGCTACGATCTACATACTGTGGGGTCGGGCTCCAAATTCCTCAATAGGACACCCATAGCACAAAAGTTAATAACTAGAATCAACAAATGGGACTTACTCAAACTAAAAAGTTTTTTCTCAGCAAAAGAAACAATAAGAGAGGTAAATAGGGAGCCTACATCCTGGGAACAAATCTTTACTCCTCACACTTCAGATAGAGCCCTAATATCCAGAGTATACAAAGAACTCAAAAAATTAGACAATAAGATAACAAACAACCCAATCAACAAATGGGCCAAGGACCTGAACAGACACTTCTCAGAGGAGGACATACAATCAATCAACAAGTACATGAAAAAATGCTCACCATCTCTAGCAGTCAGAGAAATGCAAATCAAAACCACCCTAAGATACCATCTCACTCCAGTAAGATTGGCAGCCATTATGAAGTCAAACAGCAACAAGTGCTGGCGAGGATGTGGGGAAAAGGTACACTTGTACATTGCTGGTGGGACTGCAAATTGGTGCAGCCAATTTGGAAAGCAGTATGGAGATTTCTTGGAAAGCTGGGAATGGAGCCACCATTTGACCCAGCTATTCCCCTTCTCGGTCTATTCCCTAAAGACCTAAAAATAGCATGCTACAGGGACACTGCTACATCGATGTTCATAGCAGCACAATTCACAATAGTAAGACTGTGGAACCAACCTAGATGCCCTTCAATAGATGAATGGATAAAAAAAAAATGTGGCATTTATACACAATGGAGTATTACTCTGCATTAAAAAATGACAAAATCATAGAATTTACAGGGAAATGGATGGCATTAGAGCAGATTATGCTAAGTGAAGCTAGCCAATCCCTAAAATCAAATGCCAAATGTCTTCTTTGATATAAGGAGAGTAACTAAGAACAGAGTAGGGTCGAAGAGCATGAGAAGAAGATTAACATTAAACAGGGATGAGAGGTGGGAGGGAAAGGGAGAGAGAAGGGAAATTGCATGGAAATGGAAGGAGACCCTCAGAGTTATACAAAAGTACATACAAGAGGAAGTGAGGGGAAAGGGAAAAATAATACAAGGGGGAGAAATGAATGACAGTAGAGGGGGTAGAGAGAGAAGAGGGGAGGGGAGGGGAGGGGAGGGGGGATAGTAGAGGATAGGAAAGGCAGCAGAACACAACAGACACTAGTATGGCAATATGTAAATCAATGGATGTGTAACTGATGTGATTCTGCAATCTGTATATGGGGTAAAAATGGGAGCTCATAACCCACTTGAATCAAAGTGTGAAATATGATATATCAAGAACTATGTAATGTTTTGAACAACAAACAATAAAAAATTAAAAAAAAAAACCAAATAAAATTTAAAAATAAATAAATAAATAAATAAATCTCATGGTTCTAAAACCAAATTATTTGGTGGCATGTTTCTGGAGTTGAGCATTGTTAAAAGAAAAATTCCATTTTGATGTTGAATAAATACTGCACTCTATATTTATTGCATGCCAAATTTCAATTGTAAAGAACCAACTGATAATTTTCTCTTTTTATTGGGCCAAAAAAAATGATACACTATATAGAATGAGGTTGTGCATTGTTTCCAGAGACATTATGTTTCCAGTATTTATTTTCAAAGAAATCAGTATCTAATACCTTTTAAGTCTTAAAATAAAAGCATAGCTAACTCCTCTTGAGTTTTTGCTAAGTACCAGGTGCTCATCCTTGTGTACAGTTCTGAAAACAACGTCATGAGAGAAGCAACCCTATTGCCACTTACATATGATAAATACGGAAAAGATATAAGGCCACTTGTCCTCGCTGTGGAAAATAGTGTGCAGCTGGAATCTGAACTCAAGCTCTCAGGACACTTGAAAACAAGAAGAGGTGCTATTCAGGACACCTTGAGATGACAGATGCAAACAGGCAGGGAATCAGGCAAACTAAGGCGAGTGGCCATAGAGCCCTGCAGTAGACACATGGAGAGAAAAATCTTTCAAGGGTTTTTATGGTTGCGAACCTAGTGGGTGTATATCTTCCTTGTGGGTGTTCGCATCCTTTAGTGTGGGGGAATACACCGTCTCTTTCCATTTAGCCTCAAGCAGTCAGTCAAACATTTAGGCATCAGCATAGAGCAATGCCGGGACCTGGAGTCTTACCAAAGTGAGCCTCCAAATTTTTTGCTCTGCCTTCTCCAGGATTTCTGGGTCTCAGCCAGAGAAGCCTCTATACTAAACCTGTGTGTTTCAAAAGAATTGTCACACTAGATAGAAACAAATATTACACAATCAAGCCTTCTCTCAGAAGATGAGAGATGGAAAAATGGGGTTTTGAAATTATAGTTCAAAAGTGAAAGACATATGAAACAGAAACCATGGCTCTTCTAAGTCCTTATTGACTTTTTTTTGTTTGGTGCTGGGGACTGAACCCAGGGCCTTGTGCATATGAGGTAAGCACTCTACCAACTGAGCCTCCTTATTGACTTTTCTACTGACTTATAATTGTAAAAATTGCTGCTCCAAAACTCTATGACTAGGACAAATGCAACATCAGTCTTCTTAAAAGCACACTGCTTGCTACTGTTTTTATGCAAAGACAAGCTTCTCTTTCTTTGACTAACTTTTTTGTTGAGATTCCTTTTAAGGCCATAAATTTGAAAACAGAAATATCAAAAAGTCAAGTAAAAACTGCAAACTTATGGAGTGTTGGGGCTGGGGAGACATCCTGACCAGACCATCCCCAGCTGCTAAACCTGGCCCTTCGTCCACCAGCTGTTACCTGTGGATGAAGGAGGACAACTGAGACCAGTGAAGAGAAAGAACAGAACCATCCAAGAAACACATTTATCTTAGGCTTGGTCCTGATTCAAGTGCTATTCATTGACAGAGAAGCACTGCAGTTGAAAAGGAAAACTTGAAAATGTTCTTTCTGTGTAGTTGATAGAGTTCTTGATTGTGCTTTTTGATTAGGTCCTTTCATTGGTTCAACAATATTAAGCTCATTGAGTAAAGCATTTGCACATATTAGAACACTGATATCTTATAACCACATGTAAGAGTGATTCCTCAGTTGTGCCCTTTCTGGATTGATGGAGAAGCTGGTAAGTTTGTCTTAACACTTATTTCCCTTAGTCATGCCACAAACAGAAGCTCTTGAATGGAGCCACTGGAGATCCTCAGGCTCTTGCACATAACAGGTGCTTACTGAATGTTTGTTGAAGGAAAAATGGAGTCATCAGTTATTTTTAGATCATGATTTGTGATCAGTACTTTATCACAATATTTTTTCTGAATACTGGCATACTTGAAATTCAAAGAGTGAGAGAGACTGACTTTTATTGTAAAAGGACAAGTTTTAGGTTGGGTTTATCTTAAAGCTATGTTTTACCTAATAATTGATTTTTTAACCTAATAAGTAATGTTCTTTAACCCATTTCTAAAATAAATAATTTGAGAAGTATACCTAACCTTGTATGTTTATTTCTAATATACCCAAGATGGATTTCAAATTGGTCATGTTGGTTGTAAATTAAAATTTTACTTTGATTATTCATTTTGAGGGTTTTTTAAAAAATAGGTTTTTAAAAAATCCTTGTACTTTTGTTTATTTTTGCCTAATTCAAATAAAATCTGTTTAATAAGGGCATATTTTAGAATTTTAAAAGCTACATAACTTAGGTAAAGAGCTACATTTATAAGATCTATGAGATCACAAGAAAATTCAGAGATAAAATTAATTTCTCAAAACACAGAAAGAAAAGCTAGAATTCTCTGTAGTTTATGTAGGGCATAAAAAAATAGTGACATTGTTCTTCTTCACTAAGTTGCTTCACCACCAGCAGGTTTTAGTTAACATTATTATGATAGTGAATGACCCTAAAGAGGGCTCCCTTGTTTACTTAAGGCTCCTTCCTAATAACCTACAGCTGCATGAACACTATCAGCTGTGGGAGTTTCCAATGGGCCCGTTAAAAGTGGTGGCATGCCACTCCATATGGTTCTTATGGGCATTCTTTGACAACTCATAATATTCCATCCACCCAGCTGTCAAGAGCCCATTCCTCAGCTGGGCTGGTGACTTGAAAAGCTACTCACAGTCTTTAATTGTTTCACATCATTGTTATGAAAAAGCTAGGGATTCTTTGTTTGCAGTGAGTGAACAAATGAGTAGAAGCTCCTTTCAGATTAAAGCAGCCAAGGTTCTGAATCTGACAACCCCCCAAAACTCAGTAAACATTTGTTTTTGCATCCTAACATCCACAGGATTGTGGGGATACAAAGTGATTTGGAGGAGAAATTGTTATTGCTTTGATGGCAGGAAAATGTAATCATGCGTTTGCAAAAGAGCCCCAAATGTAGCTTTGGGCACAAGTTTAAGAAGTGATCTTATTTGTTGGCTTGTAATGGTGGTAGTTAACTTTCAGACTTGTTTTCTGAAGAAAAGCAATGAACATAAAGAGCTAATGGCAGTTTTACTGTAAACCTTTAATTTGGAAAGAATTGTGGGGTCATTACGTCTTTTATTTGGTGAAAACAGAGGAACATATTATTGAAAAATAGCAGAATACCTACATGCTATGTGTAAAATTAAATAAAATTTAAGGAGAAAAAGATAATTAAAGCCTAACTCTGTAATGAGGTTAAAGTTACATTTTTTTTTCAGTCTTGACATTGGTATTGAATTTTAATTTAGAGTAAGTTTTCTACTGTGTCTTAATTTATTTCAAATACATCTTAGAAAAGAGAGTGCCAAGAATGCCATAATCAAGATAGAAAAATAAACATTTGACATTTAGTAATCAAAAGTAAATATTGGCAAATAGGTTTTAAAACATATACAGAGCATATATAACATAATAACTAATCCCTTCTCTTAGATACTTCAGGAAGAATTTAGTTATCGTGACTCTTTGTGGTTTTATTTTAAAACATTTGGGAAAAAGGGAAGGAAAAGTAAGAGAGGAAAAGCCCAAAATGAAGCTCTGAAAGATGTTAAGCACAGTAATTTATTACTTTTCAAACATGGAGAATTTGGTCTGTTTTATTTGTAAATGAAATAAAATTATAGCAAAGCCCATGACCACCCCTCCCACCCAGATGTCCACTATTGTATCCTAGCAGGGGACCTGCAATCAGGTTACATTTAAAATATTTAGATATGATTTAATCAGTTATAAAAAATAAGGCCCCCTTGGAAAATTAGGGATGACTTGATGAGATGAAGGAGAGGCAAATCATTTCACAATTAAAAATATAAGAAATTTTGGGAGCTCAGGGAGTCAGAAATTTAATAATTGACAAAATGGCTGAGGGTGCTGAAACAACTGGCCACCCACATGCCTCTTGTGTTGTAGAATGGTGGTAATGGTGAAGCAGTGCTAATGTGGTTGCAGAAGTCTCTGTACCTTCTGCTCAATTTTGTGGTGAAACAAGAGCGCCTCTAAAAATAGTGCCTATTTTAAAAATGAGGTCTTTTAAAGACTGGTATCTTAAGATCCTTGTTAGGCAGCAAGTGGATATATATCCTCCACTACATCTGACCTTTTTTTTTAATATTTATTTTTTAGTTGTAGTTGAACACAATACATGTATTTTATTTATTTATTTATTTTTACGTGGTGCTGAGGATTGAACCCGGGGCCGTGCACGTGCTAGGTAAGCACTGTACCCCTGAGCCACAACCCCAGACCTGCCTCTAACCTTTTATGAAAGGCTACTTTGTGTGTCCTTGGGTTAATGGTAATTTGAGCGGAGTGCAGAGCTTAGGGTGGTGGCGTGAGAAGGGCTCCCAGAAAAAATTAGGGCATGGCTAGAGTTTCTGTCAGAGAGCAGCTGCTGGGTGGATGGGATGGCCTTGTCTTTCCCCAGAAAGATACTAAGGAGGCTAACTGTTGAAGATTGTGCTTGGCAATGCAGGTAGAAAGGATGTCTGCGTCCATACTTGCACAAAAGACCTATTTCATTTTGCATTTGTAATGCCTCTATTTGAATGGATGGGGGATAATGTACTGAAGAAACAAGTGTTAGGCAGATAACAGATACTGAATAAAGTCATGAGTGAATGGAGAGAAAATGTAAGAGGCAAAGATGACACCAGATGGGTAGGGATAAAAGTAGTAACTACAACCATTACATGAAAACATTTCATTTCTTTGAAAGTGCCAAAAGTAATTTTATGTGGACATAAAAATGAGCAGATTTTTAGCTAATGCTTATGGATACATGAAGAAATAAAGATTTTTGAGGGAAATAGAAAGGTTTTTTTTTTTTTTAATTCTAAACTGTGACATAAGGAAATCTCATAGTTCAGTCAACTAGAAGGGAGATAAGTAGTGTCCAGGCATGTCTTAATTGGAAATTTCTTTTTCTCAGCCCAAAAAGAAAATTTCCATCTGTTCTAGCATCTGCTTACTGTGGTTCAAGAATTTCTCCAATTTAACAAGTAGGTGTGTCAATTGTGACATCTGGGAATTTTTATAAGAATAAGCACAAAAAAGGTAAAGTGGTAGGAAACTAGTTTCATAAGCTTTTCACAGATCATTTATAAACACATAGAATGAAAATAGCTGATAAATTGTGGAACCAACCCAGATGCCCTTCAGTAGATGAATGGATAGGGAAACTTTGGTATATATATACAGTGGAACATTACACAGCATTAAACGAGAATAAAATCATGGCATTTGCAGGTAAATGGATGGAGATGGAGAATATAATGCTAAGTGAAGTAAGCCAATCCCAAAAAACCAAAGGTCGAATGTTTTCTTTGATATGAGGGTGCTGATTCATAATAGCCATGGGGGGAAGCATGGGAGGAAAGGAGGAACTTTAGATAGTGCAAAAGGGAGAGAGGGGAAGGGAGGGGGCAAGAGGGTAGGAATGATGGTGGAATGAGTTAGACATCATTACCCTAAGTACATGTATGAAGACACGAATGGTGCAAAAATAATTTGTGTACAACCAGTGACTTGAAAGATTGTGCTCTATATGTGTAATATGAAATGAATTGCATTCTGTCATCATGTATAACAAATTAGAATATGTAAATAATAAAGAAAAAAAATTAAATTTTTTTTGTCTTTACAATATGAAAGGCTCCAATATTTTATCCCATTTTTCAATTAGCATCATGCTCTTAATGAAGAAAAAGTTTTTGTGTAGTCATTTTCTTTGTATATTTCATATCTGGAAATTGAAAAACTGAAAGATTATGACTGTAATATTTGGCGGCCATGTATCCAAAGCTAATGTTCCTTGCCTTTCTGCTTCTAAAGTACATTCTAATTCGGCTTTTATTTGAAATAATTTTCTATAGTGTCACAGTACAGATTATCCTGATGTTGTCAGGGTGGCCTGAGAATTCTATGTTCTTGATAGGTTTCTGACCAGTCAACTGGTCTTGGCCTCAGATCATTGAGTCATTATATATAAAAGGAACTTTCCTCTCTAGACTTTGCTCTTTGGATTTGACTGGAATTCAAAGAGCTTTGGGAATGAGGTGAGGTATTTGACTCAATTGTCTAATGTCACAGAAGGTGATTAGTTAGAGGTTAATATGTCCTTTAATTGCCAGTTCAGAGTGTGACTGTTTGCTTCTATCCCCACCCTAAGAAAAGAATATGGGGAACTTTTAGCTCTTAAGTGATCTTTATTTTGTCAAGTTGCTAGAGTATTTGCTATTCTATACCTATCTGTAGTTGTAAAATCAAGTACATTTACAGAGTGAAAATGGAGAATGAAAAACCATATTATCAGAAAAATATGTTAATTTGGTCATCAAGTTCAGAGCACAATGAAATACCATTTTATAAAAAAAATTGAATGACAAAAAGAGCAGTCTAACAATAGCAAGTGTTGGTGAGGAAGTGGCTCAGCTGGATTTCTTATTTACTATTGGTAGGAGTATAAATAAGTTCAACTACTTCAGAGAATGTATTTCCCCAACTGTGCATCGGAGCATTTGTCTCTCATTGGCCTCAGAGATTTCATATCCTTGTGTGTACATACTTGCATACGAGGAAGCATGGTTATATGTTTATGACAGCCTTGCACTGGAAAAAGCCCAGTTGCAGCCCCTGAAAAAAATCAACAATGATGTGGTATGAACCAAGGTTAATAACGGTATAATTGTTGTGCATCCAAAATAAAAGACCAAACAAAACAAGGGTGTCAAACAGCACTGAGACATAGAATGGATGCAATCGAGTTTTGAGTAAATGAATGATAAGAATTGTTCATCTCAGGCATTATATAAATGACTTGTTAAGTTTAAAACCTAACAAATTTGCTTTTAAACTAACTTATTTTCTTGACTAACTTACTTCCTTATGATGGGTGAGATAACTAATACTAAGAATCTTTGTACCAATTATTTTCTCGTCACTAATGATTCTGTATTATATTCCCTTGTATTTTGTCTGGTAAATGGCACAAAAAGATTTTACCCTACCCATTTTATTAACTTGAGTGAGCTTTTAAATTTCTGGAGGGCCACATTTCAGGTTTCTTTTTCTCATTCAGAACAAAGACTGCATAATTAGTAACTGCTTAGAAGTTAATGGCAAAATTCACTTGAATCTTACTCTTCAATGTCTTTTTATGGAAAAGACAAATCATGATCAAAAGTATAGTCTTTCAACCAGGCTACATGCTCTATGAATTCAAGTGCATAATTTAAAAGAAAAGTTTAGTATATAAATTGTCAATATGTAGCAGTTGTCTTTGTTTGTAGGCATATGATTGGGACAAATACAAAGAGATTCTCTATGTGATAATTCTACAGCGTAATGAAATTCTTAGCACACAAAATCGTTATGTTAGAAAAACATCATATATCTAATATTCATCCAATTAAAAACATGCAGAACAGTGTGCTATGCTCATTATCTTGCTGAGAAAAGTGGAATCCAGAAAGCTGTTGATATTTCAGTTCAGAGGGGTTATTTTTGTTGTTGTTTTTTAATCAAGTACTAATCAGGAGAGATGCACTTTATAACAGGAGAGCCAATTTATCTGACATTAAAACTACTCAGGCAGTTAGCCTTGGATGATTATTCTTAGAACCATGTTAGCCTGTTTCCAATTAAACTGCACTTCCTGTTATTATGGTGGTTACAATAGGAACAAATTTAAAGAAGAGAAGAAAAGAAAATGTGCTTCCCCACCCTTTCCTTCTACGCAGTCCATCACTAGCTTAAAACTTCTAGTATACAAATTAATAAATACAACTCAGATAAAAATCTATTGATAGAAAGCAACAGAGATCTCTATCCAAAATAGCTCAACCAAAAGGGAAGTGAAGACTTTAGCTGAGCTCTCTGTCTCATATGACTGGGATTTATTGCTGGTTTCACTTCTGCCCTGGAGCCTCCACTGTGATACAGGCTGCTCAGTGGTTACACATCTCATCTAAGAGGACAGAAAGCTTCTCATCTTAAAGATTAGGCAATAGCTTGGTTCTCATAATCTGACATTGTCATGGGCCCATTCCTGAAACAATCACTGGGTGTAGGAAAAGAGAATTCTGTGAGGCTGGAGATAACTGCCTCTCCAGACACTAAGTGGGGAGCCAGTTGTCCCCCAAGACTTATAGGATGTATCTGTAAAAGGTTGATACTTGGACCAAGTTTAGGGTACTGTTACCAAGGATAACTCTGTGCTAAAATGGTTCCAGTATCTATTGTATTACAGCATTCAAACCAGTCCCACATTCTGTTATAATATCTTTAATAATTATTGGCTGTATATTATCTTTATATAGGAGTACTTAGAAAGAAACATTTTTTTTAATTGTTGAAAGAAGCTATAAGACACTTTTCTACCAGGTGAGGGATTATGAAGAGCCAATTTGGAGAACTTTCTCAATTCAGAGAGTGGAGTTCATCCTTACATAAATTGAGAAGGAACTCATTGATTAGGGGAAAGTAGGTATCAGGATATTTTGTGGTTTGATATTATTTTCCCCATGTAAATGTTGCTGAGCATGCTGGGAGAAAAGTCCAAGTAAATCTGAATTATTGGAGACTTCTAGAAGAAACTAGAATCTCCTCCTATTACCTGAGCCCACTTTATTAGGACATCAAATAGGTTAAGATGATTTCACATAATTTCACCCAAAGGAGCCCATGCCCTGAGGGGAGACTAGTGAATTGTAGGAAATCGTGAAGGAAGGGTCTCTGTACAAGTTTGTAGCTGGAGGACCTCCTGATCACAAAGGCATTTGTGGTAACAGTAGCCTAGATGGAAGGATGGAAAGAGAGCTGTAGCTATGAAATCCAGGGAAGGGCAACAGGGCTCAGAGGAATGTACTGGACTGGGGCAGTTAAGTGCTGCGAATCCGTATGGCAGTGATGGCAGAAATGGCAGTTGAATGCTGGGGTCACCATCTGGGTCAGAAAACTTGAGTGCCTTCTTGCCATTTCTCCCTTGTTCCTTCCTTCCTTTGGTTTTGGTTCTCCTGTAAAGATGATTAACCCAGAAAACAAGGTGACCTCCTTTGGACTATATAGGTTGCTGTAAGTCTTGTCTGTTTGGTTAAGGGTAGGTTTCAAGAGGTAGCTTTTAGATTTCCTTTTCAATTGATTTTTTTTGGAAGTTGAATGATTAATTTGAATATTAGAAAGATTTATGATCTTCATTAGATCTCAGGTTGTTAATGCAGGTCACATTGATTTTACCTTTTTACATTTTTTTTTTTTTGAGAGAGAGAGAGAGAATTTTTTTAAATATTTATTTATTTTGTAGTTTTCGGTGGACACAACATCTTTGTTTGTATGTGGTGCTGAGGATTGAACCCGGGCCGCACGCATGCCAGGTGAGCGCGCTACTGCTTGAGCCACATCCCCACCCCAATTTTACCTGGTTTTAATAAAACTCAAGACTTAGAGTCGTTCCTAAATTTTATGTTTGCCCTTCTGTTCTCTAACTTTTGAACCTAATTAGAGATAAAAATCACCTTTAAAATGAATTGTTCCCAGAACATCAAAAGTGGGCTTTGGAAAATAATAGCATGTCAAATGAAGGAGTGAGGTAAGCGGGAGAGGGGAGGGTTCCTTGGTCAGCTGAGAAAAAGGGAACCAGAGAGTCAAGCTTTGGCACCGCCCAATCCCGTAGTAGAAGAGCTGGCTCAGGGACCTGCCAGACATCTTGGCAGGGGCAAGTCAGTTCTCAGTCAAGCCTCCTTCACCAGATGCCTTCAAACAATCAAATCAAATTATTAACTCCCTGCCTTTTCAAATTTGATGTTTCATGAAGCAAACTTCTAATTATATGTTGGCTTCTCCATGGGGAAAGGATTCAGTGAATAAAGGAGATATTTAGCTGGGCTCCTTGTTGTCCAAGGAGAAAAACTTCAAATTGGGCTTGGAAAAGATGGATATAAAAATTAATAGAAAAATACATTGGAAAACATAAAAGTCAATGAAGACAAATATCAAATTCAGTTCGAACTAAAGTGGATGGTCAGCTCTGTCATAGAAACAGGAAGGACTACAAAAATTTGTGTTTGCCTTTTATTCTTCAATTTTTGGGAGATCTGCTATGTAAAGTCCTGGGGTTACATTTGATGTAAAAGATACTCATGTTCTCTTCCCTCATGGAACAAAACTCTACTGGAGGAAGATTGATTATATAATGGTAGTTAGATAACTAATTATAATATTTTAATTTTTTTTTTTTTTTTGTAACAGAAGTGAAAATGAGAAATCAAAATTGCAACTACAGCATTAGAGTCTGCCCTAGTCTAAGGGGTTAAGTAAGGTTTCCTGGAAAGAGGGAAGAGGAGGAATGAATTGTGCCAGAGGGCAGAGACTGTATCAGTTAAGGCTCTTGGTTATAGGCAATGCAAGCCAAAGATTACCAGACTAAAATCAAATTATTGAACGAATATTGGGCATGCCACAGGTTTTGGAGACTGGGAAACAAGACTGGAGAATGAAAAAGAACCAAAAAATGTAAGGCAATGGAAAATACAGTCCAGATCGCACAAGTAATTGTTTGCTTGGGATGCTGTCAGTGGTGATATCTCCACTTACTATTTGTGCTGAGTAAACATATATGTGTAAGTAGCCGTTTATTGTCGCTGTGTCTTGTGTCATTTCCTCATGCTTCATAGTCCAGGTGGGAGCATATGATTGGCTAGAAAAGGCATCTGTTCTGTTCATGGCTCCCACTGATGCTTGGTATCCATGCCCTTGCGGAGTCCCCCCACAAGGGATTAGGGCTCATCTGTGTGACCCACAGTGCAGCAGAAGGTATGGCATTGACTTCTGAGCTACATCATACAACACATTGTCACTTCTGTCTTGTTCCCTCTCAAATCACTTCCGTGAAGCCTGCTGCCATGTTGTAATGGCACTGATGCAGCAGCTCAGGAGAGGTCAATGAAGTGTGGAACTGAGGCCTCTCCAGCTATTAGCAGATGCTGGTCAGACTGAAGTGAACCACCATGCAAATGGGCCCTGGCTGGGATTACAACCTTATGAGAGACAGGGCCAGAGTGACCCAGCTACACTGACCCCTTCCCACAGCAACAATGTTAAATAAGAAGTTTTTGTTGTAAGACGCTATTTTGGGATTATTTGTTATACAGGCCTGATTAGTATTTGCCAGCAAGAGAAAGATCTTTTTGTTTTACAGATAAGTAAAGTAACTCAGGTTTAAAAAGAATTGTATTTTATTTTATTTTTCAAATTCACATAATAATATTGCAAGTTTCTAGGAGGTACCAGGCAGTGTTCTAAATACCTAACAAAAACTAACTCACTTAATGCTACAGCATCGCTCTAAGGTATTTGTTATCAACTGAAAGGTCCTCCAAATACAAGGTGGCTGTACTTGGAGACAGGGTCTTTAAAGGTAGATAAGGGTAAATGAGTCATAAAAGTGTGACTGATTTCCCTCTACAAGAGACACAAGGGAAGTAGATGCATGAAAAACAAGGCCGTTTGAGGGCACAGCAAGATGACTGCCATCTGTCGGGGAAGGAGTGAGGCCTCAAGAGAAACCAAGATGTGCCAATGACTTGTTCTTGGATTTCTAGCCTCTAGAAATATGAGAAAATAAATTTCTGTTGTTTAAGATACTCGGTTTGTGGGGCCCTAAATGACTCAGTCTAGTCAGTGCCACGGATGTACAGGAGTCTGACTATTCAATTGTTGCTTTAGCTCCGTCATTTATGATGGTGATCACCTCCACATGACCTTTGATGGTTGATATTATAGATAAAGAAACTGAAGCACAGAGATGTTAAGTAACTTGTCCAAAGTCACACAACAGTAAATTGAGATCTGAACTCTCTAAATGAATTTACCATGCCATGCTGCAGCCCAGCAAATCCAAGCAGGGAGATTTGAAAAGTTATACTTTGTCTTGAGAACCTCAAATTCTGTATGTTTTTTTTTTTTAAATGTAAATTGTGGATATAACTTCCACATGGACTTCATAAGAAGTTTTTAAAAATTATTTTGGTTTTCATTGGAACAGATCAACGTATCCATTTTGAATTTCCTGGAGTGTTTGAAAATGTTCATTTTAGAAATGTTTAAATGTTTGCTTGGGCTGTGCTGAGCCATAAACAATCTCTTACCATTGTCATGACCTCCTTTTTCACCCTCACAAGTTTTTAGGGGCTAGAGCATCTGAGTGGCTAAGCCTTGGTCACAAATCCTGTTCTTACCTACCAACTAAATGCAGTCAACTGCCTTAGCTGTATGGATGGCAACTCTCAAGTAATAACTTTTTAAATGGAGAAAGAAATCTGCTGTATAAGAATTTACTATTGTATGGATGTAATCCAAATGTGTTCCAAGATATTCTCAGCCCTGGCTTTGCACTGAGACACTCAGGCAGTTTCTTGTGCTCCAAAACACACCCACCTTTCTGAAACTTCATAAGAAATCACTGTTTTACTAAAAGATTGTGCAGCAGAGGGTGGGATTCCCACGGCACACTGCCCAGTTGAAACGGTAATATTTTCCACCAAACAGTGTGGTATTCATCTTCAAAGTTCCTCTTTCTGCCATTAGCCTGAAGTGTTTTATTTTTTTTTTTCTCCCCAATGTGATGCAAGACCCCAAGGAATCCTCTCAGCTGCCTCCATCATTTCAGTTCTATGCAGTCTCTAATTGGCAGAGCAAATCACATTTCTTCAGTGGAACAACAACTCTGTGAAGACTCTCAGGTCTACAGATAACCTTGGTGTGGGATCCAGCTTTTGCATAAGAAAGTAGGAAACTTTTGTCAACTTGAGGTTGCCTGGCTTGCTTTAAAGACACTCAAACTTGGTGAGAAGTAAATAGCGGAACAAAAAATCAAAAACAAAAAGCACACCTGTGCTAGCTATACAAGAAATTTCTGTGGGCTGGCTCCCCTTTCATCGTTCCTCACTGTGTCTTAAGTCACTTCTTAACATATTCATCTAAGAAATGCAGGGATGGTACAGTCTCTTTCACAGAGGGAATTCTAGGGCTGAGAAAACAGCCAGGGCATCATAACATGTAGATATGGTCAAAGAAAGAGTGGGCTAAATACTTCACAGGGCTTTGTAGGTAGGAAAACTGGTTCATTCAGACTGAAATTACAGTAGTTTATTTTCAACTCAAACCTGAAAACCAACTCTCAGCTTTAAAATTAGAATAACAGCCTGCATCCTTATTCTGCATCCATCTTTGCCATGTAGTATTGGGGCACAGTTTGGTTTTCTACGCTAGGACTGCAGATGAGTTTCTGATACATCCCAGTCAGTGGAGAGACTTTAATTAAAAGCAGAGCTATAAGCACAGATTGGTAGGGACCTGGCACTTTGGTAATTATTTTCTTTCTCTAATTGTAGCATTGCCCTTGTTTGAGTCACTAGAGGGCCAGAATACATCTATTTCACAATGAACTCCTCATAGGGAAGAGGTAAAGTTATCTTGATCTGCTTTTTTCTTAGAGTTAGATTTTCATTTGGGGATTTTGTACTTCTCTCTGTGTGGCATTTTCTGAGAATGCTATAACTAAATAGAGTATTAATTCACTTAAAGCTAAACATTGATGTTGTGTAATGAACAATCTGCTAAATGTTAATACAATTTATCCTTTTTAAAATTTATAAACATGACATATTGCATGCACTTAGTGCTAATCTATTTTAGACATTCATTTGCGTTGACCTATGACCATAATATATTACATTCCTTGAGATATTTATCTTGTCATTTGGAAACAAGATTACAATTAATGTGACACACATGACTTTAAATTACTACTTCAACTAGAGATGTGTGAGTAATGAATTAGCTACAGCTTTGAACCCCTCTGCTTATAATTTAAATTGCCAGCCTTTCATTGATGCCTGATTATGATCCATTAAATAAGTCACAGAATCAAAGAACCACACATTGTTTTGATTCCAGACCTATGGGGGATAGTTTTCATTTAATTTACCTAACCCTAGGCTAACGTGTCCACATTCATATAAAAGAAACAAACATGAGAAAACATTTATATACTAATGTTAATAATAGAATAAAATCACTGCTAGAGTTTATCTAAGCTAGATGGGCCAAAGCAATATCCTTGTTTACTCCACTTTTAAAGAGCACAAAAATAGAAACTATTAGAAAAGTGAGCTCATATCAGAGACTCATTCAACAAGGTATCTTCTCCTTAAGAAAAAAGAAACCCAGTTTCTTATGTTCTTATGTTTTCTATACCTCCTTCGTGACATTGATGTTGCAAGACTGTAAATTCTGGAATGGCACAGAATAGAAACACAGTGAACATTTGTTGAATGATGATTTCGATGATAAATGACAACCACGGTAATAGATCTCTGCAAACTCTGAGGAATGGCAGGTTGAATGATGCTCTGTGGCCTTCCTTTGCTATGACTGGGTGGATATATTATTATTTTTATTGTGTATCTTTAATATGATGTTAAACATGACATGATGGCAACATGATGTTTGATGTACATATACATAGTCAAGTGATTGCTACCTTTAGTCAAATTCACATCTATCTACTCAAATAATCACCTTATTTTAAAGGGTGATAAGAGTACCTAAATCTATTCTTAGGAAATTTTCAGTATATAATGCTATATTATTAACTGTAGTCATTATGGTGTGCACTAGATCTTTTGGATGGATATATTATTTACTTTTGGAACTATGATACAGCTAGGCACTGCACTAATGTGTATTGTTTGTATAAGCTCATGTTTTTTGTTAATATATATATATATATATATATATATATATATAATTTAATATGTAGCATATATAACTACATGTAACCTATACCTAATATTATATATGATTTATACTTTATGATACATGAAGCCTCTCTGTAACAAGATAATATGGTTTTTAAGGAAAAGGATTATGTTTCAAACCTGTTTTTTCCTCGTGCCTGGCAAAATGTTATTCATATAATTGTCCCTCCATAAAGACCTACTGAATGAAAATGAAGTTGTTCTTTTTGACTTAGGAAGCACACTCGAGAACAAACAATTCCATGGGACTAATAAAACTGTGGATAACAACAGTAATCTGAAAACCATAGCTTCCCCTCTGATTTATTAAACTGTTCACAATTTGCTAGTTTCAGTCCATCAACAGGTTAAATGCTTGGTGCTAGGCTGGAGTAGAGTACAAATAAACCTCTACACATTTATAGTCTAATGGAAGAACTCAGACTAGTATACATAAACATGGGAACGATTAAATGGTGAATCATATGGTAGCATCTAAAGCTTGAGTTCAAAGAAAGAGGTTTCAGAAGAAGGGAGAGAAATAGTATTAGTTGGGACTTATGCCTTTGAGTCACACAGATGGGCTTGAATCTGGATTCTGCTACTCTGCTATGTATCATGAGACAAGGTACTTAATGGCTCTGAGCTTCTCACAACTCTCAAATGGGGTCTTACTTCCCTTCATGGAGTTGTGCTATTTAAACAGGGTCCTATGTGTGAAGCCTTTGGATCATTGTGCTACACAAAGAAACAATAAGTTGCATTAGTCAGAAGGAAAAAAAAAAAAAAAGAAGAAGTTTCAAGGAGAACTGATATTTCAGCTAGACCTTACAGGATCAGGCTTTGGATAAAGAGGGAAAGGTCAAAGTTATCTTAGGTAGAAAAGGAGCAGAAACAAGAGAAAGCAGAATGAGAACAGCATGTGTGAGCAAGAATAAGCAGGGCTGTTGGAACCAAGTTGAAGGAGAAAATCAGCAGTAGTGGGAATTTAAATGTGTTCAGTAAAATGGGTTTGGAGACTTGCAAGTCTTGATAGCCAGAGGTCTTTTGACTGGAAATGACACCAAGAGGAGGACACTCAGTTGCTCCTTTTGGCCTACAGCACTCTAACATAAGTTTTGAATGGCATTTTCTTGTGAATGAAGTACCCTTTATATTAATTTTTTAATGCCAGTGCTTGACAGATTATCTTGAATTTTATGAGCAATGAATATATTGGTTTTTATATAAATTAATGAGTTTTCATTGCTGACAATCTTCCACTTTGCTTTCTGTGGCACAAATCTGACGTGTAAATCTGTACCTGTGTGTGTGGAGCTCCTGTCTATAAACAAGGAAGAGCAAGTGAATAAAGAACATAAAGTAATTTTTAAATATTTTTTAGTTGTAGATGGACACAATATATTTATTTTGTTTTTATTCATTTTTATGTGGTGCTGAGGATAGAACGCAGTAATTCACACGTGCGAGGCAAGCACTCTACCGCGAGCCATAACCCCAGCCCCCGTAAAGTAGATTTTATATAGATTATACAAAGATTAAATATTTAGTGAATTTGTCTTCTCTTATGGTTCTAAATTCTTTGGTGTCATTTGAACTACAACAGAATTAATTAGAATGCATACTGATTAAGAATATCTACATCAAAACTTTTTTCCAAAATAAGAAAATTATATCTTTAAAAAATTTAAATATCAGTTTATTGAACTTACTATAAATAAGTCTAATAAGTTAAGACAATCAATTATAGAATGACTCCACATAACATATTGTGAATAATGAATATTGAAAAATATTCAGTTTAATTTTAAGTAAAATTAATTTATTAGCTAAATATCCAGAAAACTTGGCTTTCCTGTGCCCAAGGGTTGGGAATAACCCATATTTCTTGAACTCGACTATTGTGCTCTCAAGAAAATGTCTGAAAAAATAGTTATGCTCTGTCCATTAGAAATAGCTATTTGAGGAGTTTATAGGATTTTCCCAGATGTCTGATTGAAGCTGTCTGATTCTTATGTAGATTTTCCCCAACACAACATTTGGTTTGCAGAATCGTGGCTTATAGGAAAATAGTTGCCTAACAGAGGCAGAAGTATAATTATGATATCATTAGAAATATTTAAATATAAATAACATTCTGTATTTGTCCTTGTCACTTGTCTGGGTTCTGACAGGAGGAGCCAGTTTTGATGGGATTCCTGTGGCCCCATAGATTTTTATCCTGTTATCCAATTTTCCGCTGCACTGCTCTCCTTCTGTCAAACTGACTGCCAGCCAGCCTTACGTTTTCCCGAGAGGAGGAGCAAAGCTTTGTATTAGAGTGGACAGAAGAAGGAGAACAAAAAAAAAAAAAAAAAGATTTTTTCCCTCCAAGTGCTTTCCTCTCTCTTTCTAATGGAAAATTCCATTGTTTGAAGGGGTGAAGAGAATGGAGGTTCAGGGGACAGGGAAGACCTCAGGTTTTCATTCAATGGAACAAAATAATGTTGCAAAACAGACCTAGGTCTGCAGCTGAGCAGCATACAGATCAGGAGACCATTTTCCAGGATGCTCAGAGTCACAAGAGTTGCTGAGATGCTGCCAAAACTGGTTTGTGCTAAGAATTCCCTAGCATTTCAAACAGTGGCTTTCTACTATACACAATGGAAGGATACTTGTCAATCATACTGTAAGGAAAGAAAAGGAAATTTTCCTTTTCTGTGAAGATGTCACAGTAAGATGCTATTTTACTGTGGGATTTTTCATTTCTGTTTACTAAGCAGGCAGGGCTCAGAGCAGAGAACAAACAGGTAACAGAAATGAGTGGATTGGATGGGATGTTAAACAACAGGGAAGAGTAGTGGAGTGAGGTGGCATGCTTAGGCCCCATGTAAATACGAAATATTCAATGGTAAAATCCAAAGAAAATTAAATGTACTCAAAATATCAAATTGCAAAGACCTTCAAAATATCAGACTGCCCAGACTAAACCGATATTATTTCTCCCAATCCATGAACAAGGGCTATGTTTCCTATTATTTGTGCTGTGTTTCTTTCATTACTATTTTAAAGTTTTCAGTGTATAGATTTTTCACCTTCTTGGATAAATGCATTCATAAGTTGCTTGTTTGTTTGTTTAGATGCTACTTGAAATGGGATTGTTTTCTTGATTTTTTTTCTTTTTCGTTTTTTGATATTTTTGTTGTTACTGACTTGCTTTGGACTCACAACGGATATAGTTAATTATATATCTTCTTTTTCCTTCTATCTTAAGGGATAAGAGCCTGAGACAAATTAGAAAGAAGGCAAAAGTGATCAGTAATAGTATTTTAATGTACATATTAGTTTTTAACAGAGTTAACATCAAGGCAGTCAGTACATCTATAGTGGAAACGGCTAAACATCCAATTTTTGAAAAACAAACCAACAAAAAAAACCCTTGCAGTTTTGTTGCTGTCAAATCTATGATAACTTTAGCTCTAGACAGCTGAAATTAATTCTTAGTACAAAGTGAAATAAAGACACTTATATTTTACTGTTTTTCCTCTTTGAGTTTTTCTGTATATTAACTATATCTAGTTCATTGAAAAAGTGTAAAACATTAACAGGATGAACAAGGTAGATTGAATTACCTGGATATCTACTTAAGAGTACACGAAAAGCTTATAAGATAGAGAGGAGAGTAGGAAGCTAGAAGTTTCTATTTATATTCTTTCCCCTCTCTTAAAGAGCAGAACCACATATATAGCAATGTTGTCTGACTTTATTCACAGGGGCAAACTTACCTAGGCTTTGCCATTTTTTAATGAATCAAGATTGTAATAAATGAGCTCAACTGTACAGTTTTAGCATCTCTTGAGGTGGATTTTCCTGCTCTTCACTAGAATGAATGTAAAACTAGAAGTAAAAAATATGGGGAAACTACTTCCATGTGTCTGTGTGTATTTTTTAATAGAGGTGAGGCCATAGGAGTTCTCCCTTAAGATTTGCCAGCTTCCTGTTGTGTCCTGCTTGTATCCTTACACTCTTAACCTGCCCCGTTTTTCAATTCATGGCTTCCAATAGCATTTTAATGGTGTCTATTTCACTGGCCCATATGGAGAACGTTGATTCTGTTGTTTCAGTAACAGTATGAAATATAGTTTGTGGTTGCTTTTTGGGCTAAAAGAAACTCATTACAATTTCCTGTTCCTCTATGTGTTGCCAAAAACATTATTGTTGCTTGGGCCTGGAGATGTTTTTTGAATCTGTGATTATTTTTTCAGTCTTTACATCAATGTATTTTATAAATGTAGTAAAATTTGTAGTAAGAGGTGGACTTCAAAGAATTGGGGATCTCTGCCATTACGAAAGATGATAAGAAAACAAACAGATAAACATTTTTTTGGCGGGGGGGGGGGGGGGAGGGCAAGTTGTTCTAATGAATGTGTGTGGTTCTTTTTTATACCAGGTATTATGAAGAGCTAGAACCCTTAGCTATCCCACAGATTAAGATTGTACAGGAATTGATCACAAAAATGGAAAGAAAAAGTGATAAATATTTAATAAAAGATTCTGGTTCTCCAATCCCTGTTAAGCTGACCAGCCGTGTTGACCTCAATTGCAAATCTTAAATGTAGAACTTCAGGCCTGATCTGAGACGTGTTAAATAAAAATCTACATCTTAACAAGATTCTGGGTGATTAACCTGCAATTCAAGTACCAGAAACACTTAGCTGGTTTCTATTCAGTCAACACAATAATTTCAAGTTTATCACCAGGTTATGTTTTTATGAAACATTGAGGTTTATAGAGATAAACTGCTTAGTAAATATAGCCTGAATTATTTTTATTTCAATCCACAATAAATTGAATTAGTCTTGGTCACTATGATCAATTTATTTTTTAATTGCTATTGTAAGCTTAGAAGAGAAAATACAAAAGTTAAAGCAAACATAAAAAGGTTACATTTGAAAAACCAAAATATCTACAACCATGCTGTAAAACGTCCATGTGTGTTTAAGTGTGTTAATCTTCAAAATCATGCATTTTTATTACTTGATTGTTGACAGGATAGTTACTTTTGACTTTTATGAGTATAAAAATGCCACTGGGGAAGGGACCATATGTTTTCTTTATCTCAAAATTCAAAGCTGGCTGAATGAATTAAACTCAAACTTATAAAATAATTTACCTCCAGGCTGAGCCTCTTATCACAGGGGCAACCAGAGTTTGAGAGTGACCTGAGTGGCATTTGTGAACACCTGCAACAGGAAGTTTTATTAAGGCACACTTCCCCCTTTAGCCTTCAGACTGGATCATTAAGTCTAAGAATTGTGGGTGAAAGTGATCACTGATATTTCTCTGTTATATTCATGCCTGTTGACCCAGTAAAAGCAAAGTGTTCTTTTTCTTTAATGTTTTCCTCTTTTCTTTTCTTCTCCTTTACTTTGTTCTTTAGTCCCTTGAACTCTTTTCTCATTTAACTATTTAATTACCTACTTTATGCCATGGACTTTTTCAGACGGCAAAATGATTCTGAAGAAACAGAGGATATGCTTGTTGTCTTCCAAATTTGTCCATGTTCCTGATACGTTTTCCAAGATAAAACACCCTGTTGATGTGTCCTACCTGAGGGTTTTTCTTGCTGATATTATATGTTCAGGGCCAGTTACTTCTGTTTTTTACTTTATTTTCTTTTTTCTCTTTCCTCACCACCCCTGTTTCTTTACAAATAATTCAGTTACTATGGAAACATTACTTTCTGGGTGTGGTGACCACAGCAATTTTTTTGTGACTTTTAAAATGTGAGTATACGAAACTAAGATTGCACATCACCCTTCTGACCTTTATGCTATATTTCCAGATACGCCTTGTTTTAACTGACATGCTATCATGCTGTAAAACAGCTCTTACTTGGTTCTGTGCATTTGAAAATGGATTTCAGACATAATTACCAAAAAAAAAAAAAAGAGATGTTAACTACAAATATATTTGTATTAAGCAAAAATTCTATTTTTAGCATCTTGCATAATTAGCAAGATAGATTAGAAAGGCATGCAGATTTGGTCCTAAAATAGACAGATAGTATCAAATTCTATAACAAATTTACCAAATTCTGTAAAGTATGAAAAAGAAATCAAGATGAAGATAAACTATAGAACTGTATTTTTTAAGCGTATACTTTCGGATCTGTGGTGGGTTGTCTGTGGAGTAGAAGAGGAATTTTTTCCCCCTCATCTCATGTCACAGTGTGACCGTGGTTGGAAGGAAAATTTTTTCCTCTACCAGGCTAGATTCAAGTGGTGGGGCCCATTGATGAGTGAGTGGTAACTCCCAAGTAGCCAGAGGTGAGGGTCTAGGGCATCTAGGGCTTCAGTGGAAAAGCATGAAAATTTCTCCTGGGTGTTTTCCTCTTGATACTAACTGAGAAATCTCCTTTTTGACTGGAAGCTCCCCAGAGGGAGATTAATACTTGTATTTTCAGGGATATGTACTTTAGTCAGATAAGGAATGTTCAGGTGAAATGTTTCTGTTGATTTATTCAATGCCCTTTTCAAACTTTCTCATTGTCATTTGTTTAAAAAAACCCAAAACTTCATTTTGCATTTGAAATATATGTTAATCCTAAATAAAATAAACTTAGGAAAAGTGTGTGAATATAAAAATCATCACATCTCTGTCTTAAAAAAATATTGGAGATTTAGCCTCTGTGTTTTCTTAGGATTTATTGCCATGGTGATGGTGTATAGGACATGCTGTCCTAATTATGGCTTCTTGGCATTTGAGAGAACCACCAAGGTAGAAAGCTGTGCCACCTTCCTCTTGCCCTGCTCCTCTGCAGCAAGTCATGAGACACTCCATATAAGAGGTATCTGCCCTGTCCCAGTTCCCTGAGGAAAAGGGATGGCCTAATCTCTAAAGACACAGGGACAAAGCAGAATCTGAACAAATAGGCTTTGCTAAGTTCCCCTCAGTTTATTCCTATTAGCTCACACCTCCTTTGTCCAATCATATTTCTCCATGACTGTCCACTCTTCTTCAAAACAAATCATTTAAACACACATACATCCCTATTTCTTTAAGAAGGCTCCTGTGTCTTTAAAAACTTACATAAAATGAATTTCTATGCTTTTCCCTTATGAATCTGTCATTTGTTATGTGTGCCTCAGCCCTAAACCCAGAGATACATGAAGAAAGAAATCTTTCCTCCCCTATAGTGACTAGCATAGCCCCTTTATTAAAATTATGGCATAGTGATACACTATTTAACCATGGAATCAATGTTCCACACTCTTCTCCTCATGAAGGATGATTTAAGAAGCAAAGTTTGGAGATTTAAAATGGCGGGCCAGAGGCAGGCTGCATTCTTGGTTGCTCTCTGGCTCTGGAGTCAAGCCGTGGGATTACTGCTTCTCAGTGAGGTGGGTGAAAGAGGAATTTCACTAAAATTCAGTATTGGATAGTCAGAGCATCTTATAGACTCAGAAATTTAGGTATATTGAACAAAAAGAAGAGTACATTGGAGTCGAGTTGGTTGCAGAAGCAAAAATGGCACTGGTTCACCATAGAGGGAAAGGATAACAACAGAGATAAACCAATGAATGGATTTGGCATGGGAGAAAAAACTGAGATAGAAAAGCAGCTAGAATTTAGCTGATCCAGAGGCTTTGTTGTGAACTGGTGCTTGAAAAATGCTGTTTCTCCACTAGTCATGGATACCAGAGAGGGCACTATCTTGATGTGTCTGTACTGCAGCTGCTGCTGGGGGAGCTGAGAGATCATAGCAACTGCTGCCACACTGTCTGGGTAAGCACCTAGTGTGCGACCTAGAGTGTATCTACAAGAACTTGAGTGAACTTGGGATAGAGAAGATTCTACCCAGGGGATTCAAATTGGAAAAGTGAAGGAGAATCCAACTCCCTTTTCCTTTGATTCTGGCAGTTCATGTGACCAGATGAAGGAATCTGAACAGGCAGGTGTGAATACATTCAGAGACTAAGCCTGAAAAGACTGGGTTCTTAGGCAGCAGAGTGTGTGGAAGATTGTGTCTCTTGCCCTGCGAGTAGAATTCTTGGGAGGCTCCAGAGATCCAGACTCCTGACAGAGATCAGCAACTACATAGCCCTAGGGGTGTGTTGATATTATCTCTCCAGAGCACATACCACCCAACAAAACCACTAAGGCCTGATTAGACCTATGCCACACCCACTGGAACTCCCCTCATAGACTCTATAGCAGCCCCACCCTGGGAGCACATTGATCTGGTCTGTGCAGACAAAGCTCCAAAAGACAATACTTCCCACACCATCCTACCTTATCCTGGTGAGAAGGGAAACTGAGTTCTTTTAACCAGCTTCAGTCTTAGACTACTCCAACTGGCAGCTTGGTGAGCCACACAAAAAGAGGAAGGGATTTACCCTCAGTCTCTCTCTATCACCCAAGGAGAAATAGAAAGAAGGATGGTGGGCATAGGCAATGACCATTTAATTTTGTCAACTTTATGAACACTTCAGTGGAGACAAAGTCTTCATTTTTTCATTAAGAATCTTTTCTTTTTCTTTTAATGTTCTTGTTGTGCTGATTGGTTCATGAACATATATAAAACACTTATTTGTTTCTTTTTTCTTCATTTTAGCATATTTTTAAATGTTATTTTTCCTGGCCTTATCTTTATTTTGTTTTTAAATTTCAATTTTGTTTTGTTTTAATTTGTTTCTAGTTTCTCTTTCTTTATTCTCCTACTAAGCCAAATTCTCTTATTCTCTCTCCCTTTACTTTGTTTCTCCAATTCTTTCTACTCCTTTCTTACCCTCACATCTACTGTATCTCTTCTGCATTCTCTGTTCATTTTTAAAAACTGTAAATGCTCTTCTACCTTCCTATCTCATTTTCTTTTCTTTTAATAAAGTGTATATTTACCATCTTTTAGAACTAGTTGGTTTATATAACTCTTGCTGCCACCATTCATACTGTTACAATATTACTGATGACATGGTTGTTACATGTTGTTTGCTTTGTAGGCAGATTTAGTTCATGGTTACTTATATTTGTTGTTGGCAATTGCTGAATGCACAGTATCTATTTTGGGGTGTGTGTGTGTTATGTGTTAATTAATATTGTAGATGTCATAGTAGGAACCAGGTCTTCATTTTAATGCTGTATATTGTTTACATTGGTTGTTGTTTGCTTTCCCCTATTCTGTAAGGTGTTAGAAACCAACAGAGATGCTACAAGTTCACAGGGTAAAGGCTTTTTTTTTTTTTTTTTCTGAACTCAACCAAAAAATAGCTCACCTTGCTTTCTACACAAATAAACAACATTGAAATTTCATCTATACTTTAACACAAAGATTAGAAGAGACAAAAACCCAAACTAATGACTGCCCCAAGTAGAAATGGCTAGGGAAAGACAACAGGTCCCATTAATGGACATCCACTGCTATAGCAAAAACCAGAATTAACACAAAGGCTATAAATACCCCACCTATGAGAGGGTCTCAATCTAGATCACTCTAGGACACTTTGATACCTTCCTTTAAAAAATATTTTTGTTTAATATGTAATAAAATCCAACTCAGGAATACAGGAAATATGAAAAAATAAAAACAAGGTAGCACAACATCTAGTAAAGTTCTTAATTCACTAGCAACTGATCCCTAAAATATTGAAATGGTTGCAACACCAGATAAATAATTTGAAAGAATGATTATAAGAATGATCAATGAATTCCAAGAAAAAAAGAGAAAAACAATGAATTAAGGAATTCAGTACAGGATATGAATGAGAAATCCAATAAGGAGATAAAGATATTGAAAAAGAACCAAACTGAACTCTTGGAAATGAAAGACATGATAAATCATATAAGATGTTCAGGTGAAAGTCTCTCTAATAGTGTGGACAGTGCTGAAGACATAATCTCAAATCTGGAAGACAAAGTGGCCAGTCTTAAATATTCAGATGATATTAAAGAAAAGAAAATAAGTAACCATGCTCAGAATATACAAGAACTCTAGGATGATATTAAAAGACCAATTTAAGGGGCTGGGATTATAGCTCAATGGTAGACTGCTTGCCTAGCACATGAGAGGCATTGAGTTTGATTCTCAACACCACATAAAAATAAATAAATAAAGGTCTTCAAAACAATACAAAACAAAACAAATTTAAGAACCACTGGAATTGAGGTGGGTTATGAAACTCAGGCTAATGGAATTGATAACTACTTTAGGAATAAAATAAGAGAAAATTTTCTTATGAGAGCATATGGATTGAAATTAGAAATAGACATGATTAAACCATACAAAAACCATACAAACGCATGGTGGTTGAGTAGTACACTTTTGAATGATGTATGGGTGATAAAAGAAATCAAGGGAGAAATTTAAAAAAATCTTAGACTCAAATGAGAATAATGATATAACATACCAGAAACTCTGGGACGCTATAAGAGGAAAGTTTATAAGTCTCAGTGTCTACATAAGAAAATCAGAAAGATCCCAAATAAGCAACCTAATGATGGATCTCCAGGCTCTTGAAAAAGAAGAACAAGCCAATTCTAAAACTAGTAGAAGGAAGGAAATAATTAAAATCAGAGTTAAAATCAATGAAATTGAAAATAAAAAGCCAATACAAAGGATCAATGAAACAAAGAGTTGGTTCTTTGAAAAGATAAACAAGATTGATAAACCCTTAGCTAAACTAACAGAGATAGAGAACCCAAATTAACAAAATTTGAGATAGAAAAAGGAGAAATCTCTATAGACATCACAGAAATCCAGCAGATCATTAGGGACTATTTATATTCCAGTAAATTGGAAAACCTTGAAAAAAATGGATACATTTCTAGATACATATGATCTGCCAAAATTGAATAAAGAAGATATTAAAAATCTAAACAGACCAATAACTTATAACGAGATAGGAGCAGTAATAAAAAAGCTTTCCAACAAAGAAAAATCCCAGGACCAAATGAACTCTCCGCTGAATTCAATCAGGCCTTTAAAGAAGAAATAATACCAATATTCCTCCAATTATTCCATGAAATAGGAAGTGATGGAACACTTCCAAATTCATTCTATTGAAGCTAGTATCACACTCGTACCAACATCAGATAAGGACATATCAAGGAAAGAAAACTATAGACCTATATCTCTGATAAACTTAAATGCAAAAATGCTTAACAAAATATGAGCAAATCATATTCAACATGTACTAAGAAGATAGGCCAAGTTGCTTTTATCCCAGAAGTGCAAGAACGGTTTAACATATGCAAATCAACAAATGTAATCTACCACATAAATATAATTAAGGACAAAAATCAAATAGTCATCTCAATAGATGCATAGAAGGCCTTTGACAAAATTCAGCACCCATTCATGATAAAAACACTGAAGAAACTAGGGATAAAAGGAACCTACCTCAACATCATAAGGGCTATATATGGAAAACCCAAAGCCAACCTCATAGTAAATGGGGAAAATTTTAAAACATTTTGGTTTTAAATCTGGAATAATACAAGGATGTCCACTCTACTCACTCCTATTTAGTATATTGCTAGAAATTCCAGCCAGAGCAATTAGGCAAGAGAAGGAAATAAAAGTGATTAAAAAATAAAAAAAAAACCCTCAAATTATCACTGTTTACAGATGATATGATCCTATATTTAGAGGACCCAAAAAACCTCTACCAAAAGACTAATTGAGCTAATAAAAAATGTGGCACAGTAGTAGGTTACAAAATTAACATACAAAACTCAATAGCTTTCTTATATACCAACAATGAATCTGCTGAGAAAGAAATCAGGAAAACAATTTCATTCACAATAGCCTTATTATAAAGATAAAAGCAAGCAAACAAAAGCCCTAGGAATAAATATAACCAAAGAAGAGTGAAGGACCTGTATAAGAAAAACTAGAGAACACTGAAGAAAGAAAGTGAAGAAGACCTCAGAAGACTCAGAAGATGGAAAGACCTCTCATGTTCATGAATAGGCAGAATTAATATTGTCAACATGACCATACTACCAAAAAAATAAATAAATAAACAGATTCAATGTAATCTCTAATAAAATACCAATGACATTCTTAACATAACTAGAAAAAAAAGTTCTGAAATTCATTTGGAAGAATAAATGACCCAGAGTAGCCAAAGCAATACTAAATTCAAACAAACAAACAAAAAACCAATGCTGGAGGCATCACCATATCTAACTTCAAAGTATTCTACAGAGCTACAGTGACAAAAACTACATGGTGCTGGCTTTAAAAGAGATACATAGACCACTGGTACTGAATAGAAGACACAGAGACAAACCCACACATCTACAGTTATCTGTTCCTTGACAAAGTTGCCAAATGAGAAAAGAAAGCCTTTTTAACAAAGGGTGCTTTGTTAACTGGTTATCCTTATGTAGAAGAATGAAGTTAGGCCTTTAGCTCTTACCCTGCACAAAAATCAACTCAAAATGGGTCTAAGGAATAGGAATTATATCAGAAACTATGCAACTCCTAGAAGAAAACATAGGGTCAACACTCCACCATATAGACACAGGCAACAAGTTTCTCATAGGACCCCTACTGCTCAGGAAATAATGCCAAGAGTTCATAATGGGATGGCATCAATTAAAAAGCTTCTGCACAGCAGAGGGAATGATTAGGAATGTGAAGAGAGAACCTTCAGAATGGGAGAAAATATTTACTAGCTACTCATCAGATAGAGGATTAATATCTAGAATGTATAAAGAACTTAAAGAACAACAACAATGCACACAAAAACAAATAACCCAATTAATAAATGGGTAAATGAATTAAACAGATACTTCTCAAAAGAAGAAATATAAATGGCCAATAAATATATGAAAAAAAATGTTCAACATCATTAACAATTAGGGAAATGCAAATCAAAACAACACTGAAATTTCATCTGACACCAGTCAGAATAGCAGTCATCGAGAATACAAATAATAAATGTTGGAGAGGATGTGGAGGAAAAGAAATACTTTTACTCTGTTGGTGAGACTAAATTAGTACAACCACTATGAGAATAAGTATGGAGGACACCTCAAAAGACTAAGAATGGAACCACCATATGACCCAGCTATACCACTCTTAGGTATTAATCTTAAAGATTTAGAGTCATCATACTATAATGATACATCTGTACCCATGTTTATTTATTTTTGATATGTATATTTTTAGTTGTAGGTGGACATAATACCTTTATTTAATTTAATTTAATTTTTTATATGGTGCTGATGATTGAATCCAGTGTCTCACGCATCCCAGGTGAGCATTCTAACACTAAGCCACAATCCCAGCCCTATACCCATGTTTATAGCTGCACAATTCACAATAACCGAACTATGGGTCCAGCCATGTCATCAACAGATGAATGGATAAAGAAAATGTATATATAAACAGTGGAGTTTTATTAAGCCATAAAGAAAATTGAAATTATGATTTACAGGAAAACGGATCAAATTTGAAACAATTATGTTATATGAAATACAGAAAGTCAATACAGGCTGTATGTTTTCTTTCATATGTGAAAGATAAAGAGGAAAAAGAAAGGTGGTGGGGTCAGGGATCTAATGAAAATTAAAGGGAGATCAATGGAGGAAAGATTAGGGTGGGTGGAAGGGAGGGAGGGGGAAGTTTGGGGGAGTGATATTAGTCTAATTATAGTAATATTGTATGCATTTATGTAACACA
This sequence comes from Marmota flaviventris, assembly GCF_047511675.1. Classification (NCBI taxonomy): domain Eukaryota; kingdom Metazoa; phylum Chordata; class Mammalia; order Rodentia; family Sciuridae; genus Marmota; species Marmota flaviventris. Next base: position 52,049,451 of record NC_092508.1, on the reverse strand, counting down.
AGTCCCGTCATTATGTATAACTATATTGCACCAATAAAAAATGTGGAAAGAAAAAAAAAAGCAAAATTTAGGGAATGACTAAGGATTCACATGAACGTGAATGGAAGCCAAGACATGGAAGGACCACTGTGTTTGGCTTCAGTTTACCCATGCTGGAATTTTCTGGATTTTCAAACTGCTCTTTACTGCTCAGTGTTTTCCTCTGGAGTCTTGGAGATCTGGCCTCTTTCCTGATCCATTGCTGTTTAGGTGACCACCTTTCCTCCACTGGACTGTAGCTCCTCAAGGGAAAAAGTGAGTGCTACTCAACCTTCAGATCCCCTTTATAGTGCTTGGTGCATTGTAAGTGGACTACATTTAGAAGGAAATATTTAAGGGGTCAAATTCTTATCTGTTGTGCTAGATAGTCATCAGTAGAGTTAGCTATATTTTATGTTTTATATTAAGATCAGCTCTCGCTTCAAAAATTTTGTTATTAGAGTAGTGAAAATTGAAGGGGATGTCAAATTAAGTAAAATAAAAGTAACACATAAACATAGCTATAAATATGATTATCTGATTATGTACAATTCTCTCGATGATTTCAATCACCCCAAGAATGACAAATGTTGAAGGACTGAAACACAGTTATTCCAGTGACTAGTCTTCTTTAGAGGTATTTAATCTCTTTGTTAGCATACTTTCCTATTCTTTTTGTACAAAACAAAGTTGGGGTTGGAAAATTTTAGATTTGCAACTTTATCTGTTCCCTAGCATAGAGGAAGTGAGAAACTTCAGAATGTCTCCCATTTGAACCAAAAGCTGATCAGCAGCCTGTGGTGACAATAAGGGATGGTGACTGTCACCCTCCCTTAAGATCAGCCTCAGAAGCAGAAACAGGACTCCTGGGGGTGGGGCCCAACCACAGATCCCCACCTGTAAAGCCGAGAACTGCTGTTCAGCATCTGTCCTTGAACAGAAGCACCCAATCACAAACAGGAGTTTGGGGGACATTTTCTGTCAACAAAAGTAATTGCCTTTATTTGGGCAACACAGAATGATTTTGTTACCATATACACCTTTAAAGTAGATGATGTTATCTAGGAGTGCTCGAATTTGGCTTTCCAGGTTAATGTTATTGTACATAAGTTGACAGTAGAATGGAAGGAGTGCTAGGAAGAACGCAGCAATGGAAATGTGAAAGAAGATTGGAATGACTCAAACAATTTGTGAAATTTTCCTATTTATTTGCTCAAGTTATATGACTTGATCAATATCCACATTATTGATTTGTGAAGTACAATTAAACAATGAGTGATTTGTCATTAGATTCCCATCAAATACTTATACTCTCATCTCCTTTTTGTTATTTATCACTGACTCTTTATCATGTTTTCCAGTAATAGCTACTACCCCCGTAACTGGCATATTTATATGATGCATAGATTATCTAATTCTCCAGAATCTGTTATCTACAAATTTTTAAAGATTTAAGGATTCATTTCTCCCTTCTTCCATCCTTTCTCTCTCTTTTTCAAGATTCCTTTCTTAGGATTAAAATTCTGAAACAAACTCAAGGTTTTTGTATTGATAAGGAATGAAAACCACTTTCAGAAAACATCTTGAAGTTGTTATGAAACCCATGGGGGCATGACAACTTATTCTCTGGTGAGAGAGATCACTAAAAACAAGAAGAGCATCCTTCTGCTCTCTCTCACCTTGTTCTTCATCACCTGTCTCTCTTTTTCCTGGCCACAGTGCTAGAAAGTCCTTTGTCCCCAATGAACCATATCATATGCCTTTTAATTCCGCCATGACTGTGTTGTTCTGTGGGATCTAGAAAGTTTTCTTGGATTCCAGGTGTCCCCCTTTTTTAATAAAGGCAAGTTCTCTTAAGATGGCTTAACTATTGTTGACTTTAAAAAAACAAAGTTGACCTTAACAGAGTGAAATGGTACTTAAGAGAGGCATAATGGATGGGAGGGAACATGAAAGGTTGGAATGGGGACTAGGAGTAAAGATCTATTCTGATCATTTTTCGCTGTGTGCTAGCTAACACTTTCTATGTCGAATATTGATTCTGTGACTGACACAGGGTTTGACTGCTGAGACATATTAAGGAAAACCCCTTTATATTAAAAATGTCTTAAAGATAATTTTAGAGAAACCATCTGACATAAAATGGATCTCATCGGTACTTGGGTACTTGATCAGACTGCCTTGCATGATACTCTGTGGCTGTCAGCTGCCAGCATCAGAGACCCAGACAGATGTGGTTGTTGAAATGTGCCTGCAATTCATGAGATTTCATAGGCCTGTTTATTCTTGTCCTGCCCTCATGCTAAAACCAGATGTTTCTGAATTATTTGATCAATTCTATCTGAAGAAAGATTCATACTTGCTTCTTATCACCTTCACAACTCTACCCCAATTTGGGGATCTCTTTGTCTTAGACTAGTATCAAAGATGTATTTTTTGATATATCTGCATGTATGGATTTTTGACATTCAAAATATTCTTAAACTAGCAATTAATTTTTATTTTTTTTTATTTTTGAAAGGCCTTGAAGTATTGTTACTGCACAGATGACTCAGAACTTTGGGATGCAAGAAGTTCAATAAGAGTTAAGAGCATGGAAGACAAAGGGAGAAAGCAGTATTGAGTAGAGAAAGAAGTCATATAGCCAAGATGACCTGGCAAAAACTCGGCCAACCTAGAGAGAATATTGCTCCTCAGTTCTCTGGAGCCAAAGTGGTTTAGTTATGGGATGAAGGCCATCCCAGGTAGGGGGAGGCCATGAGCAAAGTATATCTCTGGAGCTCAAGCAGATTGGGAAGTGCTGCCTTCTGGAGACCCCCTGAGAATCCTGCAGCCACTCAGAGGAAAGGAGCAGCACATCTCTGCGTATCTTCACATTCACCTTGATTTTCATGATGCCTCACTGATCTACCTTTTATCTTTTCAGGTTCCTTTATTATTTTGTTGTTGTTCTTATTTCCCCAAGTGTTAGAGCTTATTACTTCTACCACATGTGTGTTGCATTAAGATTAAGAATAGTGGCTCAATTCAGATTCTTTGCCTCCACCTCTCTAGCCAGATGTTTAGCCCAGGGTGAGTTTCTTAATCTAAGTTTGTAAACTTCAGCCTCCTCATTTGTGAGTTTTTGGATTAGTAAATGAGAAATGTATGCAAATTCACTGGTTCAGTATCTGGCATATTGTATGCACCCAGTACATATTAATTATTTTTAATGGTAACTTTTTAAAAAAATATTTTTTAGTTGTCAATGGACCATTATTTTTTTTTATTTATATGCGGTGCTGAGAATGGAACCCAGTGCCTTAGCTGTGCTAGGCAAGCGCTCTACTACTGAGCCACAACTCCAGCCTAATGGTAACTTTTGGTCATTATTTTATATCATCACTTGATCCAGATGTTCAAGCCTAAGAATTTTTTTAAATACACTGGTCAATATTAGAAGGAGAAACCAGCTTCCAAATATATCTGCCTATTAGACACCATGGCATCAGAACAAAAACTATGTTAAAATAATTAAATAAGTGCAAGGCAAGGGGTGAAAGAAAACACCATCTGGCAGCTCTCTGTGAGTCATTTAGTAGTGAGTTGGAAGATAATGAAGGCCATTGCATTCTGGTCATGGATGGGTCCTTCTGCTTGGCTGGTGTTACAGCCTTACTCCGAATAAAAATAGCCCATGCATCCTTTACTACAGCTCAGTAAACACAGACTATGTGAATAAAAATAAAAGGATGTGCAACGAAATCTTTGGGGAGATTTGTCACAATTTATTTTGTTTCCTGGTGTACCCATGAATTTCAGTATAATCAACAGTTTAATCTGAACAGCAAGGCATTCATTTTTTGGCTGTTTGTAGTCAGTTTTATACTGCTTTCCTGGTGGGACTGACCATGTGAAATGCTCATCAGAGCCATGAAACAATCTTCAGATTTAAAGCAGTGTGGTGGCTTGAGAGCAGTACAGCATGCAGAGTCACAAAGGTGCAAATTTGGGTTTGGCTACCTTTTACCTGTGAATATACTTCCCAGAGCCTTAGCTTCTCTTCAGCAAAATAGTGATGCTGTTACACTTGTCATGTGTAAATGAGAATGGATGAAAAATGAGTACATTGTTCTCCTTAAACTGCATTGTAAATATTAGTTTCTCATGATTCAAAGTAATAAAGTACTTTTGGAGGACATTTCACATTGTGATATTAAGACTAAATTAAAAAAAAACAATAACAAGGTTAAATTGACTATCAGCTCCTAGCCAAGCAAAACTAAATTTTTGTGCTTCAGTTTTCTTATCTGTAAAGTAGGGATAATGATATAATGGCCTCATAAAGTAGTTGTGAGAATGTAGTGAGATGGTCTGAGTCAAACAGAGTATGGTGCCTGACACAGCATGCTTTTGGGGGCTGCTATTGTTATAATTTTAATGTGTAAGTACATAGGAGTTGTTTTTTTTGTGTGTGTGTTTGGCACTGTTCACATCAGTACTACTTTGGCAATTCTGGAATAGCTCACTGATATTTTTATGTTAATTCTGGAGTTACATAGTAATACCCACTAACTCACAGCTGGCGTTCTGGAGAGATTAAAATGACAGAAAAACAAAATTCAGGGAAAGGGGGTTGGAAGAGGGAATAGTAGCAGAGTAGTTCTAGAGTTCGTTTTGTTTTTTAAAGATAATTCTATCATCGGATTTATTCTTCTTTTAAAAAAGCATGGCTTAAACAGGAGCATGTAGACTGCAGAGGAAAATGCACAGATGTGGAGGTTTTGAGGTTATAATCCCCCTTCTGCTATAAGCCACCATCTAGGACATTGAATAAATCACTTAATATTACTGGCCTCCAAAGAGATGGATGGAGGAGATCAGTGCTTTCCATGCCTGGCCACACATTAGAATCCTCAAGTCTGCTTTTTAAAAATGGGGTATCTGGCTTCTCCAGCTCTACCTTAGAAGAACTGAATTTTAATCCTCTGAGGAAGAATCCATCTTCAAGTTACCAGGAATTCGGGATACATACTGAGGGTTATTTCGATCACCTGACCTATAACCACTAGAATCTTTCCCAGCTGTGACATCATATATATATATATATATATATATATATCTGTACATCTCTCTTTACTACAGTCCTGTACATAAAGAACATTTCTTACAGTGAAAACAGATATACAATAATATTTAGAGGTAAGGAAAGGTATTTAGAAGGTAAATGAATTTGACTGACACTCTTAACTTCTGAAAAAAAAAAACTAGCATGTTATTTTCTGAACTTTACTGTAAACTATAAACCTCTCTTGCCTTATGAGAAATGTGATGGTTATACTACAACTGTATAGCTTCTATATTGCACTCAGCTGTCCCCTTTCCAATCTATCGCTTTTTTAATGTGAAAAGTCCTACCTCTGTAGAAGCTTGGGTTGAATGAAATATTTAATGCAACATTGAAGAAACCATGGAAGGCCTCACCTCTGTTCATGGACTATAGGAAAAGAAAAGAAATGTGACAGTGTTTGCAGAGAGGGAGTTTCTCCCCCATTGATCATAGCATAGAGCATCAGCCTGGGGAAGAATGTTTATTTGTTTTTGTAATAGAAATATTCAGTTTAGAAAACACCAATAATTTTTATTTATATTGTTAAAATTATGGAAGGAACATATGGCTTAGATTAGGAAAGTGAATGTTAGCTATGAGGCTGCATGTGCAAGAGACATTAATTAGAGTTGAGGGTATCTCAAGTACTTGACTCAGAAAACAATTTTGTTTAATAAGCTTCATGGCTTGCAGGTGCCTTTCCTTCTTCCTTTGCCATGCTTCCAAATAAAGCTGTTTTGTCTGTGCAGAGCTAAGCATGCTTGAGGAGTCTTGTGGTTTTTGTGCTTCACTCCATTCATGTTTGGAAGTAAGTTGGCATGACCTTCACATGAGTAAGTGGTCTCTCTGGCAATATACACGCTGCTGAGGAAGGCATCTCATGTTAAATCAGGTCCCTATTTCAAGACTGATCTAAAGGGATTTGCCTTTAAGGAGATGTCCGTTCACTGGCATATCATAAGCCAATGCTGCCGTGCTGTCGAGATTTCTAGAGAAGCTCTGCTCAGGGATGTGCTTGGGTGGAGGACACTGCACACGTCCTTTCTTGTGCCTGTATCAGCTCCTGCTGCTTCCTTTGATCAGTGACAGATAAAAATCTCTCTTGAGTTTTGGGATCTGATGAAAGCCATGTGTCTGGACTAAGTCTTTGGAACTAGATTTTTGGCATTATCATATTGTTAATATCCGTTGGGTTTTAAAACATGTGCGCAAGGCTTGAGTTCCATGGAATTCTCTGGTGAATACAGCCCAGGGCAGCTGACATGTGGGTTTTGTTGAACCCTCGAAAGCACAAACAGCTTCACTTTCTTAATCTAGGCGAGCTGTAATGACTCTCTGGGGACAAATAAATGTTTCCTGTGAAGTCCCCACTTGTTTAATTGCTAGCCTTAGGTTTTAAAGTCCTTGCTACCCTAAGTGAACTGATTTTAAGAAAAGTAAAACATTTCAACTCTTCTACTTGTTCTTGATGAAGAAGGCAAAGTTCAAATGGAAATTGAGGAAGGACTTGATCAATCATAAAGGCAACATTGTGGGGTGTAATAGAAAGGTGGCTTGGTGGAGATGTCGACTAGGATATGGCTAGGATGAGTGAAGTTCTGGGGCCAGACTACTTGCTTGCTATAAATCTCAGTCAAGTAACTAAACTCTGTGTCTTAATTTCTTCATCTGTAAAATGGGTGTAATGAAAGATTGAATGAGTTAATGCTTGTAAAGTTCTTAGTGTAATAACAACACATCAAAAGCATACAAATTAATGCTAATGTTCATTGGGCAGAGCCCCATGCAAGTGGTCCTGTTAATAAGCAAGTATTTGTCTTTAGAACCAGGCTGATTGTATAAGCCTAATCTAAGATGCTTCTTTTGCTTCTGAGGAGGCACCAAAAAATCTTGTGATGTTAGAGAAATAAAATGAACCCTAAATGCCTAACTGTCTTTGGTAGTAAAGTGTAGACTAATTCAGTGCTACTTATCAGTATGTTGATAGAAAATAAATAAAACTATTATTGTAAATGCTTTAAACTCCACTGTGTATAGCAGGACCAGAAAGTGGTATCTATAATTATCCAACTTACTACTCAAAACTTTAAAAAAATAATATTAACTCTTATGAGACATTTTTTTCAGATGATAATTTTTAGCATCTATATCCTTGCATCACAGTAAATAAGTAATTGAAATATACCAAATTTTTCTTTAATGAACCTTCCAAAATAAATTAACATTTTAACTATATATATGGATTATTATACTTTCCAAGACAAATTTAGCATAGCCTTTTATGATCAAGTTTTATGATCAGATGGTGTCCATATAAGTATTTGATTTCAACCATTTATTAAAAACAAAACAAAAATTATTTGATTATTTATTTTTAATATGCCCCACCTAGTTCCAGGAAGTATTTGAGGCCATTGAAGAGCACTTGTTAAATATGTTCAGAAAATAGGAGTGAGAAACTTTATCATCTTGTGGCTTTCAATATCACTACCTAATGGAGAAAAGTCAATGATATTTTTCTTCCCAGTTTGTTAGAACATATCTTTGACTGTCACTTGTATTATTTATCAAAATCTGACAGAAATGCAGGGTAAGAAATGCTCTCTTAAGAAAAGCCAGTTTGTAGAAAGTTTTTTTTAGTTATACATGGACACAATATCTTTATTTTGTTTATTTTTATGTGGTGCTGGGGATCGAGCCCAGTGCCTCACATGTGCGTGGCAAGCACTCTGCCCCTGAACCACAATCCCTGTTAGAGAGTTTAGGATGAAATATCCATGTTGTTTATTACTATATTTTAAACTAAGTATAAGTTGATAGCAAAGTGGTTATGTTATCATAGCTCTTGACACCTCATGAAAAGCCCTTCTTTCTAACCCCACCCAATCTTCTGTTTCTCTAATGTGTTTGTGATTATTTTTTCATAGCTGAATTGAGTCCTAAGTTAAAAGATGAAATGTGGGATGCTGAGGGAGAGGGACTTGTTTCCCTTGCATGCACTAGGTCTTTAGTAAATGTTGGTGATGGTCAAAGCGTATTTCATATAGAACATAATAACAATATTGTTATGTGCAAGATAAGCACAAACAGGGGACCTAATCCAGCCCAGAAAATCTCTGCAGACTTCCTAGGACACATGACATCTAAGCAGAGGAGTGGAGTTAGTCAGAATATGGGATTATTTCAGGCAGGAGTAGCAGCACATAGAAGAACCTGGAGGTGAGAGAACAGCGCTTATCCAGGAACTGAAGGTAACTTTCAGTGTGTGTTGGGGTGGTGGTGGGAAGAGTAGGGAAGAGATGGAGGATTCTGAGGTAGACAAGGAGTTTGGTTTTCATCCTGAGGACAATGAAGAAATATCGGTGGATTTTTTCAGATGGGGTAACATGTAATATTAAAAAACAAACAAAAATCACTGACAGGATTATGATGAGTTGTTTGGAATGTGGCAGAACTGGAGACAAGAAGCTCAGTCAGAGCATTGTCACAATTAACCAGGCTACAGGGTCTAGTGGCATAAATTAAAATACAGGCAATAGGGAAAGGGAAAATATGGGTTCAAGGAATAGTCAGGAGAATCAACAGGATTTAATCACTGATTCATTCCAGGATATTTTTGGAATGAATCAATGATTAAAGAGATATTTCTCTTTCTGGTCATTATCAATAGTTCCTATGTAACATAATCTTCTACTGTAAATAACTATGAAAAATGAATAAAATGTATAAAACAATATTTGTTGGCATTGGATAGCAACTCAATGATGGGCTACCATCCTTGGGAAGGGAGAAACACATAAAGGTAAACTACAGATTCACACAGATTTTTCTCAAAGAGCAGTTTTTAGGCCACAGTAAGGAGGGAGAAACCAAGTAGAGATCATGAGTTTGTCAGATGAAGAATGTAGAGATCAGAAATAGTGACTGCAAGGCTGGCTGAGATTTGGCGCTAGGGCATCCAAAATGGGGGAGCTACAGAGAAACATACCCCTGATATCTCAGCAGAAACTTCTTTCAGGTCTGGTCAATTCCTGGACCATATAAGCATAAAGTGAGATTTCAGGAGATTTGAAAGAGAACCTCTTTAGGGAGTCTGAGAGTTTCAGGGAAGATGCTTGAGTTTCATCAAGAGTGGAGAGATCTTGATGAAACCCCTAGATATTCACTGGATCCCATAAAGGGCACACTGTAGGAGTATCTGACATTTTAGGAGGAAAAGCAAAATTGGAATAGACCATCCCAACAAAGTCAAAAGCCTGGTCTCAGCATGATAAGACAAATCTTCAGTAATGTCAGCTTTCTATAACAGATAACTCCACCCTTTTCAGAAGAAGACAGTATAATGCAATGCTTCTAAAATATATTATCCAAAATGCTCAGCATTCAATAGAAAAATTGCTGTACATTCAAAGAAACAGGAAAGGATCCCATAACAAGTGAAAAAATAGTCAATAAAAGCAAACCTAGAGATGGTAAGAACTTCCTACTTAAGAGTGCTTAGGATTTGCAGCTTTCAACAATTCAGGGAAAAAAAAATCTCCAAACCCATGGCACTTTTTCTCTAAAGAGAAAAAATTGATAATAGATAAGACGAACAAGTAAAATATTAGGAATATTAGATGGTGAACAAATCCCATGGAGAAAAACTAAAGTATGGAAATAGCCCAGGGAATGCTAAGAGGGTGGTGTGTTAATAGGAGGCCAGGAAAAGACTAAGTGTATGTGGCTGATAGAGGAAATAAAAAATTACCTTGAGACAGGCCAAATAGGAGGAGGAGCAGATTTGCTTATAGAGAAACAATGGTTGGGCAATGTTTAATTTGAGATGCCTATGAGACTTTAATTGAAATCTCACAGTAGGCAATTAGACAAAAGGAATATGAAGAGAATAAGGTCTCTATTCTAGAGATGTTTATTTGGAATTGATCGACATGTGATTGAAACTGTGATTAACTTATAATAGGAGAAGGGATAAATCTATGAAGTAATTCAGGATTGAAAGATACAACCCTGTACACAAGATACAAAAATATTTCAATGAGTAATACGTAACCGATAGATGGCATATTCCAGCAGAAGATGTTGTCCTGGAAGTCAAGGGCTTTGGTAAGACAAAATGCTCAGCAGTGGCAATGCTGAGGAATAAAATCAAGTAAGAACTAAAATGCTTTCTGAGACTATGAAACAACTTGGTGAAATTATTTTGATTAAGATGTGGGTCAGAATTCAGATACAGTGGGATAAAGAAATACTAAGTAGCTACCATTGAGATATAGATGACTGTGGTTATAAAGGGCAGGATTTAAAGAAGGTGGTCAGATTATAGGCGTGTGATGTTGTGTCTATGTGTGTATACATTTCTTTTTAGATGAAGACTTAAACACATGTAATTGTACTTAGGTACTTGAGGACTATTTGACTATGTGACCTAGATTGGGCACAGAGGAAAGTGACACAATGTCGAGCTTAGGCACATGCCATCTGAATTTCTGAGATGATTCTTCAGTGCTTCCTGAAGCACAGAGAAAACTGTATTAGCTCTTACTACACAGTCCTTCAGGTTGTATTATTACCAAACCTTATACACTGACTTCTAGGTTTTTCAGTTCCTTTCTCGTTTAACTTGATATAATTGGCTTTTTATTTTCCATTCAAGATATTAAAAGGAGAAGAACTTTGTGGCAATTTTTCTTTCTCAGCTTATTTAACATAGGCTCAGGTGAAGTTTTAGCCTCACTCAATTTATATACGTCTAACATTAAAAGAAACTTAAAAAATTACTGTAGTCACTATTATTGAGTTTGATTAGTCTAGATGTTGGTTTTAAATGGAAGCAATTTTATCTACATAAACAGTGCCTTGTGTTTACATATACTATTGCATAAATAGGGACTCTTTTAAAACTTTTATTACAATCTACCTTAACCTCTAAGCCCACATTATAATAAATATATGCTTTTTCAATAACTGTATACTTCCCAAACATCAAAGAGTTCTGTGTAAAGGGGGCATGTCTTAATGAATATATATGAACAGAGTGAAAATAATTTGAGAAACCGTCTTAGTTCATTTCATACTTTTGTAACAGAATACCTGAAACTGGGTGATTTATAAAGAAGAAAGAGTTGTTTTTTATAGTTGCAGAAGCTGAGAAGTCCTTGGATGAGAGGTCTGCATTTAATGAGGGCTTTCTTAATGCTCATCCCATGGTAGTGGGAGACAGAGGGAAGAGGCTGCAGACATTTCTTTTATTCAAGTTTAAAATCGTAAGTGCTAATTCAAGATGATCTTGACTAGATTTCAAGGAATAAAATGATAAAAATGTTAGAATATTTCTGAGTACTTGTATCATACTATCCCGAGAAAAAATAAAAGAAAAATTTGAAGAGTTTTTTTTTTTCTGCCAATGAAAATGAATTGAACAAAAACATTATACCCATCGAACATACTGGCTGAGTCTATGAGCTTTCTCTAAGAAGACTGTAAGTAAATTATTTTATCAACTCCTTTTGATTTGAAAAGTGAAAAATAAAGGTTACTTATTCAAAATTCATTTTTCTCTAGAGTCATCCACTGTTATCTGAGGCATAAACATTTTCTGACTAATTTAGAATTTTTTGAGCTTTATTGTTCTCTGCAGATTTAGTTGGTTCCTCAACTTGACATCTTTGAGTTAAAAAACATCCAGTTATTCAAATATGTCTCTTTATTCATGAATGAATACAGATCATCAAGAAAGATAAGCTATTTCAAGGAGTCATTTTGAAGGACTAATTATTGTTTTATTAGAGTGCTAATGCTCAAAGTGATCATATGATACTTAAGCTATCTTGGTCCTGATAAACTTAAAAATAACCAAAGAATTTAGTGGGAATAATGACACACTTCATTGTTGCTGGAGGGAGTATATTGAACAGGATGACCTGCTGTGCCCCTCAAACTCACGGGAAAGGATTGTTCTTAACCGGGCACGAAACCAGATTCTGATTTGTGTTTAATTAGCAGTTCCAAAAGTGTGGAAGCATCTTGAAATATAATACCATTTAGCATGTGATTTATATGTAGTGAAGTTCATATTTTAAAGAGGAGTATGATTTATTATTTGAGCATTAAAATGAATGGCAGTCAAATTTCACTGCAATAGGCTAAAAGTAGTTCATAGAAATAAGCAATTCTTATTTTGCGCATTGATATTTAGCAAGAATTTTTCAATAAATTGATCTGTGCAATGCAGGATTTGGGTTTGAAGTTAGAAGTCTAACTCTGTTGTGGTTGGAGACAGGAGAGAAATAAATGCCTTTTTCACTCTGCTCCCCAGGAGTTGGTCACCTTTTGAAGTGTTGCTGCTTTCCAGCCTCAGAAGGTCTAGAATAACAACTGCACCTCCCTAGGAATAAAACAAACCAAGGCTACTCAAAGGAGAGCCTATCCTTGGTCTCCTCTCCCTCGCCCTCCTTTCTTATCAGGGTCTTTAGTACTACCAGGGTCTTTTTTCTAACTTTTAGACATTTTGGAGGACACTCAGTTGCCATATGTTCAGATGTTGTAGTTGTCTAATTTCCGTAAAAAGATTAGCTCTGGTTTGGGGAGCAGCCAGGCACCCCCACCCTGCCATGGAGAAGGTGTTTGATGCCAGGTCAGCTGGATTATAATTTCCCCTGATGCTCTGAATGGGAATCTGAGTGGCATCAATGCACATAGCAGTCTCCTTGGGTCTCTGGATTTTCCTGGAGTTGGTGACAAGACCCATTAAGGAATATTTACTTATTTTGTTAACTTTTCTGAAAACACGAAAGCAATGAAACAATCCTTTTAGTTGTTGGTGGGATCAAGAGCAAGAGCTACCAACTAGTCATCCAGTCAAGCTGCACCAGTGACAAAGGAGCCAGAAACTTGTGTGGTTCAATGCCAAACTGGACTTTTTAGTTTCAAGACAGCCTCTGACCCATATGGTGACCTTCCTTTTATGATGGCTAATTTTATGATACCTTGAAGGAGCCAGATATTGAATCACATATTTGTGTTCAGATATTTGTTCCAACATTGATATGAATGTTTCTGTGAAGGTGTTTTTGGATGATATTAACATTTAAATTGGGGGTTTGGAGTAAAGATGATAACCCTCCATATTGTGGGTGGTTCTCTTCTCATCAGTTGAAACCCTTAATGGAACAAAGACTGATCTCCCCAAGCAAGAAGGAATTCTGCTTGTGGGCTGTTGTGGAATGAGATACAACTTTGCCCTGAGTCTCCATCCTGCCAGCCTACCCTGGAGACTTTGGACTTGATAAGCCTCCACAATTGTGGGAACTGATTTCTTAAAATAGATCCCCCTTCCTGCACCACCACACACACATCCTATTGGTTTGGTTTGCCTGGAGAACCCTGACTAATGCATTGCTTAAACATACAATTGAAATTGTCCTTGGCATGTGGAGAAAAACTTAAAATCATTAAATGAGTCAATGATGAAAAATATATACAAGGAATTTTGTATGGAAAAAATAGTTCATTAGTGAAGTTGTAAAGGATAAAGTCTGTTTCTTAGTATCCCTGAATCTAGAATAATTTAAAAGTAGGTTAAAAACTAGGATTTTATTATTGTCTTCTAAAATGAGTTGTAAAACTTGAAGGTTTAAAAAAGACACAGTACTATTTCAGGGGGAAAAAAAGTGTCTGCATTCCAGTTTCATTGGTTATCATTAGCTTTGTAACTGTTGACCTCTCTAGGCCTCCAGTTGTTTCTTTAACTAAAAATGACAAAGGTGATTTAGGTGGTCTTTCAAGTCTTTTTGGTTATAAATGTCTTAATTCCATTATTCTCTCTGAGGCTCTTCCAGTGTAGTGATTCTGAGTATCACTAATTCTGAAGGATTCTTCTTATCAGTTCTCAATGCAGTAATACTGTAGGACTCACCAATTCCTGATGATTATGTGGTTCATAAAGAATTAAAAGAGTACAATCATTGGGTGTAAGAAGGTGTTTCCTTTCCCCATTAAACATGGACTGGGGGAATGTTTGTTTGTCTATATTTTCTGATATCAAGTATTGAGCTTTTAACAACAAAAATGTAATTTTATTAGGAAAAAATAATTTTAACTGCAGGAAAACAGAGGCAATGGAAGTTCTACTTACAATTGATAAATGAATATCAAACTCCCCTTCATGCTGTTCTTTGGGAGTGAAGGAAAGACCTCATCACTAAGATGTACCATGAATTAAAGGACTCTCATTTACATTCATTGCTTTGCCTGCAGAGGAACTTGGTTGTTTGCCAACAGCTTAATGTCTTGAGAAAGCTATAGGTCATTTTTCAGCCTAGCATTTAATAAGACCATCTCACAAATCTGATTTAATATTTCTGTTTTGTCATCAGTTGGGGAGTACAATACATGCTCCAAATAATAAAACTTTAATGACCTGAAGAGCACTTTACATCTTGCCAATGTATTTCTTCTATAGAAAATTCTGAGTTTTCTCTGCCATATTCGTTGAATGTAGATAGTCTTCTGAGCTGAATTTTTTTTTTTTTCTGAGAGAGAGAGAGAGAGAGAGAGAATTTTTTTAATATTTATTTTTTTAGTTTTTAGGTGGACACAACATCTTTATTTTATTTTTATGTGGTGCTGAGGATCGAACACAGAGCCCCGAGCATGCCAGGCGAGCGAGCGCGTTACCACTTGAGCCACATCCCTAGCCCCAGAAAAATTTAAAATAATTGCTATTGTGAATCTTGTCAAAGAACAAAGGAAAAGGTACTCATTTTGGATAAGAAATAAATTACAGAGTGATTACTTTTACTGCATATCATGAGAAAAAATGGAATATCATCAAGATCAATACTAACTAGAATTGCAGTTAAAATTATTTTTCTACAATAAAATTACATTTTGCTGTTAAAAGCAAAATGATATCAGAAAATATAGACAAACAAACATTAAAAATGTTAAGAATTCCACCTTCCCAACATCAGCTATGCTTAATGCATTGATATTTATTTTTTCATCTAGGGTTTTATATTTGCCATAGATGGCCCCTCCTTTAAAAGCCAAATTCACAAACACAAATATGCATATAAATCAAGTCTTCAAGACTGACTGGTCTGTGACATCAAAGCAAATCTATGTTTCCCCAATAATAAAATCCTGACAATTCCAAACCTCCAACTGCCTGTAGTTATAGGGCTTCCTTTGCCCCATAGTGTTATATATGATGTGGGCAAGACCAGGGTTTCTGATTCAAGCCAGGGGCTCCTCTGGCATATTCCACTTTGATGCAGTATCACTATCTTCTTCTTCCTCGTCATGCTGTTAAAAACCAAAATAAAAATTTAAAAATTGCAAAATAGAATACCATGTCAAGGCTTAACTAGTTAAAACATGCCAGGAAAATAGTGATGACTTAAGTATTTAGGAACAAAAATGATTGCTTTTTTTCCTTATATTACCTAAATAAGTAATATAAATTTTTAGTTGTACATAAATAACTCCTGGAATTTCTTTTTTCCTAATTTCAGAAAGAGTTGGTGATTCTTTGTTATTACAAAAATCAAATTCAAAAGACTTCAATCTGATTTTTAGCCATTTTAATGTCTGAAAAAATACAGAGGTTGCCCATCAATTTTACCATTGCTTCTCCCTTTCCCTCAGATTTTTTATGTCTTAATTATATCAAAATTTCCTTATTTAACCTAAAAATTGTAGGACTTTTTTTTCTAGTCAGTATTTATTATACTTTAAGGCCAAAATTTATAAAATTATTTCAATATTTTCTCCTGTGGGGATATTATATATACATGTATGTATTTTTCTACCTTTGAACATAATATTTGCTCTCAAGAATATCAATGGTATGTGGCTTGATAGTGAAGATTGCATATTTGTGGTTATTGGAAGGGATTTGGAGGTCTTAGATTTTGCAGAGTCTCCTCTAGTTATCTTCTGCACCATGAAGAGTCAGGTTTATCACATTGACTGCTTTTGCCACTTTTCTTCTTCTTCCTCTCCAATACAAAGAATCAAAGAAATTAAGGGAAAAATTAAGGGAGACAGTGTAGTGATTTGGGTGGTATGTTGTAAATCATACATGAGAACCTTAAAAAGTCTTTCACCTTTGAGCTCACAGCCCAGTAAGAGATTCAGCTCCTTGATATGTTTACCCTTTGCTGCTCTAGGCATTTCTCCTAGCTTAGTATTAGAAATCAGAAGCCATCCAAACTGAGCTGGAAGGGAGAAGGATGATGAATGCCAGGACATAACTTCACCTAAAGAGAACATAACTGTGCTGACTTGAGGTGCCATTGGTTGCAGGCGAGGATTTATAAGATTTTTTTCTTTTAAAATATTTTCTAAAATAATCCTTAGCATATTGAATTTTATTGAAAAGACTGTCTGCACAAGTAGTTATGTTCTATGATTTTAGCACCTTATTTTTAATAAAAGAATTGTGTTATGAATTTTAACTGTGGCAATAAATTAGCAAAGTTTATTTCCTGCTATCATAATCACTCACATTTAGCACAGATGGGCAGCAAAAGATTTAGAAACTGTTTTGAAGCTCTCAGTAGATGAGATAAATCAGCAGAATATTTATGGATAATACTAAACTGTTCAAGTTCATATTTTTTTTCTTGATCATTTTATAGAGGTCTCCTAAAATCAACGGCTTGTTTGCTTGTCCTTAGAAAGTCCTTGCATATATCACTAAAAGATTTTTTATTTTAGCTTTTTTTTTTTTAACACAATACATTTATTTGATTTATTTTTTATGTGGTGCTGAGAATCGAACCCAGTGCCTCACGTGCTAGGCAAGTACTCTACCACTGAGCCACAACCCCAGCACTATTTTAGTCTTTTAATGATTCTAAATGTTGGAGCAGTTGCCAGGCCATAGGACACTTTGGGCAAGCTCAGTCAAACTCCAACCTACCAATGAGCCTCATCTCATCTCCAAGACTCTTCTTGTTTCTGAAGTGCTCATGGAATCTGTGTAATCTAGAATTGTTTTTCCCCAGGGATCAAATTTGTTAGGTTTTGTGTCTTGGTCCAAAAGGCCTCTAGGATTCTAATTCATATCTAGAATTCAGGA
Organism: Marmota flaviventris; assembly: GCF_047511675.1. NCBI lineage: Eukaryota > Metazoa > Chordata > Mammalia > Rodentia > Sciuridae > Marmota > Marmota flaviventris. The sequence continues at coordinate 52,032,256 of NC_092508.1, read as the reverse complement.
GTATACAGAAAGCAAATACTTGGAGCAACCACTTGAGGGGAGAATTAGAAGGTATCATCATATGTACCATGGATTTTTCTAATGCAAATCCAGTTCTCTATATAGATTCTTCCTTCTTCATTAGACCTGACTCATTCTCTCAGGAACCCAAATGATTCACTATGGGACCATAATAGATACTAACCTATAGAGAGTTGCAGAACACTACAACTACCTTTAGAACCCCAAACATGGTAAACGGGTGAATGAGGATTCGAAAATTAACTGTCTTGCTCATTGATTTCATGTTTGACTTGGGGATCATCTTTCAGGGAAACAAATCATAAACTAAACTTGTGATGTTCAGAATTACCAGCTGAGAGGTTTCACATGTGAGGAAGGCAGAGTGATTTTTGAGTGACTGTGGAGAACTTGACTGCCAAGTTAACTTTTAATTATCTTGTAAGCAATATAAGCACACAAAACCTTTGATTAAGAACTAACTATGAAAATGATCTTAAGGCTGTTTAAACTTTACGTGGGATGAGCAAGAGCTGGGAAAACTGAGAGGCAGATGTATGTGTCCTGGTGAACATCACACAATCATCCAGGTGAAGGTAGCATGGGCCTGAGGGTGGCAGTGACATTGAAAGGAGAGGAATGCAGAACTGTGATGACCATCAGCTCTCAAACCTCCATGGCAACAGATTTCTTGTAAGAACAAAAATGGTGTTGGATTTGAATTATGAGGCATTTTGAGCAAGGGTAATTAAAACAGCAAAAATCATATTAAACATAAGTGAAGCTGGGAGGGTTCTGGCTTTGGGGGAATGTTATGATTTGAATATTTGTCTTCTCCAAATGCATACTGATATTTAATTGCTATTGTAATAGTATTGAGAGTTGATTAGGTCAGAAGGGCTCTACTCTCCAGGGTGGGTTTGATGTCATCATAAAAGGTAGAGTTCAGGCCCCTCATGCTCTCTCTCCTGCTCTCCACCTTCTGACAAGGAGTGACACAGCCACAAGATGCTGGCCCCTTGATCTTGGAATATAGAACTATGAATCAACAAATTTCTCTTTATAATAAATGACCCCCATCTCAGGTATTCTGTTATAGCAGCAAAAATAGATAAAGAATGGGAAAATGGTGAGTTATTTTAAAACATATAAATTCACTGCACGGTTTCCACAATAAGATGTTGTCAGCTGTTAAGATAATGGGTTAACTTTCTCACTAAACTGCTAATGGGCACTTTGAGAAGCTGTGGGTTAGAAAAAGGAAAGAGAAGGAAGTCACTGGTGACTCTACAAACTATCTCTGATACTGTGAAGCCACTGGGACCCTAAAGGGGAGCACTCAATAAGAAGTAGATGCAGGATGAGAAATAGGAAAATTTTGGAATACAAAGTGCCTGCTTCAGAATTTGGCAAGGGAAACTGAACAATAGCATTAGGATTGAAGGGTTACACAGTGTATCAGTCAGATTCTAGGTAGGAAGTATTCCATGTGAACCTTCCAGACAGAGGAAACTTCATACCGGACACTGTTTACACAAGTGATGTCCAGGCCACAAAACTCAACAGGAGGCAGGAGGAAACCCAGAGATTAACAATAGCAGGCAGTGGCCACATGCCTAGAGGTGGGGGGCCACAGAGGATATGGAACATTGAATGACCAGAGTCCCACAGCTGGAACCACAGAATGAGAAGCTGTCTGCTGGGAAGTAGGAGGATCAGTCTGTGTGAAGGGTGCCTCTGGAGGCAGAGAGAAGAGAAGAAACACCCTGGCCTGTCTTCCTAGCCTGCCGTCCAATCTGCCATCGTTGCCTCCCACGGGCCAAGCATACCTACAGACTAGAGGGCAAGGGAGCCTGAGAAATGTGGTTCCTTGCAACACAGGGCAGAGGAAGGGCAGGACTGACTCCCACAGCAGATCTTCCTATAGCAGATCTTCCCGTACAGTCAGCCTGTCCTGTGTTGCCTAATATAGAGTACAGTATTTTAAGGTTTTGAGGGCTGCCTCTTGAGAAATTTTGCAAGATAAACATAGATAAAATATTGTCATTTTTTCCTCCTCTGTAACTGTAATTTGAAAAAAAAATGCAATCTTCAAATGCCATTGAAAGCAGAGAATTTCAGGGTGACCTAAAAATAGGAGAATGAGTGTTTAGTTGCCAGACTAACCTTCAGTCCTCCCCTCCCCCTCCACCCTTTTACCTGATGACATCACTGTGTGCCTCATATCTAGTTATCCCATAACTGAGAAACTGCAAAAAAGAATGGTTCTGCCATTTTAAATAGAACAGATAAAAGTTTTCCATGATGCAAGAGTGGGTTTTAAAAGATAATTGTATTCCTCCTCTTTGGTAATTAGGACTGAACTTTATTTTTTATTCTGCAAGTGATTTATGATCTCTGACTTGGAGGAATGAAAAAAGCTTCATATTTTTAGATTCTTTGCCTTTGGCTTTCTATGTGTCTCTTGGAAACTCACTTATTTTATCAAGGACTGTGCTTTCTTATATAGAAATAAAGAACAAAGTCCAAAGACAGTGAGGGAGATACAAAAAGGAACCCTATGATACCCTAGATAAAGGAATCAGTGTTGCCTGTGTTATTTGCTCCAATTTCTCTTTTATAACACCATTGGGCTAAAGCTAATGTTCATATTTGATTGAAAATAATACCTAAAATTTATTGTGTACTCACAAAATTACCAGATAAAGCTTAAGTATATGCTTCCCATGTATTGCCTCACTCAACTCTCAGAACTATGAGGGAGGCACCTTTACAATTCCTTTTTTTTTTTTTTAGTACTGGGGATTGAACTCAGGAGCACTAAGCCACATCCCCAGTCCTATTTTGTATTTTTTTTTTAATTTCGAGACAGAGTCTCACTGAATTGCTTAGTGCCTCCCTGTTGCTGAGGTTGGCTTTGAATTCTCTATCCTGCTGCCTCAGCCTCTAGAGCCACTGGGATTACAGGAGTACAACCCCTGTTTTGTGGGTGAAGTAAAGCAAAGTGCAGAAGGGAATTTGCCCACAGTCATATACTTGGTATGAGGCAGGATCAGCATTTGCTTATTGAAGCTTATCCCCAGAGCCCTCACTGTATGCATCATGGTGCACAGCCAACTCTCTCCCATAGTCTCAGCCATGGGGACTATTAATATATCCCAGGCCCTTCTCCAAAAGCAGAGGTGCTAGTCACAGGAGGAATTGGCTTAGTGAGTCCCTTCCAAGGCTTTTTTTGCACAAATGTGGTTGAATTTTTACCAATAGAAGGATAAAGAACTGTCTTATGTTCAAAAGGGAGGTAGGAGAGAGAGTAGAAGTCATGTGAATGGAGTTTGGTCAATTTGACCTGGCTTCGTAGGAATTTTCCTTATATTTGGAGTGTTAGTTACTTTATTCATAAAATAATGATGAGTATCTCCATAATAGGGCATTTTAAAAAATTAAATGAAATAATACAAGAGCTTGTAACATAGGATAGTACTCAATATTCAGTTGTTAATACTACTGTTATTACTGTCAAATGGAGGAGATCTATTTGAAACCCAGATTATATAGTGATTATTTATAATAATAAAGAGTTCTTATTTTCCAACTACCTAGAATATCATCCTGTCCCTCAATCTATCAATATCTTCCTCTTTTAAGTCTATCTTACATGAATACATTCCACAAAGCCTTTTATTTTTGATTCAAAAGAAATGTGATTTCTCTTTGATCTCTGAACTCCACCGTGCTTATTCTTGCCTCTTCTGCTAGAGTCACTTAGTACCTTGTATTGTGTTTGTGAACCTCAGCCTTCCTTAATCAGGTAAGATACAGGGATTGATTTTGCATCTGGACATTCTCTGCACCAACTTTCTTTGTGTAGAATTATATGTAATATAGAGAAATTTCTGAGGAATATGATTTCTATTCCAGTCCCTTCAGTCCTAACCTGATTCCTCATCTCAGCTGTTTTCTGCCTGGAGATTTCATTCCCTGGTTTTGGGTTTAATCATTACTCATGTCAATGGTGCACTAGAGAGGCCTTCCTTAACAAGAGATCTTCAATGGGAAACACACTCCTATTTGTTTTGCCATTCAATAGGGGTAAGAGAGTTTTGAATTTAAAGCCAACCTGCTACAGCCTTTGGAATAGCTCTTTAATTGACCATTAAAATGTGCATGGAAATAAAAACTCTTTTTAAATTTTTTTTTATTAGTTGCTCAAAACATTACAATGATCTTGACATATCATACATTTGATTCAAGTGGGGTATGAATTCTTTTTTTTCCACGTGTACAAATTGCAATATCACATTGGTTTTACAGCCATGTTTATACATACAGCCATACTAGTGTAAATTATTTTGATTAAGTTGAGAACCATACCACCAAACAATGCTTGCTTTTTCTATCTGTTAAGAGAACAGGTATGATTTGAGTGGCATCAAAACTTTCACTAACTCCTTCCCTTTACAGAAGATCCTATTACCGTATAAGAGGAAGAAAACCCCAAACTCATAGCTCAGGATACATGCACAAACAAACCAGATTTCATTTTTTTTATATATTTATTTTTTAGTTGTAGTTGGACACAATACCTTTACTTATTTATTTTTATGCAATGCTGAGGATTGAACCCAGGGCCCCACACTTGCTAGGTAAGAACTCTACCACTGAGCCACAACCCCAGACCCAGATTTCACTTTTTAAAAAATTTTCCCATTTATAAGTACTATGAAAGTTGGCAAGTTGAAGCCTAGGAGAAAATTTCTGAATTCATTATTTTTATATATCATGATATTATGATAAAGATGAATGTGAATAGAAAAGTGAACACATTTTGAATCAATGGGCCATAAATACTCTTGTAGCTATCATTTGGCATTGGAGTTTGCTGGGAGTGTTAGAGTATATCTTGAATAATGTGCTGAGAATCCTCCCATGGGGGGAAAGAGAATGAAGCGCAGATCCCTAACCTTTTAGATTTGTGTCTGCTGAGGTCTCTGAGACACTGTGGCAAGGCTCCAAACTTTAAGCACTTGGCCATTGCATTTGGATTTTAAAAGATTCCAAGCCATAAATTCTGGTTGCAATTAGAGTTGGCGAAAAGAAAAATACCCTAGGAGTTATTAATATGTAAATCTAGTAATCTGGGAAATTGAATCATCTCAGGTTAGGGTTTCTGAATTTATACAATCTAATTTTGACCAAAATGACATCACACTTCAACAGTTCTGCATAAATTGACAGCACATTGCATAATGTTTCTTTAAAATTAGTACAGAAAAAGAATGCATAAGAAGAGCATGAGGCAAGAACATGTGGCTACAACACATCACACCAATGATCTACATGGTCTGGATCTCATTCCCCAAATAGCCAAGGAAATGGTAAACAACAAAAATCCAACAATAAGGGAGTTTATGTATTCATGAATGGGGTCAAATGTTTCCTTTAGAAATGCTTTTTTAAAAATCTTTCCAAAATTAGAATGTTTTTTCTTAATACTGTTATAAGTGGAACAACTGATTTTTCTTATCTTTGCCAACGACCCTGTCATTTAGAAGGACAGTGCTGATAGGTAGAAATGTTTTTTTGGAATTGCTCAACAGTCAGGACTGTAGTCGACACAGCTGGAATTCATCGTGAAATGGGATACATAGCTAATCAGTTTACAATAAAGATGTGAGTTCTGGCTGATCTTACTCTGCTTGCAAGCACTTAAAACAATCTCAAGCAACCTGAAATAATCGATTTGTTTTGAAACCCAGTCACATAGTTCCTTTCCTTGACTAAAATGATAAGTTGGTACAGTTAACATGCTGCATTAATCTTTTAATATTCTCTCAGTAGCACAAACATTGAGGGGCACTCCACATTCTTTCCTATGCTGAAATGTGGTTGAATCAAATACTAGTTCAGACCCAGATCCATTGAGCCCAGTCATCTGTCAGTGAAGGGTAGATTTCTGGAAGAGTATGCTTTTCCTTAGCTAAATTTTGTTTCCATATTTTATTTATCTTTTTTTGGGGGGTGGAGACAAGTACTAGGGATTTAACTCAGGGGCGCTTGGTCACTGAGCCACATCCCCAGCTCTATTTTGAATTTTTTTTAAAGACAGAGTCACACTGAATTGCTTAGTGCTTCACTTTTGCAGAGGCTGACTGATCCTCCTGCCTCAGCCTCCTGAGTTGCTGGGATTACAGGTATGTGCTACCGTGCCTAGCTGCATATATATAGCTTTACCTGACTAATCTGTTGTTATTATGCTACATATATGAGTATGATGGTTTTCATTTACCTATTTGTATTTAATGGCTATTACAATTCTGGTTCTGTATAAAGATGCCTTTTGGTTTTTTAAAAATCAAGTCAGTTAAACCTTCAAGAGTGGCACTAGTTTTGTATTCAAGGATTTGGTGACCAAGTTCATGTGAGTCAGTCTATTTGAGAAATTAGCAGGGGCCTTGGAGTCAGAAGACTTGGGTTTGAATCTTAGATTCCCTTCTGATAAGTTGGTCCAATATTAGCAAGCAAATTCGGAGCCTCATTTTCTTTTGAAACTTAGGGTTGATAAGACCACGTATTCTTTCAACCTTTCGTTTATGCAGTATTTATTGATTGCCTACTATGTGTAAAGGACTCATAATTGAGATAGGACCAACATGATAGGAAATTGAAGAAGAAAAGTGAATTTATTGCTTTGCTTTGGATGGAGATTTCAAAAAAGAAGTCATATTTAATTTGGCCTAAAAAAGCAAAAATGATGAACAGGTGTGGAATTATGAAAGAGCATGGCTCATCTAGGGAATTCTGAAAGATGCTGTATGATTGTTACAGAATGTGGAGGAGGTGGAATGAGAGGAAGCAGACAGTCCTTTGACATGAAGTCTAACAATCATACCCATTAGATGCCACAACACTTTCATTCTTAAATATCCTTCCAAAGCACTCCAGTGGATTATTCAGTCATTTTTCCCTCTTTTAAAAATGTGTGTGTGTGTGTGTGTGTGTGTGTGTTTAAAGTTCAATAGTACTTCCTTTTATTATGGATTGAACCAAACTTCTGGGAGTAAGAAATCTCATCCACCTCTATTTTCCAGTCTTTTCTGAAAAGTATCTCAGGCTGGGGAGTTTTAGTGGCCATCTAACATCCATTTTTTAACATGATGGTTTGAATCACAAACGTATATATATTAGCTTACAAATCTATGATTTTATTGCCTAGTCCTGACAATATTCTTTCATCCCCATTCTGGGAATGCCCAGGAAGCTTTGGGACCCAAGAAAGTCCTGTGGAGGATGTGATATTTGATCTAGGTCATAAAGGAAAAAAAGAAAGCGAGTGAATATCCAGGCAGAGGAAACCTCATAAATAAGTCACAAAGGCAAGGAAACTCACCAGGAAGCATGAAGGAAGGTGCAGGAATATCAGGAGTCTTGTAAGGAGACATCAAGATTGTTTGCTTGCAGTTGGGCTTCACTCAACAGATAGTTTGCAGTAACTGAAGATTTTAGAACATAGAAATATCATAACTAGAATTGTTCTCTAGTAAAGTGAAGCCATAAATCAGACTCTAGAGAGTAGGGGTTAGAATAAGGAATCTAGCTAGCTCATATTTAGAGTGTAAACACATGTTCAGAAAGAAAAGCTTGAATTGTGGATGCAATATTGAAGACAAGGGAATAGCTTCAAGATATATTCTGGAAATAGAATCAATTGACAAGCAAACAATGGGGAGGCACACTGTTTAAAATGATTCCAAGCCTTTCAACTCACATGCTGCTGGATAGTTCCATTAATAGAAAGTGGGAACAGGGAGGGAGGAGAAAGAATGTTTCAGGGAGAATATGATGAGTTAATTAGCCACACATATGTAATGTAAGTAGAGATAATAGGCTGCTTATAAAATTCGACATGTGGGTCAGAGGAAACACAGCCTTTGCCAATTATCTGACATCTGTGTCCACTTCTCTTCTGGTTTTGACTATAATAAATTGAAACGAAGGGTGAATTATGATTATAAAAGTATCCCCCCAAGTTATTTGAGTTAAGTACAATATTGTTCTAATCGGACTAAACAGCACCCTTATCCATGTAGCTGCTTTTCATGCTACTTGTTCGCTTGCCTAGGTCTCAATCAGATCCCCAGCAAACAGAATCTCTGTCTCTCCGCTCTACTCCTGACAGCTGGAAAAGGTTACCGGTTCTGAACCCAGATAGCTTCTGTGTCTTTCTTTCTAAACTCCCATAATTAATCTTTTCCAGACTGACAATAACTCTTCTGTCTGCATTTCACAGAAAAGCTCATGGTTTTGCAACACTTCAGATAACTCATTACTAGGTTAAAAAGGAACGGCGATACTCCTTCAGACTTCTCCAGTTTCGCCGAGCGCTGTCAGGTCAACGTTCTCAGCACAGCTAAGCAGGGACAGATGGTGCCCATTCCCTCAGTGACAGAACCATCCAGCAATGTCAAAGGCATTTACATCCTTGAGAGAGAGATGCTTTATGACTAAAAGTTTCCCACCATGTGTACTCCAGGATACAGAAATGAAACTCCAATAACAATTCATGTCCAATTATGTTAAACTTTAATTACATGAATCATTTAGAAATACACTCCGTTACTTTGTTCTATTATCAATTCTCCAGGGACCCTTCTAGAAGGACATTAGTGTACTTGACTTGAAGGTCTCTACACTAATGATTATGTAAAATTCAAAACTGGACACATGTTCAAAACTGAAGGCTATGTATTTATGAGCCACCATAGTAAAACAGGAAAAGGAATAGAGAAATGATCAGGGAAAATTGCCACTAATTTGTACTCTATGAACTTTTGTTTTCTTAATCACTCTTCTTAACCTTTATTCTATATGATGCCATATGGAATTTTATCTTTTTTATTCTGTACACATGGCCTTTAATTTTCTGCTTAAATAAATTATAAATTTGATAATAAAAAGATTTTAAACTTTTCCCATCCTGTTCATTTTATTTTCTACTTTAAAGGAAATTAGGGTTAATTTTTTAAACTATGATTTAAAACTTTTGAGGAATCTGGTAACTTGAAATTCAGCTCTCAATTCTGGCATTTACTATTTACATAATCTTTGCCAAATGTCTTATTTTCTGAATTCTTATTCCTCATATGTAAATGAGGAAGGTTTTTTAGCTAAGATTTCTTCCATTTCTGAAATTCCATTTATGATTTACTTAGATAAAAATACTAAAAAGATAATGACATAAATGTGAGATTTAGGGAGATATAAAAATTTACTTTTTCTTATTAAAGTTATTATTTCAGGCTCTAACAATATAAATTAAAAATATATAAACTTTTTTGTCTTTTCCTTGATTGGAAATGACAATATTTTTATCTTGAAAATAGAAGACCTAGAAACATAACTCCATGTCTTCTCCATTTTTCCTTCCTTTGTGCATTTCTACCACAGTGGTTATGTCATCTAAATATATATGCATTGTGTACATTTTTTAGTTAGTCCCTATTGATTTTATCATCACTAGTATGTTTAAACTACTAAGGAGTGAAGAGGACCAAAGCACCAACTCTTTAAGGCCACAGACATCAAGGAAGGTATTGGAAAGTGAGCTGCGAATTTGACAGCAGGTTTATGTCCCTTCACCTTTGAATAGATCACCTCTGCTCCAGTCTCTCCAAACCCTCTGCCCTTAAAAGTCCATTTTGCGATCTGACATCTGGAAAACTCACCCCATTTTTTGAGGCGGTGTTAGGTAGTTGGCCACATTAAAAAAAAAAAAAAAGTGAGAGCCATAACTTAAGAGTGTGAAGCTAAGTTGGGTCTTGAATGGTTTCATTATATCAAGTCAGCTATCACTGAATTGCAAAAACATTAAAAATATTTATGAGAAATATTTATAACCCAATATATTATTATATAAATATCAATATTGTACTTAATATAAATATCTCTAATTGCTTGATTTTCCTTTTTCCACTTTAAGGTATACTTTACATGTACTAGAATGAATGATTTTTATTTTGTAATATAAACTTGTGACTTTTGACAAACCTATATAGTGTTATAATCAACACCAAAATCATAGTATAGAATGTTCACTATTGTGTGTCTGTGTGTTTCCAGGCTCCTTTGAAATCTGTCTGTTCACATTCTCCAGCCTTCAGGAATCAGTGAGGGTTTTTTTCCCTGTGGTTTTTGCTTTTCCAAGAATGTCTTATAAATGAAATCTCATAATATGTTGCTTTTTTTTGGCCTAAATTTAGTGTGATGATGCATTTGAGATTCATCCAGGCTGCTGTATGTATCAGAAGTACTTTTTCTGTAGGCCACTTAGTATTCTATCATGTGAATGTAATCTATTTGTTTATTAATTTCATAGTTGAAGGGCATTTTGATTGTTTCTAGTTTTGATGAGTACTCTTAAAGCTGATATAAACATTTGCATTCTGGTTTCTGTATGCTCATAGGCTTTCAAATCACTTGTTAAATACCTAAGAATGATATTTCTGGGTAGTTGGTACCTTTATATTTAATATTACACATAACTTCTAAATCACTATACCATTTGAATTTCCACCAGAAATACATAAGAGTTCTAGTTGTTCTACATTTTTGCCAAAAATTGATGTTTTCATTAAAAAGTTATCCGAATTGGTGTGTAGAAATATATTTTTGTGGTTCTAATTTATATTTCTTTAATGTCTAATGGTGTTGACTGTCTTTTCATGTCTTCATTTACCATCTGTGTATCTTCTCTGTTTAAATAGCTACCTAAATGTTTTTTATACAGTATGAAGTATAAACTGAAGTCTGTTTTTGTATTATTTTGATTTGATTCCCAGGGATTTGTAATTTTTCTGCCATCCTCTGTTGAAAAGATTTTATTTCTATCAAAGTGTTTTACTTTTGTCAAAAATCAGTTAACCATATGAATGAGGTTTTCTTTTTTTGTTTTTGGATGCTGTAGCCTGTTCCATGAAGTTACATGCTAGTGCTTTCCAGAACATGACTCTGCCTTGATTTCTGAAGCTTTATTGTGGGTCTGGAAATCAGGCAAGGTGAGAGCCTCATGTCTGTTAATCCTTTTTTATGTTTTGACTATGTTAATCCTTTTAGTTTTGAAACAAAATATAAATTTTAGAATCGGCTTGTTGGTTTCTAAAAATGAAAAAAAAATAACCATGTTGTTTAGCTAGAATTTTGTTTGGAATTATTTTGAATTTATAGGTCACTTTTAAAAAATAACTTTCTCTAAGAAGAGAAAGAGCAACATCACACATTTCACCCATTTAAGCTATACAATTCAGTATTTATTAATGTATTCACAGAGTTGGACAACCATCACAAGTTTAGAACTTTTATCACCCCAAAGAAACTTGAAACCTTTTAGAGAATGCCTCAACCTCTCACTGCCCAGATCGAGGCAATCACTAATCTACTTTCTACAGATTTGCTTTTTTTTTTTTTCCATATAATGAAATGATACAATATGTCATTATTTGCTACTGGTTTTTTGTAGGTAGCATGATGTTTCCAAGGTTCTTTCATCTTGTATGCTGTATCAATGCTTCACACTTTATTACCTAAAGTATTTGAATTTATGGATAAACAAAATTATGTTTACCCATTTATCAGTTGATGGATGCTTGGGTTCTTTCCATGTTTTATTTATTGTAAATAATAGTGTTATTAACATTTTATACAAGTTTTGTATAGCCATGTTTTCACTTCTCTTAGGTATATATTTAGGAGCAGAACTGTAGGATCATATGACTGAAAAAAAACCAAAACAAAACTCTGTACCTTTTGAAGAACCACCACCTGATTCTTTTCCAAAATAGCCACCTCATTTTGCAGTCTCACCAGTGGTATATAAGGGTTCCAATTTCTTCATCTTCTCACCCTCAAGTTTGCTTGTAGCCATCTAGTGATACACTGTAACTTTGATTTACAGTTCCCTGATGGCTAATGATGTTGAACTTTTTAAATGAACTTATTGGCTACTTTTATATCTTCTTTGAAGAAATGTCAATTTATATCCTTTGCCCATTGTAATTGGGCTATTACTCTTTTTGTTTTTGAGTTTCAATCATTTTTTACAAATACCAGATGCAAGTTCCTTATCTGATATATAATATGCAGAAAATTTATCCTGTCCTGTGGGTTGTCTTTTAACTTTCCCAACAGTGTCTATTAAAACACAAAAATTTAAATTTTGATAATGTTCACCTTACCTATTTTTTGTTGTTGCTCATGCTTTTGGTGTCATATTTTTAAAAGCATTGCATAATCCAAAGTCACAAATATGCATACCTATGTTCCTCATAAGAGTTTAATAGTTTTAGCTTTTTTATTCAGGTCTTTAGTATATTTGAGTAAATATTTATACATGATGTGGGATAGAGATCAAGCTTTATTTTTCTTTATGTATGTATATATGTACATATGCATTTATTTATTTATTTATTGGTACCAGGGACTGAACCCAAGTATGCTTAACAATTGAGTCACATGCCCAGCCTAGTTTTTATTTGTTTGTTTGTTTGTTTTTATTTTGAGACAGGGTCTCACTAAGTTGCTCAGGGCCTTGCTAAGTTGCTAATGTTGGCTTTGAACTTGTGATTCTCTTTCCTCAGCCTCCTGGGCTTCTGGGACTACAGGCAAGTCTGTACCACCATGCCTGGCTCCAAGCTTTATTCTTGTAAATGGATATCTAGTTGTATTAGAACAATTTCTTGAAGAGACTTTTCTTCTCTCATTGAACTATTTTGGCATTCTTGTTGAGAAATCAATTATAATCTAAGGGTTTTTTGTACTTATATGGATTTTTATATAAATTGATTTTCAGGTACTGAACTGATCTTTTATACATTGGAATAAATTCCACTTTATATATCACTTAATTTTATGTGCTAATATTTTGTTAGGAATTTTTGTGTCTGTATTCATAAGAGACAATGATTTTCAGTTTTCTGTGTTATATTCATTTGGTTTTGAAATCAAAGATAATACGGACCTGGGGCTGGGGTTGTAGCTCAGTGGTAGAATCTTGCCTAGCATATGTGAGGCACTAGGTTCAATCCTTAGAACCACATAAAAATAAATAAATAAACAGGGCACAGTGGCGCACGCATGTAATTCCAGTGGCTCAGGAGGCTGAGGCAGGATTGAGAGTTCAAAGCCAACCTTAGCAAAAATGAAGCCCTAAGCAACTCAGTGAGACCCTGTCTCTAAATAAAGTACAAAATAGGACTAGGGATGTGGTTCAGTGGTTGAGTGCTCCCGTGTTCAATCTCTGGTACCCAAATAAAATAAAGTTATTGTGTTCATTTATAACTAAAAATATTTTTTAAAAGATAATACTGACCTTATTTAATGAGCAGGGAAAGTGTTATTTTATTTTTGGTGGGAGTTTGTAAAGAATTGGGGTAAATATTTTAAATGTTTGGTAAATTCATTAGTAAAAGTTTTTATCTCTGGGGGGTGGTGTTTTTTGTTTGTTTTTTTTTGTTTGTAGTTTCAAAATCAATCTTTTTTACTTGTTAAAAGTCTATCAGGGGACTGGGGATGTGGCTCAGCGATAGAGCGCTCGCCACGTACGTGCGAGACTCTGGGTTCGATCCTCAGCACCACATAAAAATAAAAGAGTGAAATAAAGGTATTGTGTCCAACTAAAAAATAAATATTAAAAAAATAAAATAAAAGTCTATCAGATTTTCTACTTTTTGAGTCCATTTTTTTAATTTGCATCTTCTTAGGATTTTTTTTTATTTGCCTAAGTTATTCAATTTTTGGAATACAGTTGTCTTTATTATTCCCCAATAATGTTTTTTTGTTTGTTTTATTTTTTTAATTTCTGTAAGGTGAATAGTAGCACACCCTCTTTGTCCTTGATTTTAGTGATTTAGTCTTCTTTCTTTCTGGTCAGTCTCCCTAGAGTTTTCTCAATTTTATTGATCTTTTCAAATAACTAAATCTGGCTTTCATTGCTTTTCTTTATTGTTTTTATGTTTTCTATTTCTTTAAAATCCACTCCTATAATTTCCTTTTTTTCTGCTTGTTCATGAAGTTGTTTTTATTCTAGTATCTTAATATGTGGGATTATATTGTTGATTTAATTTCTTTCTTCTTTGTTGATACAGGTTTTAAGCTATTAATTTTCCAATAATCATTATTTAGCTGCATACCTTATTTTTTTGTATGTAGTATTCTTATTTACATTTATCTTAAAAGATTTCCCACTGTTTCATGAGTTCAGCTTTGACACACTGATTATGTAATAGTATGTTGCTTAATTTGTACATATTTATAAGTAACTAGATAAATTTTGGGAGAATTGGCATCTTAGTAATATTGAGCCTTTTTTAAAAAATAGTTTTTAGTTGTAGATGGATCCAATACCTTTGTTTTATTTATTTATATTTTTGTAGTGCTGAGGATCTAACGCAGTGCCTCACATGTGCCAGGCAAGCTCTCTACCATTGAGCCCCAGTCCCAGCCCCATATTGAGCCTTTTAGTCCATTAATACATCTCTGTTTATTTAGGTCAACTTTGATTTCTTCCATCAATGTTTTATAATTTTAAATGTAGAGGTCTTCCACATATTTTGAAATATTTTTATCAAAATATTTAATAAATTTGAAATTAGTGTAAATTGTGCTTTTTATTTCAATTTATAATGGCTCATACAATTACATAAATTTATGATTGAATTTGGATGCCTAGTCTGTATCTTTCAATTTTATTAAGCCTACTTAGTTGTTATAATAACTTTTGAATAGATTCCTTAGGATTCTCTATATAGAAAATCATGTCATCTGGGAAAAAAAAGAGGCTGTTTTATTTGTTCTTTTCCATCCTGGGTACCATTTATTATTTTACTTTTCCTCATTTTACTGGCTAAGATCTCTAGTATGATTTTTGTGTAGAAGTTATACAAGTGGATATCTTTGCTGTGTTGTTGATCTTATGGGGGAAACATTCAGTCTTTCACTATCAAGTATAATGCAGCTTTCACATTTTTTCTAGCTGTCTTTTTATCAGGTTAATGATTCCTTTCTATTCCTAATTTGCAGACGATTTTTCATAAATGGATGATGAATTTTATTAAAGTTTTTTTGCATCTATTGAGATGATTATATGTTTTTTTTCCTCTTGAGTGTGTTGATATGGTGAATTTTACTGGTTGTTTTTGGATATTGAACCAGTATTGTGCTTTTGGGATAAAATTTACTTGATCTTAACTTATCATCCCCTTTGTATATTGGATTTGCTATTACTGCTGTAGATTTTTGTGTGTGTGTTTATGAGGGATATTGACTTGTAGTTTTCTTGTAATGTCTTCTCCAGTTTTGATGTCAAGGTAATGTTAGCTTCATAGAATGCTTTGACTTTCTGAAAGAATTTGTATAGAATTAATATTGCATTTTTCTTAAATTTTGGTAGAATTCACTAATGAGGCCATCCAGGCTTAGAATTTTGTGTGTGTGTGCAGACATTTTTAAACTACAAATTAATTCAATTTCTTTAATTAATATAATGTAATATATATTAATATGGTATATTAATATGTACTCAAATATAAAATACATAGTGTTATTATTATTACATAATTAGAGAAATTTAATTTGAAGTTTGTATATAATGCATATTAACATAATATAATATTATATTAATAAAAGGAATTAAATTTGAATAATTTAATAAGTAAATTTGAAATTGAATATACAAACATAGGACTAATCAGGCTACATTTCTTCTTTCATGATTTTTGTGCCCTCAAAGAAATTTTTCAATTTTATTTAAATTTTAAAATTTATTGGTATAAAAATTTCCATTATCCATAATAATCCTTTAAATATCCCAGAAGCTGTAACAATGCCCCCTATCTTATTTCTGGAATTGGTTATTTGTGTCCTATGTATTTGTTTCCTGACAGTCTAGCTAGCAGTTTATCAATTTGAAAGGTTTTTTCAAAAACCTAGTTTTGGGGAATCATCGAAAAGTGTGCCTGAGGTATTGAGAGAGAAGAAAATGCCCTTGCTTCAAATGTCCATAATTCCATGCTCAGGCTGTTAGTGATGTGTGAGGGGAATGCCCTGAGAGGCAAGCTTTTGTTCACATTTTATCCATCAATGATTTTAGGTTTCAAATTTAATGTGGACAAAAATGCATCACCTTATAATCAAAAAGCAAAGAGAGATCTATCTTCTTTAAAAGGAAAACAAAACTAAAACAACTTACCTCATAATATGATATACTTGATATGATTGTTTTGTTGCTGAAAACAACAATGAAACAAACAATCTAAAGCCTTCTGGAGACCTAACTATAAACAGTAGCTCCACAAAGCAAAAGGTGATTGTGTTATTTTAGAACTTTGGAATCAAATGTATTCCCAGTGTTCAGAGGACCATATTCTCTTACTGTCTATTCTAAAAATATTACTATACAAGGTCCTTGCCTGTTGTAGCTTAGGGAATACAACCATAATTTAATATAGGAGAATTTACAAGTGAACTGTAACAATACAAGCAATGTTGAAATTATACATGTTAAACACATGCAAATTAACTACCATGGAAGTTGTAACTTGGGGAACTGATGACCTTCCATTTCTACAGATTTTTCAGGGACCTTGTAAACCCAGCTTCTGTGACTCTAGGTTCCCATGAAACATGGCCAGATGTCTACAATTCTTGTCTCACTTATTTTAACATGTTGCCTCACTTTAAAGCACTCTTACTTAAGAGAGTTATTCTTTGTTACCAAAGAAAGTATAACTTAACGGGGTTCTCAGGGTGTTAACAGTAAATGAATGGGTCTGTGTCTATTGGTAGATAAATGAATGGGCAGATAGATGGATCTCCCTATTTCCATGCCTAAGGCGTCCTTTTCTGTTTTGTGAAGCTCTGCACACTTGGAATTATTTAAAATTGCTTTTTAATAAATATATTGTTTAATGTCTCTCTGATCAGTGAAATCTAAGCACCGTGAGTGCAGTGGCTTCCTTTCCTTCACCACTGCATTACTAACCTACCAAAGCTGAAATGGTTGGGACCTTTGGTCACCTTGCTCTTACCATATTGTGCAAGAATATAGAGGAGTGTTGTGTGAGCAAGCAAACCTAGAATCAACCTTTCCAGAGCAGCATAGGGAGCAGAGAATTGATATAATAAGTTGAAAGTAGCAAGAGTGAGCATTTCTAAGGTACTAACAGACTCCTTTCCCAGTAGGGTGGTATCTGTGCATCCTTTGGGCTCTGAAGTTTGTCACTGTTCTAGGAGTCTCCTATGTCCCCAGCTCTGAGGACTCTTTGTTCATAGAAAACTTTTTGTGTTCTTTGCTGGGAACTTTTTGCTCCTGGCAACATTCCTTCAGTCACTGTTACCCTGAAACAGCCTTGAGCTAGGTTAGATTTAAATCCAGAAAACATACTCAATATATAGGGACCCTGGCCACCTGGATTGTTCAAGTATTGATCATCAATGGAAGATGGGAAATACCATACTCTTTACCATTTTTGTTATGGTTTTTAGAAATTAGGTGTCCCCCAGAAGCTCATGTGTGAAACAATGCAAAGTTTAGAGGAGAAATTATTGGATAATGAGAGATTTAACCTAATCCGTGGATTAATCCCCTGATGGAATTAACTGAGTGAAAGCTGAAGGCAGGTAGGAGGTAGCTGGAGGAGGTGGGTCATTAGGGGCATGCCTTTGGGGTATATATTTTGTATTTGGCAAGTGGAATCTCTCTCACTGCTTTCTGTTCATCACTAGAACTGCTTTCCTCTGACACACTCCTCTACCATGATGTTCTGCCTTACCTTGAACACTGAGGAATGGAGCCTGCTCTCTATGGACTGAGACCTCTGAAACTGTGAGTCTCAAAATAAACTTTTCCTCTTCTCTAATTGTTCTTGTCAGGTTTTTTAGTCAGAGCATCGAAAAAAGCTGACTAATACAATCTTGCTATCACAATTCCTGTGCATTTCTGTTATGTTCAAAGGAGATACTATTGAATGAGGAATCAAATGCAAACCTGACCTTTACGAGAGGAAAATCCCATAGGGTCAGAATTTTGGCTTCTGTCTCTTGGAGAAGTAGCCACAGAAAATGAAGGGTGGTGTGTGTGTTGTGACCCTGGGCAAGTCCCAGGGCTCCTCTGGGCCCTTCCTCTTTTGCTGAATAAATGGGTATTATATGATGCTTTATATTTAGATTTTTTTATTATATAAATTTTCAAACACACAGAAAAGTAGAATAAACGGTACAATGGACATCCACATGGGTATCATCTTGTTTCAATAATAGCTAACATTTTGCTGTATCTGCTTTATTGATGTATACATATCAATCTATAAATTGCTGAACCATTTTAAAGTCAATTTTACATGTCAGGACATTTCATCCTTAATTACTTCAGCTTATATGTTCAGAAACTGAGGATGTTTTTCTACATATAAACCCATTCACAGGATGATTTGAGGCGTCTTCTGGCTCTGGAAGTCTCAGACTTGGTTTTTACCAGAGATATATGAGAAGACAGGAGCAAAAACAAATATATTGTGAATTTCATGCAATCTGAACTTCAGATCCCCTCATTATATGGACCATTTTTTTTAAAGGCACTTACATAAAATTTTCCAAGGGAAAATATCTTAGCCATAAATGGTTAAGAACATGTCTTAGTCCATATTTTGTTGCCATGCCTAAAGATCATGGACTGGGTAATTTGTAAAGAAAAGAGGTTTATTCAACTTAAGTTGCAGAGTTCTGGAAGTCCCAAAGCATGACAGCAACTTAGGCTCAGCATCTGGGGAGGGCTTTCTTACTACATCATAACATGGCAGAAGGCATTATGTGGTGAGACAGAGCACGTATATTATCTCAGGTCTCTTGGTCTCTTCTCATAAAGCCACTAATGCCATCATTGGGGTTATCCTCATGACCTCATCTAATCCTAATTACTCCTAAATACTGTACCTCCAAACCCTGTCAACCCAAATTTGTGAATTAACTTTTCAACACATGAACTTCTGGGGGACACATCAAACCAAAGAGAACCATTACCTCTATTCAGTCTGGTTTCTCTTCCCTATTCTTCAAGCCTCCCATACCTACATAGCCTCTTAGGCAGTGGTGAGATAACTGGGACCATTTTGGGAATTCTGTTTACAATAAAATCAAGTAATTAATTTTGGTTGTAATCACTGCTATGCCTAGATAGGTTATGACCAGCTCTCCAGGGATACTGACTTCTAAGAACACTCCTGGTATCCATGGCTAGAAGTTTTAAAACATCATGGACAAGTCCTATGGCACTTGGTGTCAGAGGTATATGAGGAATGCAGGAAGCACTTGGGGTGAAATGAATGGGACCTCCTTTACTCTGGAAAAATCATCCAGTCCGTAGATGCTTAAACAAGCTGAGAACTCAATTCTCATGTGTTGCTAATCAAAATGCATGCTCCTTCCTGTCAGAAATATAGAGTAATGTAGCAAACAGTTAAATATACACTATGTGTACTATTTGAAAATTTTACAATATACTTTATCACAGTTATCAGGAAACCTGTTGTAACACACTGTGAATGCCTCTAGGGGCAGGTTGCATATTTTACACACCTACATAAATTATATCATGTCTTAGAAAAATCTCACTCATCTTTCCTGAAGGGAGTTTGGTAGACATGGAGAAAGCGTTGTGCAGAATTCTTTATGGCACCCTGAAATGACACACATGATAGATGAAGAAAATATGGCAAAATGTCATCTTTTGTGGAGTCCAGGGAAAAATGTATGAATGCTTACTGTGCTATTCTATATTTGAAAGTTTTCAAAATGAAAAAATTCAAAACATCACCCTGTTAAATCCATTTGCTTTGCACGAGAGGTAATTCACACGCGTAGATAAAAAAATTGGTCTGTGTGGTAGAAGAGGAATTGGATTACACAATTTTATTGCCCCATACTATGAAAAGGCTATTTATTCATTTATATTATAATTTAAATTTAGTTTAGCTAATACATAAGAACATACATGTTAATGGGGTACCATGTGATATTTCAATGCATTTGCATGTTGCATAGTGTTTGAATCAGGCTAAACATATCCATTTCCTCAAATACTTATCATTTCTTTTATTGATTGATTGATTTAAAAAATAAATGACAGCGGAATACATTACAATTCTTATTACACATTTATACCACAATTTTTCATTTCTCTGTATATAAAGTACTTTGACATCCAATTTGTGTCTTCATACATGTACTTTGGATAATGATGTTTATCACATTCCACCATCCTTGCTAATCCCCTGCCCCCTCCCTTCCACTCCCATCCGTCTTCCATAGGTGAAAACATTCAAAATGTTTTCTTCTAGCTTTTTAGAGTGATAATTAAAAATGCATTTGCAATTAAAAGTTATTTTTTTGTATTCTTTTGTAATTGTCAATCAGATCATCAGTCAAATATGACTAGAACAAAATGTGTTGGTGGAAAAAAAAAAAGGAAAAACCAAAGTGAAAGAGAGACTGACAGAAGCTTATAAATGCCAAAAACTCACTTATATCACAATGCAATTTAGAAGCTCTGATGTCAAAATCAATAAAAAATGTTTCCAAGCTATCAATTAAAAAATAACCTTTCTATAATGCAAAAGCAAAGATTAAATCATATATTTTCCCTATGATATTGCAAAATAACTGTCATATGGAGAAGCAATCAGAATGTGTGGCCAAAAAGTTGGGAAAACTAAATTTTGTCAGGTGGTTAATTAATAAAATTTATTGTTTTCCTGAATTTTATTTTTGTACTATTTTTCAACTTTTAAATTTTATAATTTGTAGTGATTTTTTTTCTCATATAATACTTATATTTGTACCTTCTTTAAGGGTTACAAAATTCTGTATACTTCAGTATCAGGATTGGTCATTGATCATTACTCTAGATTTTATATGATATTTAGTTAACAAAGATTGTCCTTTCAACTTTTCTCAACCCAATTTTTCCACAGTGAACATGAGTATTAAAGCTAATATAAGAAATTCTAATGTTTCAGTATTTTAGTGAGTAAACTAAAGCTCAAAAAAAAAATGGCAACTTATCCCAAGTCAGACAAACAGGTAGCAATAATAACACAATGGTCAGAATTAAGGGCTCCTAACTACTGGCCCCCTATTTTCACTGTACTAGGTAGTTTATCTTTAGTAAAAGAAATGTATTATAAAATATGATGCTAAAATATGGCATTGATGAGATGATTTGGAATATATATATATATATATATATATATATATATATATATATATAGAGAGAGAGAGAGAGAGAGAGAGAGAGATTATTATATATAGAGAGAGAGATATTTGGAAGAAGACTTATATCCAAGCTCAAAGGCCATCAGGCAAGAACTGAATTTATTCTTGCTCAACTTTTTGTTCTATTCAGGGTTTCAAGGGCTGGATGAAGCTCACACTGGGGAAGATAATATGATTTACTCAGTCTACCTATTCAAATATTAATCTCATCTAGAAACACCCCAACAGGTAGTCCCAGAATAATGTTTGACCAAATATCTGGGAACCCATAGTTCAGTCAAGCTAACTGTTAGGTGCAGAACAGGCTGAACTATGTTATCTGCAGGGCAGGCTGAACAAATGTTAGCTGCAGGATGGCCCACGCACTCAAACCCCCCTCTGTCTGGTCCTTTATCACCTGTTTGCGTCAAAGCTGAACATTCAACTCCCACTCAAGGCTGAACACTCAAACCCCCTTGTGCCAACAAGGCAGCTTGCAGACCCAGAGGCCCTATTAGATTTGGGCTATAAAAACTCCCTCCTGCTGGGCCCCTCTCTCTCTTGCTCTCTTGCTCTGTCTCTCTCTCTTGATCTGTCTCCCTTGCACGCATGCTCTCCTCTCTCTCTCTCTCTCTCTCTCTCTCTCTCTCTCTCTCTCTCTTCTCCTCTGTTGCACTGCTGCAAAAAGATCTCTTGGTCTCTCTGAGTGTTGTGGTCACTTTCCTTTCACTAACCATTACATCCATCTTCTTACTCTCCTTTTCTACCTCTTTGTTCATCACTCTCTTAGATTAGGGCTCCCCAGAAGCAGATGCTTAGATGATAGTTCCTGGGAAAGGGATTTACTAAGAAATGCTCCCCCTCCGGGGTGGGCAGAAGAAAATAGAGGCAGTGGGAAGCTCAGGAAGCCAAGCCAAGGTGCAAAGGATAAGTTAAGTCCTAGGGAGGGAAAGAAGCTCTGGAAATGTGAACCCTAGTCATTGCTGAGAACCTGGGGTATTTATACCCACAGGGTCAGTCAGTTGTTAAGGATGTATATCTCTAAGTATGTTCTGTTCTCTGTGCAGGCAGGAAGAGTGGACCCTTGGAGCTGGAGAAAAGCTTGCTGAAGTATCATAGATGTGGCTTTTGGAAGCATTGTGTCCAGGCAATTCAAAAGGAATCTGAGGAGTTGGACAGAGCACAGCAACATGTGTTACAGTCATCATCAGGCTCTCATTAGTTCTCACAGTGATCTCACTGTGGTCAAGGACTCTGCACTAGACCCTGGGCTACATATTTTCTAAATATTATATTATTCAATCATTACATCACATTTATGTTGATCAGTGTAATCTCCATTTTACAAATGAGAAGACTGAAACTTGGAGTGAATTAAGTGGCCCTTGGAGATAAGAAGAGCTGATAAAACTCTTTCCTGCCCCCAGATGCTGCCTGTTCTTTGCTCAGTGTCCTTTCTAATCACTTCAAATTATTGGGAAAACATCACTACTAGCCATATAAGATAATTGTGTAGAATGCCAATATTTCCTTTTGTGGAAGAGACAACGTCTCATTACTTGTAGTTATACTGTCATATAACTTGTTAACTTGCTGGGACATAACTGCATTCATTGAAAGTAAAACCTAATATTGATCAAGAATCTTATAGGTCTAAGATGGCAACAAAAACTTCTGCAAGTTCTATGCAAGTTGATTTTTTCAAAGCTATTTAAAAGAAGGTTTACAGGTTTTTTACACTCAGGTGTACATGTGTTTAAAAAATTTGCTGAATCTCAAAAAAGTCTTCAGATGAGTGGGTAGTGCTAGTTTTTACCAGGAAGCCATAGCATTTCCAAATTCTGCCATCCACTGCTAACTGTAAAGAACAAGTGGTGGACAGATCCCTGTGCCAGCCACACACTAGGAATTTCCCACGTTGGTGGGTCATATAACTTCACCTCCTGGGGAGGCTGAAAAGGACAGCTGTGTGTTGTTTAAAACAAAAATAAATGTGTCTGTATACCCCATCACTCCAGAGTGAACAGTTATTTTGAGTTCTCCATTAAACATGCATATAATTGAAGACATAATTAGGAAGATTTAAGAGCATTTGTGTTTTCTGAAGTTCCTTAGTATTTCGCAAAAGGAATGCTATACAGATTATTTCCCCCTTCTAAATGTCAATTTCAAAAGTGGCTTAGCAAGGGGTGTTTCAACCAAATCACAGCCTTGTTTTAGGATGGATATCAGGTTGCTTTGTTCTTGAGTGATATCCTCACCTAATCATACAATTAATATTTTCAGTTGCTGGGATTTGTCAAGAATCTGAAAAAATTTTTAAAGTGACATTTCCCAAGTTAGGAGCTTTCCAATTACATAATGTAAAGTGAAACCAGAAATTTGATAAACTTGCACAATTGTACAGTATTAAGACTGTTAAAATGTTACTCTGAGAGTTTTTTCTTATTAATTTTCACCTTGTATTTTAACACATTTGGCTTCTTTTATTGTGGCATCTAGCATTATTTTACATAGAAGATTACACTTGGAGGAATGCTTCAGCATGTGTGGGTATATTTTAAGTTACTATATAATGGTGTTGAGATGTACTCATGCAGTAATTAGGAGAAAGACAGCTTGAGGCACCTAAATTATGTGGTTCCAACTGGCCCTCTTCTAGTCACCCTCTTAGGAAAAAAAAAAAAAAACAGCTAAAAGACTTCATTATCTTTGTTTTGTGATTTTTTTATTAGAAAAGAAAGCAATGCTTATAAAAATTTCTATATAACAACTAGTAGGGGAAGAGCATGTCATTCCGGTACAGTTCTCTTTAATTCTCTGGCATATTTATTTTTCAGTCTTTTCTGAACACTGGTGAGTGGTTATCACATAGTGCTATCAAGTGTGCATGATTCTGGCTCTGGAGGGAGTTTTCCCTCAGCCACACACACACACACTCCCAAGGGACCCACTCAGTTCCTTCTATTCAGTGTCCAGTCCCTGGAAATCTCTTGGTCTTCGCAGAACCTAGCAGAATCTCTGCATTGAAGAAAAGGTTTCATGAATCTCTGAGACAGGAATTTTAATTCTTGCTTAGCATCTAAGAATCTGAGGGTAGAAAATTGTGGGGAAAATAAAAAGGTTTAGCAAATTTTCAAAGCATCCTTCTTTTTTTTCTGTTCCCATCCATGGTACCAAATGTGAAGGCTTCACTTCCTGGGTACACTGAGTTAGTATCAGTCCCCCAACCTATTCTTCCTGGTATTTATTTTTCTGGGAATTTCAGACTTCAGCTGAATGAAGCTGAAAAGGACAGGCTGAGTGACCCCCAAAGTGGTACACCTACAGGAGGGCTTGGTGATCAGATTGCCTGGTCTGTACAAATGCCCTGCCTCAGGACCACAGCTACATCAGGAGGACATAGCAACACTTCAGAAAAATCTTATATTCTCCCCACCACTTCACTAGAGAGAAACTGGTTTACACACCAGGCTATGTAAATTCTTTTTTATATCTATGAATTTTCTCACCTTGATATAACATTTTTACTGAATTTTTTAAATGAAGATTTAGCATAGTTAACTGTTTTTTTAAAAAAATTCTTATCTGTAAGAATAAGGATCAAGATTTCAAAACATTTTCATTTAGAAGTCTTTGAGTAAAAAAACTGCAGTAATGATTAAAGAGGGTAAAAAGGTGAAACATGTGCAAAACAGATGTTGCATCCAATTTCATGCCAGAACAAATTAAAAATCAGAGCCTCACTTTTCAATTTAGACAATGGACAACCCATGCAGATGCGTGTAAAAAAATCTCCATGCAAAACTGAGCATTTTTTATATTGTGGGAACCTACTTTCAAAATGCAAGCCAGCTCAATTACTAAAACAGAAATCTTGTCCTTGTTGTTAGATTGTCTACAGCATCCAAACCTCCATGTTAGATCAGCATCACAAGGAAATGAAAATAACTTCAGGGTCAATGCATCTAATGGAAAAATACAATTAGAAAATTTAAGAACTTTTTTATAAAAAATAATAAACTATCCATATAATATGTGGTGATTTAAAATATTAAAATTCATGAGTCAGTTATTGGTTAAATACAAAGCCCTGTGTTAATATCCCAGACATAAGGTCAAACTTGTAATGAAAATACATAAAACAGTTTGAATGGAGGAAAGTCACTTTAAACCCCCAAAGTGTCAGACAGAGTCACTTCCTAACATAGATGCTTGTAGGTCTTTTAAGAATATGGTATAACACTCCCTAGCCTCACAAGGAGATTTTAATATGATACATTTAAACTAATATCTTAGAGATTTCAAGTGTTCCTCTTCAAAATCATCACCATTAATCAAGAATAGGATTTCTTAATTTTGAGTGTATTGGTTTTCAGAGTCTACACAGGGTCCCTGATTCCTCTAAAATTGTATACAATGTCTATTTATTTCCTGGAAAAAGCAGTTTCATGGCTTTCATATATTCTCATGAGGATCCATTGTTTAGGCGAGATTGCAATAAATCACCCAAGTTGATTTTAAAGCAGGAGACAGAACCTTTATTCACCAGCCATTGGTCGGGATCCACCAGCTGGCGGGCCAAGGGTAGGCTACAAGTCTACACCCTCGACCCCTTCCTGGGGTTTGAGTACACCTTTTATAATCAAAAACCATATTAATCATAAGTGGCTCTTGCTATGATTCAAAACCATAAACATACGTCATGGGATCTAAAATCATAAGCAGAAGGGGAATGTCCCTAGTTGTGTCCAAGAAAAATGGGAACCAAAGAGAGAACGATTTTACATTGTGTAAGGATTGCCATTTTTTTTGTGTGTTGCCAAACATGCTATGCTAAGGGTACAGAAGTGGGGCTTTCCCATGGGAGAAGCAGTTTTTATATGATGTGGAGTCTCAAGGTAAGATGGAGTCTGTTTGGTCATTGCCCATATAGCCTGGCCCATAACATCATGACTTCTCAAACATCAAGAAACTGAGTTGGAAAAATCAGAGCTCCATTAACAGGAGACGAGTAAATTTATCTTATATAAAAAATGAACTGTGCAACCGGGAAAGCTTTGTAAATAGCCAAAGTGGAAAACAAAGTAAGTGTTGTGTTTATGTCTTCAAACAAGGGCAATACAACAGCTCTAGTCAATCATTTCCTTTTGGATGGCTGGTTTAGATGTCGAAGCTATTTGTCATCAGACACTCATTCTATACAATTTGAAAAATTTAAAGAGTCATGGGAACTAACCATTAGCTGTATTTTGTTGTATGTGACTGACAATGACTCAAGAAAGAGCTGGGAAGAGAAAAGAACTGAAAATGAAATATGAGGCTCAATCTGATGGTCAAGGGACATTGACATAGATAGATAAGAGAGATTGGGTCAAGTTCTTGATTATCAGGTGTAAACTGTACAATTAAATTAAACTCGACAATATCAAAGAACCCATCTGGTGTACAAAGCACTGTATTCCTGGGTGAGGAAAAAAAATGGAAACTAAATCTGAAACTTGGTCATGTATAATTTTTCTTGTTCAAATCCATGAATAACTTGTTAAGCAGTAAAGTTAAAGTTTGGATATTGCTGGTTTCTCATTGAAAAGAGGATGTTTTCATGTAACATGTATAGGGTAGTGGGTTTGCATTATGTGGAGTTAGCTAAGCTGAAAATAAATTACCCCAAATTCCTTGCCTGCCTACTTCTATGTTTATGTGGATTGGAAGAGACATAATACATGAGATTTGGTAGGCAAAAGCATGCTCTTTTACGTTCAGAAAGTCAGGTCAGAGCCCACCTCTGCTGGCAGCCCTCACACACGGCTGGCTCACCCTGTCTGCACAGGGCAGCGCTGGGCCTGCAGCTCCTTGGCTCCTGCCAAAGCTCTAACTCCTGAGCAAAGTGCATTGTTGAGCTCCATAATAAAAAACACCAGCTTTTACTGCTCTAGTTTACTAAAACTTATAATGCAAAAAAGCATTTTAAAGTAGTTTTGAGTTCTCTTGGGCTTGGGAAATAATCAGAACTAACAGAAACTCCTTTGAATCTTCAGTTTTATAGAAGATCATTTCTGATAGTAGCTAGCAGAGTGAGGGCTCACTTTCTTCAGAGATAATAGAGAAAAAGGAAGATCCAGGATAAAGTCCCTCTTTGGCCTCTTTTTTGTTTCTTGTAAGTGACTGGAGAGGAAACTGAGATTTTCACACACACAAAAAATTTTTACATCTTAAGTATAATTGGTTCAAAGCTATCATTTATGGAAAGAGATGACTTTTAGATCAAGTAGAATCCCTTATCTACTTTTACAAATCTTGCTGAGTTTCATGGCTTATTTAAAGAAGGTTTAAGGGAGAGACTCATGTTCTGGGTCTTTGGAATCATTGAGTCTTAAGGAAGTACATGTGACAAGGAATAAAAATTATCTCAAATTAGATGGTATTAAAGAGGAGAATATATTAGGGTATGGAGTTTAAAAAAAAAAACAATCTGAGAATAGAAACATAGCTCTGTATCTCTCACTCCCTGCCTTTCTTCCCTCTTTCTCCCTCTTTACCTCTCCTTTATATCCACCTAATTTTTTTCCTTCCCTCTCTCGATATTTCGAGGTGCATGTGACACCCATTCCTCACATGGCCTTCCAGCTTGAGTGCCACTGACCGACTAGCTAGTGTTTGGTGGCCCAATTATTAGAAATATTGATCATTATAACAGCCAATGGATTAACTATGCAAGGGAAGAGTTTCCACTTTTGGTCAAGTTGACTGTGGGCAGTGAGCAAAACTCACCAGCGCTGAGTGGCAGCTGGTGGACTTTCTCAAAAAGGGTGTGTGGGCTGGGCAGGAATTCTGAGATTGACCACTATACACTTCACTTCATTGTATAATGGAGAGTAGTTGGATTCAATTGCTATTAATCAGAGAATAAAGTAACTCTTGAAGTTTGACTTTAGGTGGTTGATCTGCTTATCAATCAGAAGTGAAGAGTTTGGATCCCCATTCTCGAGGTGTGGTTATGATGAACATGTGACAGTAGTTATAAGAGGTTGGTCTTGTTTCTCTAGGATTATGCTCCTGCTTCTGAAAGATAGGAAGATGTCACACTTTTTAAATGTTTCTGCAAAGAAAATATTCACTTTACCGTTGAGCCCCAAATGATGTGAATAGGAAATTTCTGACAAGTATGAAAATTATCCTAGAGGAATTAAGAAATTATAATGCACAAAAGCATGATGAAATTGCAGAATGCTACAAACAGGAAAAAAAAACATTAGAGATTAAAAAGTCCAATCTAACCCTTTAAATTTCCAGATTAAGAAATGTAATGTTAAGGGCGATTAGGTAACTTTTTAAGGACTGTGTTATATTTAAGCCAGTATTGGGCCTTGTAGTTTCATTACAAGAAAAATGGGAAAATCTTCACTTAAAGTATATCAAAGAATTTGGCATATATTCTCTCTCTCCCTCTACTCATTATTGAACATTGTGGTCCACCCCTAATTCAACAATATAACCATTCCATTTAAGGATGTAAGGGAAAAAATGTTGAATCTTAATATGACTAGGAAAATTATTCTATTTTTTGTTCATAATAACTTTGTTTTTACCAGAAAAGTGCTTAAAAGTACATTTTAAATAAAATTAATTAAAAGCAATATTGTTAAGGACATTTATTGGCATAATTAGGGAAATCTTTGACTTTTACCAAAACAGTATTGGAGATTTGAAGGGGAAAGATAAAATTGTCATAATAATGCAAAGATAATTCTTATTACCTGCTAGAAGTGAATACTGAGGACATGGATAATATTTCATTTACTGTAAATATGCAAAATATTTATGATCCTGGAAAGGACAGAAAGAAAGCAGTGAAAGCTTTGAAATTTTTAGATGAAGAATATGGGCCTGAATATTTCAGTCTATGATGACCCTGTCAAAAAGTAACATTAAAAAGTTCTAAGGCATGGGCTGGGGTTGTGGCTCAGAGGTAGATCGCTCGCCTACCATGAGTGAGGCCCTGGGTTCGATCCTCAGCACCACATGAAAATAAAATAAAGACATTGTGTCCACCTATAAATAAAAAATAAATATTTTTATAAAAAGTTCTAAGGCTGGGCACAGTGGTGCACACGTGTAATCCCAGTGGCTTGGGGGGGCTGAGGCAGGAGGATTGTAGGTTCAAAGCCAGCCTCAGCAATTTAGCAAGGCCATAAGCAACCTAGTGAGACCCTGTCTCCAAATAAAAAATAAAAAGGGCTGGGGATGTGGCTCAGTGATTAAGTACTGCTGGGTTTAATCCCTGGTACCCACCCCCCCCCCCCAAAAAAAAAAAGAAAAAAAGAAAAAAGTTCTAAGATTCAGAGTAAATGAAACAAACTTATAAGACTAAATATTGTATCAGTAAGCCAAGGGAAAGAGACAGGAGTCATTTTGACACTGAACTTATGCAATCGTTTGCGCGTTGCCTCTCTCCCACCTTGAGACTTTCTGGTTGCCTTCCCATTGGTCAAATCTCTTGGCTCATGGGTACATTTAAATTTCATCCATGGAAAGCCTTTCATGTCTATTTATATCACATCCTACTTTCATTTGGCTTATCTAATGATTTATTAAACGCATGAAACACAGTGCAATTTCCTATGAGAGCTGGAACATATGAATAAAATTATTTTAAAATTATGTTTATGGTGTGATTTATAGAATTGCAAATTGTGAAAGACATAAGGGATCATGGTAAAGCAGCACACCGTTGCTTGAAGCCCAGGTATTACTCCAAGACTTCACTCGAAGGCTGGTAATTTCCCTGAAGTAGCTCATAGGGGAAGCATATGCAAGTCAACTCAGAGCAAGCACACGGTATGAATAGATGTACTTAACGGTGAAAGGGCAAGTTGGGGGTAAGTATTAATAGAGAATATGAATACAGGAGCAGCTTATTAATTTGGCTTAGTCTGTGGCCTCATTTGATTCTATTTTTCTAATGTGTCTTGTTGAAGGGAGAAAGAAATTTTACTCAGGACCAAACACTCAACTTTTAAGTGTGAGCTAATGGAAATATTAAATACAGAGTCATGCAAATACATGACTTCTTTATGATATGATAGATTTAGAAAGTAGCAAAAAGTTGTTTAGTAGCTCTAGCAGTTTTTATTGAGAGTGAACAAATCAAAACCTTTCTGTGTATCAGTATCTTGAATAATTCAATCATTAATTCAATAAATACTGATTGTCTATCAAGTGCAAAGCATTTTGCAAATTCCTGGGATGAAAGAGTAGAAGTGAGTGACAGCAGATGAGGCAGAAAGGATCTGCAGATTCCAGATTTAAAAGGACCCTTTGTGGATCTGAGGATGTAGTTTAGCGGTAGAGCACTTGCCTAGCTTGTGTGAGGCCTTGGGTTCAATCCCTAGCACCTCAAAAATAAATAAGTGGCCCTTAGATGACAACTGTTGGGATTTATCCTTTCTCATCTGTTGGGTGTCCTTAAAGGATTCTAAACAAGGGAGGGACATGATGAGGTCTGGCTCTTAGAAATAACACTGTTAGTTATGTGGAACAGGGATCAAAAGAGGATAGATTTAGACTCAGGAGACAATTGTAATTAATTGGATTAAAAGAGGTGGTAGCTTGAACAAAGGACTTGTCAGCAGCAATGCAGGGAGAAGGATGGTTTTGAGAAATTGTTAGGAAGTTCAATCAATGGCATTTGTAATTGATTAGATAGAGGCCAAGAAAGCAGTACGACTTGATAGTGATTGATAGACCGATAGTGATTTTTGACTTGTACAAATTAGGCATACGTGGGTTCACTTTTATAACAAAGTAATTGTTAAAGAAGGTTATTAACTTTGTCTAACAAGTTGTACATGTAAAGCAGTAAAGTACATTTTTCTTACGGAATATGTAATGAAAGCAAGGTTAAAAATTGGTTTGTGTTGTTCCACTTTTGATAACAAATGAGTTGAGAACCTGGTCTAAGTTGATAGTCTTTGTGGTTTACATTTAAAGGACAGCCTTTACTTCACTCTGAAAATGAGGAACAGGCCTCATAGGAAATTCCGTACAAAGCTTTCAGGTCTAACATGTCATGGCTTGATAGACTATGGCATCTGAATATCTCGTCCCTCACTCCAAAGAGCAAATGTTAGAAGATAGAATTGATGAATACTTGACTAAAACTAATTCCTTGAATATTTAGCCATGCATTATAAGTCATCCATCATTGTGGTTTCTCAGCACTTAGAAATATGAGCTCTGAATAAAAATGTAGAGAACCACCTGTCTGCATGGCAGTATTCCAAGAATCCACAGTCAAATTTATGCTTACCACAAGCAGGAAATGTAAGCAGCCACCTTCCACTTGCCACTTTCAGATCCATTGTTCAAAGGAAGAGTCTTGCAAAGAAACTAACTTTATATTAAGGACTATATAATAGAGTGCATTTCTTGTATATGGCAACTTAGAAGTCGGTGTTAGGCTCTGAGGGGAATCAAGTAAGGTAGACTTGCAGTATAATTCCTGACATTACTTTCAGGTCTTTAATTTTGGAGTCTTAATTCAGTATGAGTTTATTAGCGGTGGAGGAAGCCAGTTGTGAAGCAGACTGGGATTATTTAGTTCCAGTCTAGCATAGTTATGTGATACTCAAATAGCTCATTTTTGTTTAATTGGTAGATTTTAAAAATTGATTTATTTATTTTAATTAGGTATATATGACAACAGAATGCATTGTGATTCATTGTACACAGTTGCAGCACAACTTTACATTTCTATGGTTGCACATGAAATAGCATCACACCATATGAGCAGTCATACATGTACCTACAGTAATAATGTCCATCTCATTCCACCATCTTTCATGTCCCCATGCACCCGCCCTACCTTCCCTCCCCTTTGCCCAATCAAAGTTCCTCCATTTTTCCCATGCTTCCACCCTCCCCGTTATGAATCAGCATTCACTTATCAGAGAGAACATTCAGCCTTTTCTTTTTTGGGATTGGCTTAGCATGATATTCTCCAACTCCATCCATTTACCTAAAAATGACATGATTTCACTTTTTTCAAGACTTAGTAATATTCCACTGTGTATATGTGCTACAGTTTCTTTATTTATTCATCTATTGAAGGGCAATAGATTACTTCCACAGTTAGACTATTGTGAATTGAGCTGCTGTAAACATTGATGTGGCTGCATTACTACACTATGCTGATTTTAAGTCTTTGGGGTATAGAACAGGGAGTGGGATAGCTGGGTCAAATGGTGGTTCCATTCCAAGTTTTCTAAGAAATCTCCATACTGCTTTCCAGATTGGTTGTACCAATTTGCAGTCTCACCAGCAATGTGAGTGTGGCTATTCCCCCACATCCTCGCCAATTCTTATTATTTGTATTCTTGATAACTGCCATTCTGACTGATGTAAGATGAAATCTTGGAGTAGTTTTGATTTGCATTTCTAATTACTAGAGATGTTGAACATTTTTTCATATATTTGTTGATTGAATGTATATCTTCTTCTCAAAAGTGTCTGTTCAGCTCCTTAGCCTATGTATTGATTGGGTTGGTGTTTTTGTTTTTTTTTTTTTTTTTGTGTGTGTGTGTGTGTTAAGTTTTTTGAGTTCTTTATATATCCTGGAGAGTAGTGTTCTATCTGAAATTTGTGTGGCAAAAATTTGCTTCAAAAATGTAGGCTCTCTGTTCACCTCATTGGTTGTTCCTTTTGCTGAGAAGAAGATTTTTAGTTTGAGTCTGTTTTATTTATTAATTCTTGATTTTATTTCTTGTGCATTAGGAGTCTCGTTAAGGAAGTCAGGGCCTATCCAATGTGATGAAGATTTGGGCCTACTTTTTCCTCTATTAAGCACAGGGTCTCTGGACTAATTCCTAGGTCCTTGATCCACTTTGAGTTGAGTTGTGTGCCTGGTGAGAGATAGGAGTTTAATTTAATTTTGCTGCATATGGATTTCCAGTTCTCCCAGCACCATTTGTTGAAGAGGCTATATTTTCTCCAATATATGTTTTTGGCACCTTTGTCTAGTATGAGATAACTGTATTTATGTGAGTTGGTCTCTGTATCTTCTATTCTGTACCATTGGTCTACATGTCTATTTTGGTGCCAATACATTCCGTTTTTATTTTTACTATAGCTTTATAGTATAGTTTAATGTCTGGTATTGTGATGTCTCCTGCTTTACTCTTCTTGCTAAGGATTGCTTTGGCTATTCTGGGTCTTTTATTTTTTCAAATGAATTTCATGATTGCATTTTCTATTTCTATATAGAATGACACTGGGATTTTAATTGAAATTGCTTTGAATCTATGTAGAGCTTTGGGTAGTATGGCCATTTTGACAATATTAATTTTGCCTATCCAAGTACATGAGAGATCTTTCCATCTTCTAAGGTCTTTTTCAATTTCTTTCTTTAGTGTTCTATAGTTTTCATTGTAGAGGTCTTTCATCTCTTTTGTTAAGTTGATTCTCAAGTATTTTATTTTTTGAGGCTATTGTGAATGGGGTAGTTTTCCTAATTTCTCTTGCAGAGGATTCATCACTGATGTATAGAAATGCATTTGATTTATGAGTATTGATTTTATATCCTGCTATTTTGCTGAATTAATTAATTAATTCGAGAAGTTTTCTGGTGGAGTTTTTTGGTTACTCTTAGAATCATGTCATCAGCAAATAATGTTAGTTTGAGTTCTTCTTTTCCTATCCACATCCCTTTAATTTATTTCATCTAACTGCTCTGGCTAAAGTTTTAAGGACTTTGTTAAACAGAAGTGGTAAAAGAGGGCATCCCTGTCTTGTTCCAGTTTTTAGAGGAAATGCTTCCAATTTTTCTCCATTTAGAAAGATGTTAGCCTTAGGTTTACCATAGATAGCCTTTACAATTGAGGTATGTTCCTAATATCTCTAGTTTTTCTAGTGTTTTGAACATGAAAGGGTGCTATATTTTGTCAAATGCTTTTTCTGCATCAATGATATAATCACATGATTCTTTTTTCCCTTTTTTTCATATGATTCTTAATCTTTAAGTCTATTGATGTGATAAATTATATTTATTGATTTCCATATGTTGAACTAACCTTGCATCCCTGGAATGAACCCCCCTTGATCATGGTGCACTATTTTTTAAATATGTTTTTGTATGCAATTTGCCATAATTTTATTGAGAATTTTTGCATTAATGTTCGTTAGAGATATTGGTCTGAAATTTTCTTTCCTTGATGTGTCTCTGCCTGGTTTTGCTATCAGGATGATAGAATGAGCTTCGTAGAATGAGGTTGGAAGGGTTGTTTCCTTTTCTATTTCATGGAATAACTTGAGGAGTATTGGCATTAATTCTTTTTTTAAGTTTTGTAGAACTCAGCTGTGAATCTATTTGGTCCTGGTTTTTTCTTGGTTGTAAGCTTTTGATGATGTCATCTGTTTCCTTGCTTGAAACTGTTCTGTTTAAATTGTGTATGTCCTCTTGACTCAGTTTGGGTTGATCATATGCCTCTAGAAATTTGTTGGTGTCTTTGAGGTTTTCTATTTTACTGGAGTATAAATTTTCAAAATAGTTTCTAATCATCTTTTATATTTCAATAGTGTTTGTCATGATATTTCCTTTTTCATCACAAATTTTAGTAATTTGAGTTTTTTACCTCCTTCTTTTTGTTAGAGTGGCTAAGGGTTTGTCAAATTTTATTTATTTTTTCAAAGAACCAGCTTTTTGTTTTATGAATTTTTGAATTGTTTCTTTAGTTTCAATTTCATTGATTTCTGCCCTGATTTTAATTATTTTCTGTCTCTACTGCTTTGGTATTGGTTCGTTCTTCTTTTTCTAGGACTTTGAGCTGTAATGTCAGGTCATTTATTTGCTGACATTTCCTTCTTTTAATGAATGAACTCCATGCATTGAACTTTCGTCTTAGCACTGCCTTAATAGTGTCCCAGAGATTTTTTTTTTTAAGTTGAATTGGATTTCTCATTTAGGTCTAAGAATTTTTTTAATCTCCTCCCTGTTTTCTTCTGTTACGCATGCGTCATTCAATAGCATATTGTTTAGTCTCCAGGTGTTGGAGTAGCTTCTCTTTTTAATTTTATCATTGCTTTCTAATTTTATTCCATTATGATCTCATAGAATGCAGGGTTTTATCTTTATTATTTTTGTATTTGCTAAGACTTGCTTTGTGGCATAACATATGGTCTGTTTTGGAGAAGGATCCATGTGCTGCTGAGAAGAAAATATATTTGCTCATTGATGGATGGAATATTCTATATATGTCTGTTAAATCCAAATTATTGATTGTATTA
The DNA here is from genome assembly GCF_047511675.1 of Marmota flaviventris. NCBI lineage: Eukaryota > Metazoa > Chordata > Mammalia > Rodentia > Sciuridae > Marmota > Marmota flaviventris. The sequence goes on along the minus strand of NC_092508.1, from coordinate 51,996,679 downwards.
TTGAGTTCTATAGTTTCTTTGTTGAGTTTCTGTTGGAAGATCTATCAAGTGGTGAGAGAGGTTTATTAATGTCACCCAGTATTATTGTGTTGTGGTCTATTTGGTTCTTGTAGTTCATAAAGATCTGTTTGACATATATAGATGCCCCATTGTTTGGGGCATAGATGATTATGATTGTTATGTCTTGTTGATGTATGAATCCCATAAGCAGTATGAAATGTCCTTCTTTATCCCTTTTCACTAACTTTGATTTGAAGTCTACTTTATCTGATATGAGGATGGAAATTCCTGCTTGTTTACATGGTCCAGGTGAGTGGCACTTTTTTCTCACCCTTTCACCTTCAGTCTGTGGTTGTTTTTTTTCTGTGAGATGAGTCTCTTGAAGGCAACATATAGTTGATAATTTTTTTTAATCCAATCTGTCAGACTGTGTCTTTTAATTGATGAGGTTAGGCCATTCATGTTCAGGGTTATTATTTAAATATGATTTGTATTCCTGGACATTTTGGTTCATTTTTGGTTTTTACCTTAGTTTCTCCTTTGATTGGCCTTTCCTTTACTGTAGTTCCTCCCTTTGCTGATTTTCTTTTCTTTTTCTTTTTCTTTTTTTTTCATTTCCTCCTCCTAGAAGATTTTGCTGAGGATGCTCTGTAGTGTAGGCTTTCTCTCTTTAAATTCTTTTAACTTTTGTTTATCATGAAAGGTTTTTATTTCATTATCAAATCTGAAGCTTAATTTTGCTGGATATAAGATTCTTGGTTGGCATTCATTTTCTTTCAGGACTTGGTATATGTTGTTCCATGATCTCCTGGCTCTGAGGGTCTGGGTTAAAAAGCTGCTGAGATATGAATTGGTCTCCCCCTATATGTGATCTGAATTTTCTCTCTTGGAGGCCTCTATGATTTCATCTTTATTCTGTATGCTAGGCATTTTCATTTTAATGTGTCTTGGTGTAGATCTATTGTAATTTTGTAGATTTGGTGTTCTATAAGCCTCTTGTATTTGATTTTCCAATTCTTCTTCATGTTTAGGAAATTTTCTGAAATTATCTCAATGATAAGATTGTGCATTCCTTTGGTTTGAATCTCTTTGCATTCCTCTATCCCAATAACTCTTAGATTTTGTCTTTTGATGCTATCCCATAATTCTTGGATATTCTGTTCATGGTTTCCTAACATGTGATAAACTTTATTTTCCAGATTGTATACTTTGTCTTTCTTATCTGACATCCTGTCCTCCAAGTGATCTAGTCTGTTGGTAATGCTTTCTATTGAGTTTTTTATTTGGTTTATTGTTTCCTTCATTTTAAGGATTTCTGATTTTTTTTCCTTTCATAATCTCTCTTTCTTGAAGTAATCTTTTGCTACCTGTATTTGCTCTCTTATATCTTTGTTGGAGTGATCAATTCTTGCCTGTATTTGCTCACTTAGGTCATTCTTTAATTCACAGATCATCTTAATTATGAACCTTCTGAACTCCTTCTCTGACATTTCATCAAGTGCGCTGTCCATGGATTCTGTTATTGTAGTATCCTGGTTTGTTTGGGGCAGTTTTTTCTCTCTCTTTTTTTTCATGTTGTCTATATGTCTTTCTTTCTTGCAGTGTGGATCTGAGGTATTACAGTTTCTACCCTATAATGTTATAGTGTCCATCCAGATTACCTGTTCCTCACCTTGGTGTTAGGCTTCCAGACCCTGTTGGTGACCCACAATGGATGCTACTGCAACTATAGGTGGCAGGGGCAATAGTGGAGGTAATTCGGGATAGCAGTGGAGGTGTCCCAAGATGAATGCAACCTCTTGCAGAGTTGGGGCTGAAAGGGTGGGACTTATAATGGCTTTGGGCTGTCTGTTCCAAGATGTAGCTGCTTCTAGACCCTGTAAGTTGTCGCAAGGTGGAGGCTACTGTGTGGGGAGGGCTATGACGATGGCCTGGGCTCCCATGGGCTCCTGTGCAGGTCCATGGGGGTGGCCCTGGACCACGGTGGAGCTCCGGTGTGGGTCTGCTAGTGGGTGGGGCAGATGGTGCCTACCCTGTGCCTGGGCTTCTGCACAGGTCAATGGAGGCGGTCCTGGGCCTAATTGATAGATTTTTGTGGTATTTTAAACTGTCAAAATTTTGAGAACTTGAAAATAATAGATTATTTGAATGAGCAAATGGCATAAATTGGTCAGACTGTATGCTTACTTGAATGAAGGTTGTTTTCTCTATTCAGTACTGCATGATTAGTCATGAGTTGCATTGGTCAAATGCAAAGTTGAACAATTAAAGAGATGATAAAAGGGTGTCCCAAATCTGTATTACCATAAAACTCACCTGGGTGCATCTCAAAAATATAGATTTTCCATCCAGTCCAGCAGGATCTAAATTGGGGCAAGAGAATGTTGTTGGGAATATATATTTTTAGTAATAGTGCTAGGTAACATAATCATCCAAGTCTTCAAATAATGGACTAAGTCAATTCTTCTCAGAAAGGTCTTTGCTTTTGAAGCCCTCCCTCCACATCCCTTCTCCCTTACCTTTCAGAACAAGCCACATTTTCTCATCAAAATATCATTGCTAACACTGGGCCTTCTTTTGCCTTCTGCATAGTTTATCTCATTGTAATCTGCACAGGTCTCTGATGTTTCTTGGTATACTAAGACTTTGTGAATACATTTTCACTAACACCTTCTATGATCATGTTGCCCTGTGCTTAGCTATAATAAAATATGGCTAATTCTAACTGTTGACACTTACTACAATGATATACATCTTCTATTTCCCCTTCATAAATGGATATAAGACATAAAACATTAGAATAATTATCCAAGCAGTCCTTTTTATATTATCTTTTTAAGTATTACTGCATGCCAAACATTGACTTATTCGTTTCTGATTCATTTGGAACTTTTGCACATTTTAAGGATTATTTAAAGTTATGATGGTATTTTTGGATGAGATTTGAAAATTCCCTATCAGATCATTCGTTTAGTGCAACTACCAATTCAATGTAGCATTTTTATGGTCTCAATTAACAAGCAAAGCTGTAAAGATGGGAAAGTACTGTTATTCTGATACATGTAAAAAATACAAACTCAAATATTTTATTCTTCAAAGTTACTTTTTTGTTAAAAATCTACCTTTACTCTTAATCATCTTTGGCCATGCAATGATAAGTCTTTAATTTTTACAAAATTTTTACAAAATAGCTCACACAATAGTGTCAGGAAAGCAAAATCTATTTCACTTCTCAAACCTATGACATCTTCTTTTAGTGTTGATATGCTCATTCATTTTTTTCCTCTGCTTGTTTATAATAAGGATCAATTCATTTTTTGGCTAATCTTATCTAGTATTAAAAAGGAGAGAATGACTTAGTCATTTCAGAATTGGCCTACCATGTAACCCAGAGGTGTTTAGTGATGAAGGATCATATTCCATACATTTTCCGGATTATATTTACCACATACAGGAATTCTGAATCAAAAGGGCAGAAACTGGAAACATTCAGAAGTGGATTCAAGTCTTATAGCAGAAAAGTACAAAGTTCTCTCATGAAAGGTAGTTTTGTTACAAGCTGGAGTCCCATATGCTTCAATGCTCTGCAAAACTTATTTTAAAAGCCTATTCCTGGGAGAGAGTGCAGCTTTTACAAAAATATGAAGGAAACATTGTTATTTGTTGTTCAACACACACTTTCATAGTAAGAGCACTGTTTACAGGAGGGTAGATTGGTGTCAAGTATTGAATCTTTTAATCTGCTATATTTGTTATTTCCAAATCCACATATGTCTTTCTGTGACTTCTGTGCAATTCTAGCTTTTCATATTTCTTTTCAAAAGAGATTGAAGGATTTAATCAGGAGAATTTTTGAAACACGGGCACCTGACAGTTGAAGGATAATTCTCAAAGCCACAGATGTGAGAACTTTCATGTTATTTGATTTCATTTTATTGGTGTAATCTTTTTCTGTAGAGTTGATGGGATCATATTTTATAATACCAACTGGCAACAAAAGATAACTATATAGCAAGGGAGAAAGTCCAGTCTGGGGTTATAAATGCTTCATTTATAACAGTAGCAGTTACTCCAGATGAATCTTAAAACTGAATGTAAGAACCCTTTTTGTCCTTCTCAATCTTGGTAAATAGGTCTGCCCCTGAAGTCAAGATATTTTATTATCTGATAAAGCTTTTTAATTATGTATTTGTGAATCCAAGGAGCACCCAACACCATTGTGGCACTGATGGCCTAATTTACCATTTGCCAGAGGCCTTCTTGCAAAACACATGAGTTTTCATATGTGATCTTAGAATGTATTCATTTTAGAATATATGTGTTAATGGTTTCCAAAGTATGTGTATACATAGCCATATTTGTGTATAATATGTAGTTTTTAGATTTACTTGAACTTTTCTTCACTAAAGGTAGCAAAATAAAAATATTTATGTTTGAAAATATTGAATGTCTAGAGACATTTACAGTATTCACACAATGACAAATGTGCTTTCATTTACTACTGAAAGGAATTATTTTAAGGAGAAAATATATATTCTTAAAACTGCATATTGTTATAACATTAATTTTATGACATAACATGAAGTAGATTCAACCTACAAAACCTACCCAAGTATTCTTGATAAAAGTAACTTGTCATTCAATTGAGCCACGATTTATTGATAATTTTTCATATGAAAAGGCTAATGGAATACCAAGATGAAAAAGGCACCATAATTATTTGGTAAAGTCACTCACATCAAATTATAGTTCTCATGAAAAGAATGAGTCATGTTGTTTGAAAACTGACAAAATATCACACATTTCTCTTTCTTTCTCTCAAAATAGAAATATCTTTGTTGATTTTTTTCTGATAAGAAAGCCACTAAATGTCTATAATAAAGTAATTTTCAAGCAATCTTTTTTTTTTTGGAAAATAATAAGGAAAACTTGCCCCTTATTGAACCTCCCTCCACCTACCCTAGGCTCCAGTACTTCTAATTCACAAAGCTAAAAGTTTGGTGCCTGTGTTTACAGATATGTTTGAGTGTGGGTTTGCACATGTGCATGCTGGACTCTGTAGTACTTGATATATCATTCAGTGCCGGGCATATGGTAAACATGCAGTGCAGATAAGCTTAACTATAATTCATATGTGACCAGTTGTATATTTGGCCTTATAACTTTTTCTATAATTTATGCCTTTTACTCTATAATATGGCAGGATTTTTTTTTCACATAAAATCATAAGCCTTCATTTGTGTTTTGGTATTTGATATTCATGTATTTAGTATTCGTGTTACTATATCTTATTTATTTAATTATTTATTAACCTATTTAACCAAGTTCTTCTTGATGGGCATTTCAATGGTTAAAAAAAAATCTTTTTGGGGCTGAGGTTGTGACTCAGCAGTACAGCACTCACCTAGCATGTGTGAGGCCCTGGGTTCAATCCTTAGCATCACATAAAAATAAATAAATAAAATAAAGCTATTGTGTCCAACTACAACGAAAAAATAAATATTAAAAATCTTTTTGCAATAATAATTACATTGAAATAAATATTGATTTCTAAAAAGATGGAGTGAGTTTATACTATTAGCAACAATATAAGAGAAAAACTGTTTCCTTATACTCTCAAAAGTCCTTGGCATTATTAGTGCTTTTTATTATTTATTCTAATGGGTAATATAACATGGTTGAATTAATTTGCATTTTTGTTGATCACCTTTGATATGATTATTGGTCTTTGGTTTTCTTTAAGGTTGCCTTTCTATGTCATGTAATCATTTCTTTCTATGGACTTGTTCATATGTTTTTGGTATGTGCTATTTCTTCATATATTATGGGTATTAACTCCATTTCTCTCAAAGAAGTTGCAAATATTTTTCTTCAATGCATAATTTATCTTTTCATTTGTTATGTGACATATTATTCCATACAGATAACATGATCAGTTATCTTTTTAATACTTTATAACATTTTGGTGTCAAATTAGAAAGCTCTCTACTTTAAGGTTTAGATAATATTTTTTCTTACAGTTTTCCTATTACTTTTATACTTTACACTTAAATCTAACCCATCTGCTTCATCTGAACTGTTCTTATTCATTTATTCTTTCAGATAAACTGAACATTTTGGTTGTATTTATTATTGTCAAGATGAATAATATGCACAGATTAATTTGGAGAGAAGGAAGGTGTTTATTTTCTTTGTGTGGTTTCTGAGTATTTCTGAAATGATAGAATACCTTTGCAGATATTCTTACCCATAGGAAAGGTTGACTTTGTTCACATTCCTACCTTGGAACATATCATGGGCAAGAGAAAGCATGTGTTCTCTTGGGCCCACTGAAGACCCCCAGTGAGGACAGGAGCAGGAAGAATAAGCAGGTTGGAAAATGTCCAATCCAAATCAAGGGACTGCACAGAAGTATTGGGGATGGGGTTGGAGTAGAGTTCTAAAAGAAGAGATGCAAAAATTCTTGAAGAACCAGAAAATAGCTACTGCACTTTTAATACATTCAAGTTCATTCCAGTACTGAGTTACTTAAGCTCATCTAATCATAAGCAATAATTCTAGATAGTGTCATGGAAATCTTACTTGATATGTTCTGCTTATTCAGACCATAACACAAAACAAATGAAGGAGCAAAGCGTAAGATGATTTTATTTATACCAAATTTTTCTTTTTCCTCTTAAACTATGATTAACATAAAACACTAGCTCATGCTCATCTCTGTGCCAGATACCCTCCCTCTTCTCTCCACTTTGGTGCTGAGAGCCACGGCCAAGTCTGTATGGCCCCTGGCATTTTGCCAACAGTATTGATTGACAGGCAAGGCATTACTATCCGCCTCTGCCACAACCTTTGAGTTCTCGCACTATTTTGGAGTTCTCCTGGGGATTTCCAGGGATTCCACGAGAGTTCCCATTGGTTGGGGAAGTGCAGGAGGAGGGATTTCCGGGAGAGATATTTCCGGCTGGGGGTTCCTGGATCAGCCGCGTGGCGTTCGGGAGGATTCCCCGGGAGCTGTGTGAAGTGTTTTCCTGCAGATCAAAAATAAAGTTTGTTCCTGCTTCAGTGGCTCGTGATTTGTGCCCAGCCAGACTGCGGCATTTGGCGGCCCGTGCGGGGAACGTCTGAAGCTTCCGGGTAAGTGAAATTGCTTGCCCCTAAGGGAAGGCGAGAGAATGGGTGACCATTTTAAAAAACAATGTGTTCTTGTTTTGATTTGTTTTGTGTTTGTTTCAAGCTGCCTATCCCTAGAATTTTCTCAGGCAGATTGGGAAAAATGGTTGGCTCAAGGTTTGAAGTTGTTCGCCCCTGAGGAAGAGATAGAAATAGACCACAAATGCACATATCAAGAAAATAGGAAAATTGATACAACGATTTTTTGTTCCGTTTTTGTTTCATTCTGTTTTAGTTTTGTTTTGTGTTATCTTATTGGGTTCAGTTATCTTTATAACAGATTAGAAATTAGTAAAAAACAAACTGAAAGAGTGTTAAGTAAATTGTTAGAGGTTCAGACCATGGAGAAAGACATTTTAGATCAAGCAAAAGAGAAGGTCTCTCAAGCTAGTCAGACAGAGGAAGAAAATTTAAAGGAAGAAAGATTAGAGGAGAAACAGCTATTAGGGAAAAAGCTACAACAGGAGGCTGCTACTAACACCGTTCTATCACCAGAGGGCGTAATTCAACCAACAGCTCCCCCTATGGAGATAGCTGAGTGGCCCTCAAGCCCCGTAGTTGATAGATGGGATCCTGAGACAGGACCTCAAAGATTACCATGCCCTGTACTTGAGCAGGCAGGAGGGCAGCGAATTCACCGTGCTTTAGATTTCAAAACAGTGAAGCAGTTAAAGGAGGCTGTAACAACCTATGGTCCTCAAGCACCGTTCACTGTAAGCATGGTCGAATCCATTACCAACTTGGACATGACGCCAGCAGATTGGGCTAGTATGTGTAAATCTGTGCTAAATGGAGGACAATATTTGTTATGGAAGGTTGCCAATGAGGAATTTTGCAGGGAGACAGCTAGGCGAAATGCAGCAGCTGGTTACCCTCAAAGAAATCTAGATATGTTGTTAGGAAAAGGACCTTATGAGGGTCAACGGCAACAAATTGAATATGATCCTGGCATATACGCACAAATTGCTGTAGATGCGGTTAGGGCATGGAAAACTTTACAGGGGCATGGAGATTTACAAGGTCAATTATCTAAGGTAATACAAGGAACTAATGAACCTTACGCTGAATTTGTAGATAGGCTTATTCAAGCAGCTTCCAGAATTTTTGGGGATACAGAACAGGCAATGCCATTTATAAAACAACTGGCTTATGACCAAGCAAATCGTTGCTGCAGAGAGGTCATTAGACCATGGAGACATGAAGATTTAAACACATATATTAAATTATGTAGAGACATTAATGAACAAGGGCAAGTCTTAGCAGCAGTACAACAGGCTTTAGATGCCAGGCCAAAAACATGCTATAATTGTGATCAAACAGGACATTTTAAAAGGAGTTGCCCCATAGGAGGAGGGTTTAACAAAGCTAGGTATCAAAGGAATAGAATACTGGGTATTTGCCCATGATGCCGTAGAGGGAAACATTGGGCTAATGAATGCTGTTCTCAAACCACCATAGAGGGTATTCCGTTATCAAAAAACAGACAAGGACCAAGTGTTTACCCACTATATCGTGGAGAAAGGCATCGGACTCCATTGTCAAAAAAAGGACAGGGGGGCCCAATGCTCCGTGGCCCACGACCACAAATGTATGGGGCACTGGAGGAACCCAGAAACACCATGGAGGAACCCAGCAACACCATCAGGGTAGTGCCCAGGACACATTATCCATCAGATCTCTCATCAGACGAACCAGAGGGAGCGCAGGGTTGGACATCTGCGCCTCCGTCAGAGCAGTACTAACTCCAGAGATGGGAGTTCAAATCATTCCCACAGGAGTAAAAGGACCTCTTCCCCAAGGAACAGTAGGCTTATTGTTAGGACGCAGTTCTTCTACGCTAAAAGGACTTATGATAAGTCCTGGAGTAATTGATCCCGATTATGAAGGTGAAATAAAAATTATAGCTAGTTCTCCAAAGGGTATATCAGTAATTTCACCAGGAGATAGAATAGCACAGTTATTAATAATACCCAGCCTACATGATAAATTTTCCAGTAGTACTATAGAAAGAGGTACCAGGGGATTAGGCTCCAAAGGTGTAGATTGGGCTATGCTGTCTTTAAATTTAGATTCTCGCCCCATGCTAAAACTAAATATTCAAGGACATGAATTTAATGGACTACTGGATACAGGTGCAGACCTTAGCATCATATCTCATCAAGAATGGCCAAAACATTGGCTGTTACAACAAGCCACTCAAACGCTTCGAGGCCTAGGAGTGGCAACTAATCCCCATAGAAGTGCAATGGTATTAGATTGGAAGGATCCTGAAGGATGTGAAGGAACTATACAGCCATATGTATTGGATCATCTTCCTATAAATTTTTGGGGACGAGATGTCCTAGATCAATTAGGTTTGACATTAACAAATAACATCAATCCAAATGTGCCCACTATTAGGGCTAGACAAGGTTTCAGGAAAGAAAAAAAGATTAGGAGAACAAGGCATAGCAGCACCAATTCAAATAGATCAGGGAATAAATAGACATGGACTGGGTTTTCAGAAGGGGTCACTGAGGCAATAAAAATTACTTGGAAATCAGATAGACCAGTATGGGTTCCTCAGTGGCCCCTGACTAAAGAAAAGATACAAGCAGCCCATGACCTGGTCAAACAACAATTAGCGGAGGGACATATACAACCTTCCGTATCTCCTTACAATACTCCCATTTTTGTCATTAAAAAGAAATCTGGTAAATGGAGATTATTGCAAGATTTAAGAGCCATTAATAATGAGATGGTTATTATGGGACCTGCTCAATCGGGGATTCCTCAATTGTCTGCTTTGCCAAAAACCTGGTACATTTTAGCTATAGATATTAAAGATTGTTTTTTTTCAATTCCAATTCATCCTGAGGATAGTCCACATTTTGCATTTACTATCCCTGCACTGAATCATGAAGTTCCTGATTAGAGATATGAATGGAAAGTACTCCCTCAAGGGATGGCTAACAGCCCAACTATGTGTCAAATTTATGTTAAAAAAGCAATCCAGCCACTTAGAAATCAAAATCCTAAACTACAAATATTTCACTATATGGATGATGTATTGTTAGCACACAAAGATAAAAACACATTGCTAGAATGTTATGCCACACTTACAAATTTATTAAAAAATTATAATCTAGAGATAGCAATAGATAAAGTACAATTAAATTTTCCAATTAATTATTTAGGAGTTCTATTATCCTCAACCATGGTCCGTCCACCAAAAATTCAAATACGAGTAGATTAACTCAAATCACTTAACGACTTTCAAAAGTTATTAGGAGACATAAATTGGATAAGGCCTTATCTAGGCATACCAACAGGAGAGTTGGGACCTTTATTTGATATCCTAAAAGGTCCATCAGATCCAAATTCACCCCGCATGTTAATGCCTGAAGCAAGAAAGGCATTAAAAATTATTGAAACATATATGGAAAATATGCATTTGGATAGAATTGATATAACTTTGCCTTTATTATTTATTGTAATACCAACAAAAAATATTCCTACAGGAGTATTTTGGCAAGAAGGTCCATTATTGTGGATACATTTATCTTATTCTCCTAACACTATTCTTACTAGGTATCCTGAGGCTGTAGGACAATTAATACTCAAAGGAATAAAAGCAGCCAAGAGAGTGTTTGGAATTTCTCCCAATAAAATTATTACTCCATATACTATGGATCAAATTGATGAGTTAGCTAATGAGTTGAATACTTGGGCAATAATCATGTGTAAATCTAATGTTTCATTTGATAATCACTTACCATCTAATCCTTTGTTGTCTTTTTGGTCTTCGCATCCTGTAGTTTTTCCAAAAATGACAAGAAAAACCCCTATCATGAATGCTCCAAATGTATTCACTGATGGGTCAAATAATGGTACAGCAGCAGTAGTTACCCCTGATCAAACTTTTACATTTTTAGTACCCAAACAATCAGCTCAAAAGGTAGAGCTTAATGCAGTTTTACAAGCTTTTGTGATGTTTAAAGATTCTGTATTTAATTTATTCTCTGATAGTCAGTATATAGTTAATGCTATAGTATCCCTTGAAGATGCTGGCAGGATTTCCCCTTCCTCTACTGTTTTCTCTTTGTTTTCTGCTATACAAAGTCTAATCTGGGAAAGAAAAGATCCATTCTTTATAGGACATATCAGAGCACATACAGGATTGCCTGGAGCACTTAGTTTGGGCAACCATTTAGCAGATAAAACTACACATGACATACATATTTTCTCTACACTAGAAGAAGCTACACATTTTCATAAAAGGTTCCATGTCAATGCTAATACTTTACAAAAGCGTTTTAAAATAACTAAGGAACAAGCTAGACAAATAATAAAACAATGTCAAAATTGTGTGACCTTTTTACCACAAGTTAATCTTGGAGTCAATCCTAGAGGACTGATACCTAACCATATTTGGCAGATGGACGTCACACACTTGCCACAATTTGGAAAATTAAAATATTTGCATGTTACAGTTGATACTTCTTCCGGATTTTTGATGGGCTCCCTTCATTCCGGAGAAAAAACTAAAGATGTTATAGCTCATTGCTTACAAAATTTTGCCACTGTGGGCGTTCCAAAACAGTTAAAAATAGATAATGGTCCTGGTTATACTTCTATCTCTTTTAAACAATTTTGCTCATCATTTGACATTACTCATATAACAGGAATCCCATACAATCCTCAGGGACAAGGCATAGTTGAAAGAGTTCATCAAACTATTAAAATGTACTTACTAAAGCAAAAAGAGGGAATTGGAAAGGGGTATATATCACCCAAAGATAAACTTAAAATAACCCTTTTTACTCTAAACTTTTTAAATTTGGATTCCTCAGGGCTTAGTGCTGCGGAAAGGCATATGTGTCCAAAAAATGTACATAAGCCTAAGTTACTTTGGAAGGATATTCTAACAGGACAATGGAAAGGTCCTGACTCAGTGATTGTCTGGAGTCGGGGTTCTGTTTGTGTTTTTCCACAGGGAGAACAGCAGCCGATTTGGATTCCAGAGAGATTAACTAAAACAATTTCTACAGACCAAAAGGAAGATGATTTGACTCAAATCCATAACAGCTGATATCCAGAACTCCAGTTTGGCTATTCTTACATCTGTGACAGTGATTAACCAGGATGCTTTTTTCAATATTTATTTTATTATTTGCTTTTTCCCACATCATAAAGTTCTATTTTATTTTTGAGCTCATACAGACCTAGGTTAATGTTTTTCTGAACAGTTTTATTTTTTGACTGTGGAGTTTTTAAGCATTGCAATGGAGATTTCACCTAGGTAAAGCTACAAGGCCTTTACTATTGTCTTATGTGTTGTATGTTGTGTGTGCACACTTCTGTTTTGTGTTGTATGTCTGTATGTGCGTATGTCCATATATCATATATGAGGAGCGCTCATGAATAAATGGATCCGAATTTTTTTATACATGTGATTTTAATGGTTTAATTTAGATTGGGTAAACAGCTGTTGAAAATTGTTTTAATATGTGAACAAATAAGGAGGTTAACAGATCTGTTTGTTTACTTTCACCTTTCCTTCTCATTATATTTAATAATTCTGTTCAGGATAATGTAAATTGTTCAAAAAATTGTTTTCTTAGTGCCTGTTGGAATGTTACATAATTTTTTTCTTAGCATCATTGCCAGAATTCCTATCTTCATCCCAGTGCCGGTGAAGACAAAGATAAAACCAAACTACAGCTTCTTCGATAGTTATCAAAACAAACTGTAAAAACTGATGCATCAATGAATAATAACTCAACAAGTAATGCTCAATTAAGGAGTCAATTTACTTTGGGAGGAAATGGACATATTGACAGATTCCTCTGCTTTGAATTGCTTGCAGAACTTGCCTGGACTATGTATCACTTGTATGCATTGTGAACTATCTGTTGGTACAGCAAATTGTGTTAGTGCTGGAGTATTTTTGCTGATGTAGTCACCGGTGGTACAATTTTTCAAAGGAGCCCTCAATTGGCTTAGTGTCATGGCATTTTGCATCCTCCTGCCTTCTACTAGTGATGGTCTAAAATTTGGGGGCCAACAGAGGTGAGGCAAAGAACCTCACCCCCCCACTGGTGCAAAGGCCTATCCACAAGTATGGCTGTATGCTGGACCGGTAGTCAGTGACGGGTATGATCCAATTGCAGTGGTACCAACCTAAGACAGGAGGCTGACGCCTAGAAGTCAGTTCATCCGATGACGGGTAAGGACCATATGTTGAATTGGACTGCCTAACAGGCACGGTCCCTAAGCCACATTGCTTGTTGTTTAATTAAACAAAAAGGGGGAGATGCTGAGAGCCACGGCCGAGTCTGTATGGCCCCTGGCATTTTGCCAACAGTATTGATTGACAGGCAAGGCATTACTATCCGCCTCTGCCACAACCTTTGAGTTCTCGCACTATTTTGGAGTTCTCGTGGGGATTTCCGGGGATTCCCCGAGAGTTCCCATTGGTTGGGGAAGTGCAGGAGGAGGGATTTCCGGGAGAGATATTTCCGGCTGGGGGTTCCTGGATCAGCCACGTGGCGTTCGGGAGGATTCCCCGGGAGCTGTGTGAAGTGTTTTCCTGCAGATCAAAAATAAAGTTTGTTCCTGCTTCAGTGTCTCGTGATTTGTGCCCAGCCAGACTGCGGCACTTTGGCACTTCTGACTCCACAATCTCATAAGAAATTGGCCAATTAGAATGCCATTACAAATCAATATTTTCACAAAATTTTATATGCCAGATTATTTTATAAAATGCTTCTCTATTTTCAATTTCTATTATTTAATGTAAATTTCTGCTTTCCTTTTTCTTTCTCCTTTCTTGACTTTCTAAAAAGAACGATTTTCAAATTTCTTTTTTATCTTGTTCTAAGATTTGTGTGTGTGTGTGTGTGTGTGTGTGTAGGAGTCATATTCTATGTTATAAAGACACTGCTCTGGACATGTTGGGGCAATATTTAATTTTAAGATTCAAATCCCTAAAAACGGGAAGATGGCGGCGAAGGGAGTGCATTACCCCCGTGTACCTCGTCACTGTGTGGGAGAATGACGAGTTAGAAAGGCTAAAAGCTATCTTGTTAGGAATTTCCAGCAAAATTGGGGTTCTCCAAAACCGAGAGGAAGGATTTCCATCGCACGAGGATCAGCTACGGGGGCTCAAACGCGAGAGATTTGTCCGCACGGAGGGTCACGCTGCTTATTCAGCAAATCGCCCCGCGGCTAGAGTCTGTGGCGTGCGCTGGGAAACAAGGAGATAGCAACGCAAAGATACAGCGCTACAGTTTCCGCAGGCTTCTGCCAGCTATCCAATCACCGAACTAAGTGCTGAATTCTGGGTTTGAGACGGGGGGAGGAAGCAGTCCAATTCGGTTCTCCACACCGGTCAGACCACAGAGGAAGCCAGCGGCCACCATCTTGGAGAGCTGACGTCACCATCCCTGTTTTCGACTGATCGCAGCTCATTCAGCCATAGAACAGGTAATTTCAGGCTGCCATTTGCCTGCAGCTCGCAGACAACTTACTCAGGCTCAGTGCTAATTAACCCGCGGAAACTGCTTCTTGGAGCCTGCTCCTATCAGAACATACACCGAGCATGGAGCGGCCGAATTCCGGCTCCCGGAACTGCTCTGGCCCAGGGCTAAAGAATCCGCAGAAACTGCTTCTCGGTCCGGGTCCTGCTGAATACTGTGGAGGTAAATACCAACCTAGCCTTCATAGGCAGTGGCAACAGGACTCAGACGGGGCTTGTGAGGGCCGGTCAGGACTCACCCGTTGCTTTGGTCACCCGGCAAAGGGAACGAAATGCTGCCATTCGCATGGGATACCAACATGGCAGAGATCTGATGTCATCAGAAAGCGGCGGAGGAGAGAACTTCATCAATACCAGCGGCGACAGAAACAGTTGGTCTCCTGGTAAAGAAAGTGAGTCACAAACACCCGAGTCTCTCTCACTTTATCATCAAGCCAGAGAGGCAGAGCAGAGCCGCCGCCCGCGCCCGGAAGAGGACCAGCGGCCCGCCGGCGTGACCCCAGTTGGAGTAGGGGCAGAGCAGACCCGCCACCCGCGCCCACAAGGTAGGCAGACCTGTGACTGACCGGCAGAACAGGACCAGTGGTCCGCGGGCGTGGTAGGAGGGGCAGGGCAGAGCCGCTGCCCGCGCCCGGATCAGGCCCAGCGGCCCGCCGGTGTGGTAGTCACGTAACCCCAATTGGAGTAGGGGCAGAGCAGAGCCGCCACCCGCACCTGCAAGGTAGGCAGACCTGCGACAGACTGGCAGATCAGGCCCAGCGGTCTGCCGGTGTGGTACACACGTCACCCCAATTGGAGTAGGGGCAGAGAAGAGCCGCTGCCCATGCCCGGAAAAGGCACAGCGGTCCGTGGGTGTGGTAGACAAGTCACACCAATTGGAGGAGGGGCAGAGCAGAGCCACTGCCCGCGCCTAAAAGGTAGGCAGACCTGCAACCAACCGGCGGATCAGGCCTGGTGGCCTGCCAGCATGGTACACACGTCACCCCAATTGGAGTAGGGGCAGAGCAGAGCTTTCGCCTGCGCCCGGGACAGGCCCAGCGGCCCTCCGGCGCAGTAGTCACGTCACCCCAATTGGAGTAGGGGCAGAGCAGAGCCACCGCCCGCGCCTGAAAGGTAGGCAGACCTGCGACCGACCGGCAGAACAGGCCCAGGGCTCTGCGGGCGTGGTAGACACGTCACACCATTTGGAGGAGGGGCAGAGCAGAGCCGCCGCCCGCGCATGCATGGTAGGCAGACCGCCGCCCAACCCTGCAAGGGAGATTTTTCAACTATACAAGAGCAATATAAATATATAGGGGGAAAAATTTTCAAAAACACAACAGTTTCACCAAGCAGAAAGAAACGCAAGCAATATGAAAAGACAAGGAAAGAAAGGACCACAATCAATGCAGGTCAACTCAACTTTAGAAGAGGTAACAGCTGCAGCAGATGGAATGTCAGATAAAGAATTCAGGATATACATGCTTCAGATGATCTGGAGTCTCAAGGAAGACATTAGACAGCAAAATCAGACAATGAAAGATCACTTCAACAATGAATTACACAAACAAATCCAGGCAGCAAAAGATCAATTATACAGGGAGATAGAGGTTATAAAAAACAAACAAACAGAAATCCTAGAAATGCAGGAAGCAATAAATCAACTTAAAAACTCAATTGAGAATACTACCAGCAGAGTAGAACACTTAGAAGATAGAACATCAGGCAATGAAGACAAAGTATTTCAACTTGTAAAGAACATAGACAGCTCAGCAAGACTGTTAAGAAACCATGAGCAGAACATCCAAGAAATATGGGATAACATCAAGAGACCAAACTTAAGAGTCATTGGGATACAGGAAGGTACAGAGCTCCAAACCAAAGGAATGAGCAATCTTTTCAATGAAATAATACGAGAAAACTTCCCAGACTTGAAGAATGAGACAGAATCCCAAATCCTAGAAGCCTACAGGACGCCGAATGTGCAAAATCATAAGAGACCCACACCTAGACACATTATAATGAAGATGCCCAACATACAGAATAAGGAGAGAATTTTAAAAGCTACAAGAGAAAGGAAGCAGATCACATTTAGGGGTAAGCCAATCAGGATAACAGCTGATCTTTCAACACAGACTCTGAAAGCTAGAAGATCCTGGAATAACATATTTCAAACACTGAAAGAAAATGGGTTCCAACCAAGAATTGTGTTTCCAGCGAAATTAAGCTTCAGGATGGAAGATGAAATTAAAACCTTCCACGATAAACAAAAGTTAAAAGAATTTGCAGCTAGAAAACCATCTCTTCAAAACATCCTTGGCAAAACATTACAGGAAGAGGAAATGGAAAATAACAATGAAAACCAACAGTGGGAGTTAGGACAGTAAAGGGGGGAAAAATAATCAAAGAGGAAAAAAAACCATGTTTAGTAACATAAATAAACAAATATGGCTGGAAGAACAACCCATATATCAATAATAACCCTAAATGTTAATGGCTTAAACTCACCAATCAAGAGACACAGGCTAGTAGAATGGATCACAAAACAAGACCCAACAATATGCTGCCTACAGGAGACGCATTTGATAGGAAAAGACATACATAGGCTGAAGGTGAAAGGTTGGGAAAAATCATATCACTCATATGGACTTCGGAAACAAGCAGGAGTGTCCATACTCATATCAAATAAAATAGATTTCAAGCCAAAGTTAATCAAAAGGGATAAAGAGGGACACTACATACTGCTCAAGGAACCATACACCAACAAGACATAACAATCATAAATATATATGCCCCAAACAATGGTGCAGCTATGTTCATCAAACAAACACTTTTCAAGTTCAAGAGTCTAATAGACCACCATACAATAATCATGGGAGACTTCAACACACCTCTCTCGCCACTGGACAGATCTTCCAAACAAAAGTTGGATAAGGAAACTATAGAACTCAATAACACAATTAATAACCTAGACTTAATTGACATATATAGAATATACCACCCAACATCAAGAAGTTACACTTTTTTCTCAGCAGCACATGGATCCTTCTCAAAAATAGATCATATATTATGTCACAGGGTAACTCTTAGACAATATAAAGGAGTACAGATAATACCATGCATCTTATCTGATCATAATGGAATGAAACTGAAAATCAACGATAAAAGAAGGAAGGAAAAAGCATGCATCACTTGGAGAATGAACAATAGGTTACTGAATGATCAATGGGTTATAGAAGACATCAAGGAGGAAATTAAAAAATTCTAAGAGATAAATGAAAACACAGACACAACATATCGGAATCTATGGGACACATTGAAAGCAGTTCTAAGAGGAAAATTCATTGCTTGGAGTTCATTCCTTAAAAAAAGGAAAAACCAACAAATAAATGATCTCATACTTCATCTCAAAATCCTAGAAAAAGAAGAGCAAAACAACAGCAAAAGAAGTAGAAGGCAAGAAATAATTAAAACCAGAGCTGAAATTAATGAAATCGAAAGAAAAGAAACAATTGAAAAAATTGACAAAACTAAAAGTTGGTTCTTTGAAAAAATAAATAAAATCGACAGACCCTTAGCTATGCTAACGAAGAGAAGAAGAGAGAGAGAACTCAAATTACTAGCATACGGGATGAAAAAGGCAATATCACAACAGACACTTCAGAAATACAGAAGATAATCAGAAATTGTTTTGAATCCTTATACTCCAATAAATTAGAAGATAGTGAAGGCATCGATAAATTTCTTAAGTCATATGATCTGCCCAGATTTAGTCAGGAGGATATAGACAACCTAAACAGACCAATATCAATTGAGGAAATAGAAGAAACCATCAAAAGACTACCAACTAAGGAAAGCCCAGGACCGGATGGGTATACAGCAGAGTTTTACAAAACCTTTAAAGAGGAACTAATACCAATACTTTTCAAGCTACTTCAGGAAATTGAAAAAGAGGGAGATCTTCCAAATTCATTCTACGAGGCCAACATCACCCTGATACCTAAACCAGACAAAGACACTTCAAAGAAAGAAAACTACAGACCAATATCTCTAATGAACCTAGATGCAAAAATCCTCAATAAAATTCTGACGAATCGGATACAAAAACATATCAAAAAAATTGTGCACCATGATCAAGTAGGATTCATCCCTGGGATGCAAGGCTGGTTCAATATACAGAAAACAATAAATGTTATTCACCACATCAATAGACTTAAAAATAAGAACCATATGATCATCTCGATAGATGCGGAAAAAGCATTCGACAAAGTATAGCATCCCTTTATGTTCAAAACTCTAGAAAAACTAGGGATAACAGGAACATACCTCAATATTGTAAAAGCAATCTATGCTAAGCCTCAGGCTAGCATCATTCTGAATGGAGAAAAATTGAAGGCATTCCCTCTAAAATCTGGAAAAAGACAGGGATGCCCTCTATCAGTACTTCTGTTCAACATAGTTCTCGAAACACTGGCCAGAGCAATTAGACAGACGAAAGAAATTAAAGGCATAAAAATAGGAAAAGAAGAACTTAAATTATCACTATTTGCAGGTGACATGATTCTATACCTAGCAGACCCAAAAGGCTCTACAAAGAAACTATTAGAGCTAATAAATGAATTCAGCAAAGTGGCAGGCTATAAAATCAACACGCATAAATCAAAGGCATTCCTGTATATCAGCGACAAATCCTCTGAAATGGAAATGAGGACAACCACTCCATTCACAATATCATCAAAAAAAATAAAATAAAATACTTGGGAATCAACCTAATAAAAGAGGTGAAAGACTTATACAATGAAAACTACAGAACCCTAAAGAGAGAAATAGAAGAAGATCTTAGAAGATGGAAAAATATACCCTGTTCATGGATAGGCAGAACTAACATCATCAAAATGGTGATATTACCAAAAGTTCTCTATAGGTTTAATGCAATGCCAATCAAAATCCCAACGGCATTTCTTGTAGAAATAGAGAAAGCAATCATGAAATTCATATGGAAAAATAAAAGACCCAGAATAGCAAAAACAATGCTAAACAGGAAGTGTGAATCAGGCGGTATAGCGATACCAGACTTCAAACTATACTACAGAGCAATTGTAACAAAAACAGCATGGTACTGGTACCAAAACAGGCGGTGGACCAATGGTACAGAATAGAGGACACAGAAACCAATCCACAAAACTACAGCTATCTTATATTTGATAAAGGGGCTAAAAGCATGCAATGGAGGAAGGATAGCATCTTCAACAAATGGTGCTGGGAAAACTAGAAATCCATATGCAACAAAATGAAACTGAATCCCTTTCTCTCGCCATGCACAAAAGTTAATTCAAAATGGATCAAGGAGCTTGATATCAAATCAGAGACACGCCGTCTGATAGAAGAAAAAGTTGGCTACGATCTACAGTCGGTGGGGTCGGGCTCCAAATTCCTCAATAGGACACCCATAGCACAAAAGTTAATAACTAGAATCAACAAATGGGACTTACTCAAACTAAAAAGTTTTTTTTCTCAGCAAAAGAAACAATAAGAGAGGTAAATAGGGAGCCTACATCCTGGGAACAAATCTTTACTCCTCACACTTCAGATAGAGCCCTAATATCCAGAGTATACAAAGAACTCAAAAAATTAGACAATAAGATAACAAATAACCCAATAAACAAATGGGCCAAGGACCTGAACAGACACTTCTCAGAGGAGGACATACAATCAATCAACAAGTACATGAAAAAATGCTCACCATCTCTAGCAGTCAGAGAAATGCAAATCAAAACCACCCTAAGATACCATCTCACTCCAGTAAGATTGGCAGCCATTATGAAGTCAAACAACAACAAGTGCTGGCGAGGATGTGGGGAAAAGGTACACTTGTACATTGCTGGTGGGACTGCAAATTGGTGCAGCCAATTTGGAAAGCAGTATGGAGATTTCTTGGAAAGCTGGGAATGGAGCCACCATTTGACCCAGCTATTCCCCTTCTTGGTCTATTCCCTAAAGACCTAAAAAGAGCATGCTACAGGGACACTGCTACATCGATGTTCATAGCAGCTCAATTCACAATAGCAAGACTGTGGAACCAACCTAGATGCCCTTCAATAGACGAATGGATAAAAAAAATGTGGCATTTATACACAATGGAGTATTACTCTGCATTAAAAAATGACAAAACCATAGAATTTGCAGAGAAATGGATGGCATTAGAGTAGATTATGCTAAGTTAAGCTAGCCAATCCCTAAAAAACAAATGCCAAATGTCTTCTTTGATATAAGGAGAGTAACTAAGAACAGAGTAGGGACGAAGAGCAGGAGAAGAAGATTAACATTAAACAGGGATGAGAGGTGTGAGGGAAAGGGAGAGAGAAGGGAAATTGCATGGAAATGGAAGGAGACCCTCAGGGTTATACAAAAGTACATACAAGAGGAAGTGAGGGGAAAGGGAAAAATAATACAAGGGGGAGAAATGAATGACAGTAGAGGGGGTAGAGAGAGAAGAGGGGAGGGGAGGGGAGGGGAGGGGGGATAGTAGAGGATAGGAAAGGCAGCAGAACACAACAGACACTAGTATGGCAATACGTAAATCAATGGATGTGTAACTGATGTGATTCTGCAATCTGTATATGGGGTAAAAATGGGAGTTCATAACCCACTTAAATCAAAGTGTGATATATGATATGTCAAGAACTATGTAATATTTTGAACAACCAACAATAAAAAATTAAAAATAAATAAATAAAATAAAAATAAATAAATAAATAAAAGCAGACAGTCTTAAAAAAAAAAAAAAAAAGATCCTGTGATTAGTAAGCTCTTGAACCCTCTTACAGGTTTTCATCATCAAAGATGACAAACAAAATGAAAGCTAGGTTAGCAGTTTATTTTCTTACTGATTGATGCAGAGAAACTCTTTGGAAAGGAAGTTGGTAAATGAACAAGTGAAATGTATATATTAATAATTTCTTGTGCCATTTTATCTATGATAAATTAGATGATTTTCATTATCTCAATTGAATTAGTGTTTTTTGAAGACCAATATTTGCACATAACAAGATGGGTGGTTAGGAGGATTGAATCTCATGCCACATGCCTGTTTGTATAGTGTAAAGTGAAACCAACTGGCCCTATCTGCCCAAGAATTTATGTGTGTGGTAATCAAAGGAAACCACACTGTGTAACAAAAGGATGTCAGAAGGGTTTAGAAAGCAAAATTAATTTACAGCTATGCTAGCTCTATGTTTTTGTTAAAATACTACTACCTAGCACTATCATAATACACATTTTAATATTTTAATGCTTTAATAAGGCAGTAACACTTAATGACCAGTTTAATCATGTAGAGAACAAATTTTCCGTTTTTCCTCTACATTTTCTTCTGGAATGATCTTTTCCACACTCATTGCTTATTTTGTAATACTCCAAGACCTATACCCTCAATCTACCTCCTTATCGTTGCAAAGACATCCTACTTTTTTCCTATATCTAACGCGTCACCCAGGCCTGTCAATTCTATCACCTAACTGTCTCAAAACTTTCCACTTCTTTCTGATCTCAGTATGAATTTCAGTAATAGTTCAGGGCCTCCTCAAATTTCTCTTGGATCACTGTAGTAGTTTTCTAAATTCTGAAATAGTATTTGTGTGCTACTTTTAAAGAATTCTGTACAATAAGGTAGCTACTATTTTGCTATATAATTGTACCTGAAGGAAACTGTACCGTATGCCTTGCTTTTAAATGTAGAATTGATACTGGTCTTTAGCTGTGAATCATTAATTCAGGCATTAAAAAAATACATCCTTTTTTTAAATTGATTTTTTAAAATACATTATAGCAGAATGCATTACAATTCTTATTACACATATAGAGCATAATTTTTCATATCTTTATATATAAAGTATGTTCATACCAATTCATGTCTTTATATATGTACTTTGTTTTTTGGGTTTTTTTGGCATTACAATTCTTCTTATACATATATAATACAATTTTTCATATCTCTGTTTGAATATAAAGAAAAAAAATACAGCCTTGCATATGACTGAACCTCTATATGTATAATGTATACACATTGCCCATCAGCTATTTCATATCCGAACTGAGAAGCAAGCATATTGAATTTCCCTAAATAGGCTCTTTGAGAGCTTTGGTTTTAATTCAAACTCTAATTCAATATTAGACTGCTGTGATAGCTGGGAATCATTTTAGTTTGTGAAAGGGATGCCAGTTCAAGAGATGATACCCATTGTGTGTGTGTGTGTGTGCGCATGTGTATATGTGTATGTGTTTTAAGAAATACTGTGTTTTCTAAGTAAAGGGTCAAATAATTTCCAAGGTCTAATAATTTCTTATTAGAGCAGCTAGATAATAGCACTACAAATATTTAAAGCATAAAATCTGTATCCCCATATAAGAAAATACCACTTTTGTAAATGTCATTGTTACTTTTCTATATTGAAAATGAAAAAAAAATATGTTTAGTACCATGTACCTGTATTTCAAATAGCATAACCAGCACTGAAATACAAATGTGATGTTGGGTTCCTTCTATACTAAACTGCTTATCTGGATTCTCAATTTGTCTCATTTGAGTTAATATACTTTTATTTAGTATATAATATGTGATAAATACCCTGGGGAGATATAATGATAAAACAGATGTGTCTTCTAGTCTAGAGGAAACTAAACTGAAAATTGATCAAAAGAAAGAATAAGATAGCAGCAGTGTTCGCCTCTGTTGCATAGAAAAGATATCAGATACTTGGGTTGATGGATTTTATTCATCACTAAAGGATGAATATAGTTCTTTAGTACTTCACTTCTATGAGTCTTACCATAAGCCAATAAAAGGGCTATTGTTTTTGAAGCATCTGACATATAGACAAAACTTGGTTAAGTCTAGCCAACCAACCTTTGATAAAATCAATGACTAAAAAATGAATAATCACTTCAAACAGTTGGTATGGCTTTAATAAAACAGTCATTTATTTCATATTTCGTTTGTTCAATTGGTCTTAGATTATGATTATATGTTTTTCTTTTTCTAGTCATAGTCTGGTTTCAAATATATACTAAACTAACACAAGTAGCAAAATATGCCATGATGCTTTAAATGTAGGTAGTCACCTGTCCACTGGGAGGTCCCTCAGCAGAAACATGAGTTCATTTGCAGAGGAGAAAAACCATGACAGCTTGCCAGCTCTTAGGTACTTCTAATTGCAAACAGGGATGAAAACTTTTGAAGTTTACATGCACAAGACATAATGACAGTTCTAATTTGAATTATGATAGTCCTTCTGTCTTATATTTCACAAAAAATTATTCTGTTACAATATTTTTCTGAAGAAAATATACCTTGTCACTAAAAACAAAAAATTTTGAAGACAAAAATATAATTATTCTAAGCTGAGACCACATCATGATTTTGTTTATACAATAGACTATTTAGATCAATAGCCACTGCTACTTTGCACAGATGCTCTCTAAAAGAAGATATTTTTTATTACTTGAAGATAGTGTAATATAGATAATGAGTTGATAAGTTAGCTATAACCTTAATTACTTAACTATAGGATAAGGATGTTACAGGTATTAAAAAAAAGACACATTGTCTCACACTGTCTTCATACATGTAATATAGAGTAAGCAAATTTACATATCTATCTCTTTTTATATAATGTGTATATTCCATATAAAGGCAATACATATATGTCTGTGTTCTCTTCATACACACACACACACACACACACACATATATATATATATATACATATATATATATATATATATATAGAGAGAGAGAGAGAGAGAGAGAGAAAGTAAAAGAGAGAGGAAAATCTCTCCAAATTTTGAAATTTGTAATACTTATAGTAGAACCCTGTACCTTAGCATGTTAAATAAGATAGATAATGATGTGTATCATATATATGATTTAGACATTTATATATATTTATCAATGTATTTAATATATGTATGTAAATATATAAATGTATTTACTATATACATGTTTATAAATATATTTATTTAACTGTATTATTTATGTTATATTTATTTACTTGATACTTTTATTAACATAAGGAATGTAGTATTTTAATTTAAACAAAAACTGGTTCTGTTCATTGCCTAGATGATTAAGATTTTGGCATGAACACAAGATGATTTTTTCGGATGCCTTATTGCTACTTTTGGGGAGGTGTACTCTTTTTATTTAATTTATTTTTTTATTCACTGTTTTTATTTATTTTATTTTATTTATTTTGATTTACTCTATGAAATTGCCTCCTGCAACTAGGAAGTATTCCAAGTACTTCACAAAAAATATCCATTCAGACCACCATCTCAACAAGTCTCTTTGATAAGAACCAGTGTGATGCCCAACTTGCACAGAGAGTAAGTTCAAGCAGTTCACCCAAGATAATACAGCTAAGGGGCAGAATCAGGATTCAAAATGACTGCAGACTTCACACGCCAGTTTGGGAAGGATCTCAGTGAGTACATAGCATACGATAAATACCTTGGGGAAATAGAAAGAAGAATCAGACATGGCTCCCACTCATAGAAAAACAAACTAAAAATTGACTAAAAGTAAGAGTAAGATATTAGCTACATATGGCAGGATTTCTTTATTGATTAATTAGAAGTCAAGGGCACAGAAGAATCAGCCAATCCTTGCTCCAGTCAGGGTGCCCAGGGCCTGGAGTCTCAACTTCCCTGTGTCACTGTGTGTTCTCTCAGAGTCCTGTCTCACTTGCCTTCCTCCTGAGGCCACGTCTGCAGAGCATCAGATGGCAGTGCAGGGAATGTCAGCCCCAAACGACACTCCATCTCTATGTGGCATAGAAATGACCCTTTTGTTATTTTTGACTGATTCCACAGCTGCTTAGTATTAGGTCAGCCATGGTTGCTCACCGGTTTCTGTGGTGTGAGTTTTATAATTCTTCGAAACCTCTTCTAGAGCTCTCTAGTAGCTCCATGAACCAGCGATACTCGTGAGTATATCTAGTTGAAGATCTTCACAGACTGGAGTGCCAATTTGCTTCTTCAGCCAAATGTTAAGACTGTTCTTCATTACTACAGGATGTTTTTCACTACCTTAAGTTTTTTTTTTTTTTTTAATCTAGTTTCTGTTTGTTTAGTGATACTGAATTCTAGATGCGTCTTCAAAACATATCATACATTTGTGGACATAAATGAAAGCTTATTTGCTACAAGCAAATATACTTTTAAAGAACAAGAAATGTGCTTTCTTTTTTCTCATTGTATCTCTAACCATTGAATAATAGAAATTAAGTAATTGGATCTAAGTGACTCCTGACTCTTAAGTTACTCTTTAAACAGTCTGAAAACACACTATGTAATATTTTAGGAAGTGAAGTGCCTTAAAAATTGCTTCAGAATTTTTTTTTCTTAAAAATAAGAAATTTGATTTTCTTATATTAAAATTTAAATCTGATAATTTTCCTCAAGCACAATAGGAAAGTTATTCTAAAATAAACAAACCTTGTTATTTTTTTTCCACAATAAAGGGAAGGAACTAATATTGAGTGTCCACAATATGGCAGGCATTTTACTTCATTTATATCCCACAGCCAACATTTGAGATGGATATTACTTCCCTTCATTTTATTGAAGGAGTTGAATCTAAGAGACTTTAGGCAAATTATTCAGGTCACAGAGGTCCTAAGTTGGATCCAAGCTTGGGTTAGTCTGTCCTTAAAAATTATACTTTGTCCATCATAATAACATAAACTTAAAAAGAAAAATTTGGTCATTTTCACCTTTAAATTAATCATTGGCAATAGTAACACACTTTAAAAGGAGAACATTTTTAGAGAGAGAGCCATTTGGTTCTTTCATCAGAGTTTTAAAATCATGCTGAATAGTGTGATTTGCCTTGGCAAGTGCAATATTTTAACTAAGATGCACCAGTGTTCTTAAATATCAGTGTCTTAAACAATCAAAATTCAGATTAAAATCCAAGTGTAAAATGGTATCCTTTGTACCCTGAGCCCAAGAGGTCTTGGGCTTGTGGACCCAATGTGCAAAGGAGAGTTGTGTCACCTCAGATCCCTCTCATGAATAGCTGGGCAGTATTACACAGGGACCAGCAGGTGAGAGGCATCAGAGGTTATAGCTCCAAGGCAGAGACACAGAATAGCTGTCAACAGATAATAAACCATTGTGTGAGAAAATTGCTTAAAATACTTCAGTTGCTCTCCCTGCAGAGTGGAGGTACTATTGTGGTTTGGGAAGCTCTGGTGACAGTTTGAAGCTGTTTAACCAACTCCGAGTGTATATATATACATATCTCTGTACTGCGGTGTGCTTTCTTATCTTCAAGAGCATGCCTTACAACAGTTGAAGTACGTTGACAAAATGGAGTCTATAAGGAAAGTAAAGACTTGCCATTTCCTCATTTTATAGTTTGTGTTCAGTTGCCAGTGTGTTAAGAAAGGCCTGGGTTAACAAAGGCCAGCGTTAATCCCTGCTTGTGATGTGAAACTGCCAGTTAAAGAGACGATCAGTTATGAACTTATTATTCATTTTATACTCTCTTCATAGCCATGAGAAAGGCTGTTCCAAATTTATGTTGAATTATAGAGAGTTTATTACTTCCCTAGATAAATAAAATTCAAATAAAATCTCATCCCGCAAAGAGACGATTAAGCTAATGTTGCAAAAGACATAGTAATCTTATTACAGTTAACTGTGCACAGGACTAAATAGGGAAAATCAAGACAACTTGATTTTAGAACATAACAGTGTTTTACAAATTACACATTACATGCCCAATAAATATTTGTGAAATAAATATATGTGAATATATGTACTTACATCTCTCTGAGGAAGAAGACCCTAACTCCTAGTAGATGAGGTGCTGCTCCTAGCAAGGACTCGGTATTTATGATAGGAGATGCTTTGTAATTTCACATGAGTGGTGACCAAGATGCAGAGACCTCACCCTGCAGGCAGGATGGACAAAAGGAGTCAATGGGCAGAGCAGGATATATAAAAAAGACAAATAAACTACAAAATTATTGTTTTTTATTTTTTAAATAATGTCTGTACTAAAGATACATGTTTAGCAAAATTTTCTTCACAAGTAGAGATTCAGAAATGAGTAATAGAATAAAGAGAAAGGAAAAGGTAGTGAATTATGGAAAAGAGGGAAAAATGGAAGGAAGGAAAATGATCTGAGTGAGGTGAAATAAACGTCTAGAAGAACAAAGGTATTTGTAAAACAGTGGAGAACCTTCTGTTGTCTTCAGTTTTGAGAATTCTCCAGTTTCATATTCTCTGCTTCTTTAGACAGGATGTACATTTATAGACTGTTTACTTAGTAACTGAAACCTTTGCTTTTTTTTCCCCTTTGTACAAAATCTTGAAATGTGAAATGAGAAGGGAGAAGTTTGTTCCCAGCCACTTAAAAATGCAAACCTCATCTGGGGGCAGTGTTGAGTTTCAAAATATTCTTTAGTAATGTAAAGTGACACACTTTAAAACAATTAGGCTATTCCTATTGGCTGTTAAGATTTTTTTTTTAGAGCTTATTCTGCAAAACATTATTGTGATATCCATGATATTTCAGTGAGAACCACATCTAGTATAAGTAGTGGCAGTTTTTCTTTAAAGTTATTTTAGAGTTCTTTTAGTAACCACACATAACTGAATAGGTCTGTGGAAACCATGAATATGTCTCCTGACTTAAAAAATCATCTCTGTATTTGAAAATTGAGTTTCTGGCAGTTCTGTAGCAGAGGGGCTAAGTGGTGTGCTCTGAGGCCAGGCTGTCCGGGCGGGAGTCTCAGATCTGCTATTACTATTCGGGAAACTTTGAGCAAGTCAGTTTTCCTCTGAAAAGGTCTCTCTCCATAGGTTTGGGCTTCTGAAGAAATTAAGGAACTCAGAAGGATCTCTGACATATAAGAAGTACTCAATAAATATGAGTTATGACAACATACCGCCCAATGAGAAAAAAGTAAAATTCACTTCAATATATAAAAGCAGAAAGCTATAAAAGAAGCAGGTAAATATTTGAGCAGCCAAAGGTGGAGATTATTCCTTAAAACAAATCAAACAATAAATTAAATCTATCAAAGTATCTTCTACATAGTAGCAGTTCAATAATATTTGCTGAAAAACTAATTGGCTAAAAAAATGAAAATATAAAACTGGAGATATTCACCATAGACTACTTATGAAAACTCATATGAGCTTATAACCACATTGCATCTGTTTGTTGTTGTTGTTGTTGTTGTTATTCTACTTCGTTATACGTGACAGTAGAATACATTTTGACACATTGTACCCAAATGCAGCACAGCTTCTCATTGCTCTGGCTGTACATAGTGCTGAGTCACACCAGGGCTGTAATCATACATGTATATGGGTAATAAGTCTTATTCTATCATCTTTCCCATTCCTGCTGCCCCACCCCTCCCCTCAGTTCTTTCTGCATAATCCAGAATTCCTTCGTTATCCCCCCTCCACACACACACACACACACACACACACACACACACACTATGGATCAGCATCTGCTTATCAGAGAAAACATTTGGTCTTTGTTTTGGGGGGATTGGCTTATTTTGCTTAGCATGACATTCTCTAGTTCACCCATTTACCTGCAAATGCCATAATTTCATTCTTCTGTAAGGCTTAGTAATATTCCATTGAGTACCAAAATGTACCACATTTTCTTTATCTGTTGAAGGGCATCAAGGTTGACTCCATAGTTTAGCTATTGTGAATTGAGCTGCTGTAAACATTGATGTGTCTGCATCACTATAGTATGCTGATTTTAAGTCCTTCGGGTATAGACCGAGGAGTGGGATAGCTGGGTCAAATGGTGGTTCCATTACAAGTTTTCTGAGGAATCTCCATACTGTTTTCCATACCGGTTGTACCACCAGCAATTTATGAATGTACCTTTTTCCGTACATCCTTGTTAACACTTATTATTGCTGGTATTCTTGATAATTGCCATTCTGACTGGAGTGAGATGAAATCTTAGAGTAGTTTTGATTTGCATTTCTCTTATTGCTAGAGATAATGAACATGTTTTCATATCTTTTTTTATTTATATATAACAGCAGAATGCATTACAATTCTTATTACATATATAGAGCTCAATTTTTCATATATCTGGTTGTATACATAGCATATTCACACCAATTCGTGTCTTCATACATGTACTTTGGATAATAATAATCATCACATTCCACCTTCATTAATTACCTCATGCCCCCTCCCTTCCCCTTCTACCCCTCTGCCTTATCTAGAGTTTGTCTATTCCTCCCGTGCTCCCTCTTCATATCTGTTTTGATTGAATTTGAAACATAATATATAACCATATTCTCATGGTGATTTCAATGAGTTGAAGAGAGAAAACCACATACATTATGGACACAGGGGTCAGGGCATTCAGTAGGTGCTCAAGTGTTCATTAAATGATTGAATGAAAATTCTGAAATAATTATGAGTGATAATAACAATATACACACTATAAGTTGGGCTCTTGGGATATAAGATAAGTGGGTTGATATAATTCAGAAAGGAAGACTTGGGCAGATGCTGAAGAACATGTCAATTTCAGCCTGTCATCTTCAACCCTGGCTGATGTAAGAATAGTGAATGCCTAGTTTCCACCTCAGTAAAGTGCTATTTAATTGGTCTCAGGTGAAGATTAGGAGTTTATATGGACTAAAAACTACAGAGGTGATTCTAATAATTAGTCAAGGCGAGAATCCCTGATGTTAATGGTCAGAAAGACCAGAAAAGTTCCAGGCAGAGCTGAGGGGAGAGGGATGTTGGTATAGAGGGAATTGTGTATACAGCCTTGAAGAGATGTGCATTGGCTCAGAAAGGAGCTAAACTGAGGCTAGTCTAGCTTAATATTGAGGTAATAAAATACTAAAATGGAGTGGCCTAGACAGGGATAGAAGTGACAGATACATGGCTCTTTTATAAGCGTGAGCTTTGATGTTGGATGGATACAGCCTAAACTCCTTAGGTGGGTTATGTAGCATTGACATGCCATAGATTTCACAGCTATAACGATAGTAATTCTCTTCATGTATCTCTTATAAAGGCCACAGTGACCAAACATGTGGAAAACAGGAAGAGCTGAGTTAAAGTGAATATGAAAATAGGGACAGAGGCAGGAAGATGAAAGTGCCCAAAGCAAGTCACATGCTTCATGAGTTTTTAAAATGATATTCCTAGAGAAATAAATAACTCACCCCCTCCCCCACCACATGAAATAGACCAAGGATCAGTAAGCCACTATTTTATGGAACAAAATTAATCCAATCTCTCCCCTACCCACTTCTATTACTAATCAATTCCTCCTCAAGACTGACTCCACCAACTCGGAAATGAAACCAGCGATGTGTAAGTCAGTTTGGGAAAAATAAGAAATGATTCTTTGTGAAAGTTTACTTAGTATTTTTAAGAGCTCATAGTAGAAGCAGAAGCATGTAAGTCCCATGAGAAAAAGCTAAATGAAAATAGGAAGTACTGAGAATGAAAGCCACATACATTTTGTAAGAATTTGTCCTTCAAAATGTTCTTGGTAACCTATTTTCACATAAAAATAATCTTGTTAACCTTCAGATGAATATTACCTACATGGCAGCCCATATTAGTATTGCTATTTTTAAATTAAGGAAATGTGGTTGTTTAGAGACATATGAAATAATCATTTAGGCAGCCTTTTTGACTTAGTTCAAACAGAACAAAAAGTAATAAGTGAGAAAGGATGATCTAGAAAGAAGAGTGGATCTCTTTGTCAACTTCTTTTCTCTTTTTTTGTCTAAAGCTGTCGTTAATTTACCAGGCCAGCTTTTGAAATGCTTTCTAGACATGATTGGCCTAAGTATTTCTATTATGTCTGTGCATTATTGTATACTTTTGCTCATTTTGTTGCCACAAGAAATCAGAGAAAGAGTAGATATGTTACTCAGATACTCAGTAGAGAAGGTGAGCTGAAGACAGGGACCAACTATTCCAAGTAAATGTGCCTGGCTGAGCAATAACCATGACTATGACTGGGCTGGAACAACAGCTTTCTTGAGGTTGAGCCACTGGTATTTCAGTTTAGACTCTAATATTCATTCCAGTAGTCACTGACCTTTTTGAATCACATTAACCACAGTTCATTCCTGTATCTTTCTTCTGCTTGATATAATAGTGAAACAAAATACATAATTCCATATGTATGACTTAGACTCTGATAACTGAAATGTAGCTCACATTTTCAATATATATAGGACTTTAATTTTTAGGTATACTCAGGTTAAATATCCTGGACCACTTGTGTAATCTGTACCTGCCTCAGATTTTTCATCTATAAAATAAGTAATAAGTTTTAGTTTATATTTGTGAGGATTTTTTTACATAAGAAGGCATATAATGTTCTTAACATACAATGGGATCGATAAATGTTATTTACATAATTTTGATATTAAAAATAATCATTTCATAATTATATGAGTGTTTATTGATTTTTCATTTAATACAAACATGGATTTTTCCCCCCTTTTCAGTGATGGGATTGAACACAGGGCTTTGTATATACTAGGCAATCAGTCTACCACGGAGCTATATCCCTTGCCCCCAAATTTCATTTTTTAAAGAAAAATAATAGCTCATATTGTAACCAAAGACACTGAAAAAATTCAGATTAAAATATGGAAAAAATTCTAAAAACACAACTACACAAAATATGAAAGATAAAATAAAAATAACATGCGCTTTTTTTTTGAAGCTAGACAAATTGATTTTAAAGTTCATGCAGAAAAATAAGTCTACAAAAACAGCCAGGTAAACAGTACAGAACTAAATATGGGAGCTAGCATTAGCATATGTTAAAACCTACTATAAATCTATAGTAAATCACAGTAGTAATTGAAACAGTGTGTTACCAGTACATGATAAAGAAGCAAATAGAACTGAGCAAAAATTCCAAAAGTAGATGCAGGTACAGTCTGTTCATATCTATTTATTTATATCTATTTCCAGTTCCTGGGCCAAAACTGAAAACTTGACAATTTTTGGACTCCTATCCTGCATTGACTTAGCACTAATGTACTGACAGGTGACTCTTGATTTCATTTACTGCGTCTAGATACCGGTTTTACTCTATACCAGCACGATTCCCTAGAATGTTGTGCGTTGGTGGAAATATTCTAAAAGCTGCACTGTTCACTAGGTCAGCCACTAGCTATACTGGCTACTAAGTCTTTGATATAGGACTAGTGTGACTCAGCAACTTATTTTAAAATTCTATTTAATTTTAATTAATTTATATTTCAATAACTACAGGAGGATGATGGGGATTATAGTGGGCAATCCTACCTTATACTCTAAACTCCTCCAGGACTGCTCCAAGTCTGTGACACCAGTATCTAGCATGTTGCTTGAGAGATGATTGTTTTTTTTTTTTCCAATCCATATTAATCATATTCCAGATGTTTGGCAGGAAGACCTATAACATCCTGAGGTTTACCTCTAAATCAAAAGACTGAAGTCTCAGTGCTGCCTGTGGATACTTAGAAGCAGCAGAAGGGACAGCTGGAGGTGGGCTGTGCACAGTCAGGAAGGAGAATTACAGTGGGAAGGGGTGTTTCTTGCTGACTTGAATTTTTCTCTTTGGTAAGCAGAAGCTGGCTTGACCTGCATCACACAAGATTGCAAAAATTCATTCCAATTTGCAGGAACCTCAGAGTCCTGCTTTCTTATAATTGTGAATTTTTTAAAAGCAGGTATAAACACATGTATTTAAAACACACATTTATTCACCTGCTCCAGGAGACTATAGCTTTCTTAAAGGAACATTTCCATATTTTTTATAGAGAAATATGTCTTTGAGGAAATATATGCAGCAAGTGGTTTAAATAAACATCATTCTTAGAAAAGCAGAAAATTAGATGGAGGGCTTAACAGCTACAGAGGGGGGAAATTCACATTTTGAAAAGAATTTCTAGTAATCTGAAAATTGTTCAAATTAGATCTAGTAATCTACAGACTGTTCAAATTGTGAACAGAATCAAATAAAATGTTAAGCAGTAAGCTGATTAGAAGCTGGTGGCATAGATTACTGACTGAACTTTCAGCTTTCCCATTCCCTTCCCCATTTGAGAAGAGCTACTCAGCTTCTCTGATCTGTTAGCCCCTTTATCTGCAAAATGAGAGGAAGCATTGTGTTGTGTAAGTGAGGTTTGAGGATTGGAATGGGCTAACGTAAGTACATGTCAAAAAAGGTGAATTTCCTCTCCTAACATCCCCTCCCACACTATCACAACTCTGAGTTAAAGAGCACTATAGCTGGAGAAGATTCTAGAAACTACACAATTAAATGAGGAAATTGAGTATGAAAAATGCAAAGACAAAAGTGATACCAGCAACAGACTCTAAAAAGGAGATGACAAAAGTCACCAGTCACACACCTGCTCCATGCTCTGTCACCACCATTGAAATCAGTACTCAGTGCCCAAAACACCAAAGATGCAAAAATCAAATGCATACTTTTGAATTCTCTTTTCTCACACTGTGATTTGCAGTATTTGTTTCAGAGTTAATTAAAAGTATTACCAGAGTAGTAAAAAATTTTTTCCAGCAGATGATTACAATCACTGTAAACAAGAAATAATGACCTCAACAGAATTTTATCTAGTAGGAGTACAAGTTCTTTGCTATCAGTGTTCAGAATCATCCGTGTTTTCCTCTTTTGTAAGACTGTGCCTTGTTCTATCCTGAATTTCAACTCAAAATATGCATGTGAGTGTTTGTGTCTCTGAATTTTCACCACCTAGTACTGATTTCAAACAGCTTTCTCCCCATCTCCCAACTATTTGGGTGACCTTTTTGGCTTCATTATCTTTTCTCTTTGGGATCATAAGAGATGTCTGATTCTGGCATGAGGACCTGTGAAATCACATATTAAAGACAAGGAATCCTTTAGCAGTGACTGTGGTTAGAATTAGCACAGTGTAGAAGATAATAATCATTGCATAGATCAAACATTTGCTCACAAGAAAATTCCTTAGAGTCATTCATCTTGAGAATGTGTTTTGTTCAGATTTGACTGTACTTTTTTAATATTTATTTTTTAGTTGTAGTTATAAAATACCTTTATTTCACTTATTCATCTTTATATGGTGCTGAGGATCGAACCCAGAGTCTCACCGATGCGAGTTGAATGCTCTACCACTGAGCCACAACCCCAGCCCTTGACTGTACTTTTGATTTATAATAATTATATAATTTATATCATTTTTCTTTGTTTCATAATTTAGCTCTTAATTTTGCATAGGTAAACACTTACAGAACTTTTTGTGTCAGGTTGATTTTCTCATAGAATTTTTGAGCTTAACTACAACTTTACCTAATGGGAAATTGGTTTAGGTGAGGTATTTAGATATACTAGAGCCTAAGAGAAAAACCAACAAAAGAATCATAATTTTTCCTTTTGTTACATGAGGTGATAGTACCTAAGTACAAAGAAAATTAGTGTTTTATCCAAATATTAGAACATTGCTCTGTGGTGTCACTTTGTAAAGGAACACACAGATTATCCCTACAATATGACGTGGGTAGTTTTGTCATTATCATTATTAGAAACTCTAGATTTGTAAATATGACTAACCATGTGGTTTTGTTGTTGTTGCTTTTTACTGAGTGCTTTAGTTTCACCACTCTTCCCCTTCAGATGTTATTTCTCCAATATTTTTCTTTTCTTTTTAGCTCCACTCTCACCAGCTCCTGCCTAATATATATTTATATATATATATATATATATATATATATATATATATATATATATATAATTTAATTATCCATACATCTGTCCTACTTGGGAAGAACTCATAGGATGAGATAAGGCTAAAATTAATCATAAAGGAAGGAAGATTTCCAAAGGCTTTCATTCAGAGTGCTGAATTTTCGCCTCTATTTTTCATTTAGAGATGCCATTTGGACAAATTCCAAGATGAAACCTCCTTTAAACAATAGCCCCCTAAGTGAAGCTATTTTCTAGTTGATTTTCTTCCTTTACAATTTCATGCTTTGGTGCAATATTTCTGGACACTTAACCTCTCACCACTTCTCAACAGGAATCTCTTTCTTTATTAAGAGTAACAAAGCCAGAAGGGGAAGCCGGGAAGCAGGTGTTCAAAGCTTCAGTGTCCACAACTAGGAAAAGAAAAAAAAAAAAAAAGAAGAAGAAGAAGAAGAAAGAAAGAAAATATCTTCTTCCTCCATCTATGTAGAATATAATCTTTTTACAAACACGCCTTCATAGGTATTCTATTGTCAGGTTGATTCAATTTGCTTAACTGTGAGTGCATGTGACAGCCTTGCCAGAAAATTTCCGAGATGTCCTATTTTGTCTTGTTCTTGCTAATGAGAGGGAAGACAGGCTCGGCACACTCCTCTGGCACAGCTCCTGCCCTGACCCAGGGGTAATGGGCCTAACTAGAATAAGGACATAGGCCCTTCCAGGAGCTTCATCATTAGTCCTTTTTAATTGTAGTGTGTAGGAATCCACGGATCAGTAATCAAAAAGTCCAATTTTGAGACAAGTTATTTTTATAATAGTTATTTATAAAACCATCATGTGGTATAAATTAAATTACAATACCATAGGTCCACTGCTTTTATTTTCTAATTGGATGTAAGGTGAACCAAAATGACCTATAGAAATAATTAAACTTTTTAAGGTGATATATTAATGAAATTAACTTGTTAATTATTGTGAGACATGGAAATATTAGTACTCTTCATTTAGATAGAAAAATGTTGGAGGAATTCACTGATACCTTTTCTAATTTTTCTTCTATATTTTATCTTTTTAAAAATTTCTAGTTCTAAGATCTACATGTCAAAAATCTGA
Organism: Marmota flaviventris; assembly: GCF_047511675.1. Lineage (NCBI taxonomy): Eukaryota > Metazoa > Chordata > Mammalia > Rodentia > Sciuridae > Marmota > Marmota flaviventris. Next base: position 51,960,125 of record NC_092508.1, on the reverse strand, counting down.
AATAAAGTATTTGGTGGTTATTTTTATTCAGAATCAGTTCAAAATGCTTTTCTTCATCAAGCAAAGAAAATGTGAGTTTGCATTTCAGATGTCAGTTTAAAAAAATAACCTGTAATTGGTAACATCCTCACATATTTTTGTTGGGGTGGGGTGGTAAACTGTAGAGCCTCTGTAAAGAACTCTTTGGTAAAACTCATAAAATGTGACCCAGGAACTGTACTTCTATATATTTATCCTGTGGATATACACATACATGTGCAAAATGATGCATGTACAATGATATTCTCTGGTGCATATTTGAAATACAGAAGATTAGAAACAACCCAAATGTCATTATTAGAAAACATGCAAATTTAGCTGTGTCCCTAGTGTGAAATGACATAGAATTATTAAAATAACAAAATAATTCTAATAAAATGATACAACCATTAAAATCATAACACCTCACCTGACATTTAATGAACAGTGATAACTGAATAATATTTATTAGATAAATGTATAAGTTTACTCACTCTTCATAATCTTCCTATGATATTTATACTATCATTAATCTCATTTTACAAATAAGAAAATGAAGAGCTTTCCTATGGTGACCAAGACAGAAAGTAGAGAGGCCATTATACAAATAAGACTCTTATTCTGTTACATACTGCATGAAAAATTATGAAAGTATATAGTGTCTGTGCCTATTTATAAGAGATATATTTTGGTAAGGAAAGAAGGAAAAATACATATTTTTAATTTACCTAATAATATAATTGTTTAAATATATGCCTTCCTAAGTATTTTATTTTTTGTTAGTTCACAGAATTTTCAAGCATACACCCATTCAGTAAGGATTTTTCATTAGAGGTAGAGGTTTTTATAAATCATATATTATAAAGCATTTGTATAGTACTGCCCTTGTTGATCTGGTAGCCCCTAGACACACATTGCCCTGGAGCATTTAAACACGTGACTCTTCAAAACTGAGATATGCTATAAATATAAAATTCTCATCCAATTTAGTCCAAAAAGAAATATAAAATATCTTAGAATTCTTTTATATTGATTTCATGTTGAAATAATATTTTATTAGGTTAAATAAAATATACCGTTAAAAATAAGTTTTATCTTCTTTTTACTTTTTAAAGTGTACCTACTAGAAAATCTTTAAATTTCTATTAGACAGTAAGGATCACATTGTATTTCTATTAGACAGTAATATTCTAAAGCATTTGTTTCACAGTACTTCACTTTCTGTCCCTCCAGCATTTCCGATGCATGGTGATTCCCCTGCCACCCCACCAGAGGTTCTGAATGAACTGGTCTGGGTCTCCTGTATCACTTTGCTGTTGCTGTTGGAAACAACTTTGCATCTCATATGATGCCATGGAGAACAACTGCTCTATTTAAGCTAATAGGGTGCCTAATAGGCAACCCAAAGATCTTAATTTTTCAAAAGGCATTTATTTTAATAATATATTAGGTGCTAACTTTAGCATTTCTTAATTAGGTAGAAAGTTTTTACTTGGTTGAACGATTCCAAATAAATTGGAGGGCAGGAAATTATCAATTAAAGGAAAATTTTAAAATTTTGGAGGTCTTTGCTTGTTTAGGTCTGCTTAATCTTTTGGAACAAATAAGCCTTAGCTATACTGCTGTTTGTTCTCCAAATTGGCCAAGAAGCAGTATTTGAAGCAGTTCAAATAGACCAAATAAAATTTGCAAGTCTGTTTTTATGAGGACTCTGATAAATTGAATGTGACCCATAGTACTGGCTTAAAGAACAAGTCACAAAAGTATGTTTTTCTGTCCCTAATATTCCAGTGCCATATAAATGAACTATGGTAAAATATACTAATAGAACCTTCTGTGCCCTTCCGGATGAGCTCCACTTTATAAAATGCCACTGAAAATTGATTCTTATCATACATTATTATATTCCATGGAGGTTCTCATTTTTTTCTGTCATTTTTCATAATTCATTCTCTTTTCTGCTACAGTGTCCTATTCCATATTTTGATTTCCATTGCTGATTGGTGGTAATAATAAAATACTACTGGTAAAGAAAGTAAAATAAAATAAAATTTTGATACAAAATTATTCAGCTTCTAAAATAAGAAAACTGTTCATGGAATTTGGGATTTTTTCTGTTGGCCTCTGGTTTCAGCAATACTGTCATTTTCCATTTGTGAGATATCAAAAACTAAACTATAGGAATCTCAAATTTTATTACAATTTAACCTGTTTAAAAGTTATTTTCTTCTTGCAAGGTAGGCGGGCCTGCGACCCACCGGCAGAAGAGGAGCAGCCGCCTGCTGAGAGGCTGAGCCGCCCCCTCCCCCTGTGCCGGCATAGTAGAGGGAACTGGGACCAAAGACAGAGCAGGCCCAGCGGCCTGCTGAGGGGCAGAGCCGCCCCCCACCCCCCTCGCCTGCCAGGTAGGGGAAGGGTGACCACCGACAGAAAAGGCCCAGTGGCCCGCAGCGGGACAGAGCTTCCAATCACTCCTGCAAGGTAGGCGGGCCTGCGACCCACCGGCAGAAGAGGAGCAGCCGCCTGCTGAGAGGCTGAGCCGCCCCCTCCCCCTGCGCCAGCATAGTAGAGGGAACTGGGACCAAACACAGAGCAGGCCCAGCGGCCTGCTGAGGGGCAGAGCCGCCCCCCACCCCCCTCGCCTGCCAGGTAGGGGAAGGGTGACCACCGACAGAAAAGGCCCAGTGGCCCGCAGCGGGACAGAGCTTCCAATCACTCCTGCAAGGTAGGCGGGCCTGCGACCCACCGGCAGAAGAGGAGCAGCCGCCTGCTGAGAGGCTGAGCCGCCCCCTCCCCCTGCGCCGGCATAGTAGAGGGAACTGGGACCAAACACAGAGCAGGCCCAGCGGCCTGCTGAGGGGCAGAGCCGCCCCCCACCCCCCTCGCCTGCCAGGTAGGGGAAGGGTGACCACCGACAGAAAAGGCCCAGTGGCCCGCAGCGGGACAGAGCTTCCAATCACTCCTGCAAGGTAGGCGGGCCTGCGACCCACCGGCAGAAGAGGAGCAGCGGCCTGCTGAGAGGCAGAGCCGCCCCCTCCCCCCTGCGCCTGCAAGGTAGTCGGAACTGAGACCACCATCAGAACAGGTCAGACCTGCAACCGAGAGACAGAACAGGCCCAGTGGCCTGAGGAAGGGTAGAGCCGCCCCCCCCCCCCACGCCTGCAAAGTAGGCGGACCTGCGACCCACTGGCAGTACAGCCCCAGAGGCCTGCAGAGGGACAGAGCCGCCGCCCGCGCCTGCAAGGACGGCGGACCTGCTACCGACTGGCAGAGCAGGCCCAGCGGCCTGCCGGCGTGGTAGGCACATTGCCCCAATTGGCGGAGGGGCAGAGCCGCCGCCCGTGCCTGCGAGGGAGACTTTGCAACTATACAAGACCAATATAAATATATAGGGGGTAAATTCAATAGCACAACAGTTTCACCAAGAAGAAAGGAAAGCGAACAGTATGAAGAGACAAGGAAAGAAAGGACCACAAGCATTGCAGGTCAACTCAACTTTAGAAGAGGTAATAGCTGCAGCTGATGGAATGTCAGATAAAGAATTCAGGATATACATGCTTCAGATGATCTGGAGTCTCAAGGAAGACATCAGACAGCAAAATCAGACAATGAAAGATCACTTCAACAATGAATTACATAAACAAATCCAAGAAGCAAAAGATCAACTATACAGGGAAATAGAGGTTATAAAAAACAAACAAACAGAAATCCTAGAAATGCAGGAAGCAATAAGCCAACTTAAAAACTCAATTGAGAATACTACCAGCAGAGTAGAACACTTAGAAGACAGAACATCAGACAATGAAGATAAAGTATTTCAACTTGAAAAGAACATAGACAGCTCAGCAAGACTGTTAAGAAACCATGAGCAGAACATCCAAGAAATATGGGATAACATCAAGAGACCAAATTTAAGAGTCATTGGGATACAGGAAGGGACAGAGTTTCAAACCAAAGGAATGAGCAATCTATTCAATGAAATAATACGAGAAAACTTCCCAGACTTGAAGAATGAGACAGAACCCCAAATCCTAGAAGCCTACAGGACGCCGAATGTGCAAAATCATAAGAGACCCACACCTAGACACATTATAATGAAGATGCCCAACATACAGAACAAGGAGAGAATTTTAAAAGCTACAAGAGAAAGGAAGCAGATCACATTTAGGGGTAAGCCAATCAGGATAACAGCTGATCTTTCAACACAGACTCTGAAAGCTAGAAGATCCTGGAATAACATATTTCAAACACTGAAAGAAAATGGGTTCCAACCAAGAATTGTGTTTCCAGCGAAATTAAGCTTCAGGATGGAAGATGAAATTAAAACCTTCCACGACAAACAAAAGTTAAAAGAATTTGCAGCTAGAAAACCATCTCTTCAAAACATCCTTGGCAAAACATTACAGGAAGAGGAAATGGAAAATAACAATGAAAACCAACAGTGGGAGGTAGGACACTAAAGGGGGGAAAATAATCAAAGTGGAAAACAAACCATGTTTAGTAACATAAATAAACAAATATGGCTGGAAGAACAACCCATATCTCAATAATAACCCTAAATGTTAATGGCTTAAACTCACCAATCAAGAGACACAGGCTAGTAGAATGGATCACAAAACAAGACCCAACAATATGCTGCCTACAGGAGACGCATTTGATAGGAAAAGACATACATAGGCTGAAGGTGAAAGGTTGGGAAAAATCATATCACTCATATGGACTTCGGAAACAAGCAGGAGTATCCATACTCATATCAAATAAAATAGATTTTAAGCCAAAGTTAATCAAAAGGGATAAAGAGGGACACTACATACTGCTCAAGGGAACCATACACCAACAAGACATAACAATCATAAATATATATGCCCCAAACAATGGTGCAGCTATGTTCATCAAACAAACTCTTCTCAAGTTCAAGAGTCTAATAGACCACCATACAATAATCATGGGAGACTTCAACACACCTCTCTCACCACTGGACAGATCTTCCAAACAAAAGTTGAATAAGGAAACCATAGAACTCAATAACACAATTAATAACCTAGACTTAATTGACATATATAGAATATACCACCCAACATCAAACAGTTACACTTTTTTCTCAGCAGCACATGGATCCTTCTCAAAAATAGATCATATATTATGTCACAGGGAAACTCTTAGACAATACAAAGGAGTAGAGATAATACCATGCATCCTATCTGATCATAATGGAATGGAACTGAAAATCAACGATAAAAGAAGGAAGGAAAAAGAATATATCACTTGGAGAATGAACAATAGGTTACTGAATGATCAATGGGTTATAGAAGACATCAAGGAGGAAATTAAAAAATTCTTAGAGATTAATGAAAACACAGACACAACATATCGGAATCTATGGGACACATTGAAAGCAGTTCTAAGAGGAAAATTCATTGCTTGGAGTTCATTCCTTAAAAAAAGAAAAAACCAACAAATAAATGATCTCATACTTCATCTCAAAATCCTAGAAAAAGAAGAGCAAAACAACAGCAAAAGAAGTAGAAGGCAAGAAATAATTAAAATCAGAGCTGAAATCAATGAAATCGAAACAAAAGAAACAATTGAAAAAATTGACAAAACTAAAAGTTGGTTCTTTGAAAAAATAAACAAAATCGACAGACCCTTAGCCATGCTAGTGAAGAGAAGAAGAGAGAGAACTCAAATCACTAACATACGGGATGAAAGAGGCAATATCACAACAGACACTTCAGAAATACAGAAGATAAGAAAAAATTATTTTGAATCCTTATACTCCAATAAATTAGAAGATAGTGAAGGCATAGATAAATTTCTTAAGTCATATGATCTGCCCAGATTGAGTCAGGAGGATATAGACAACCTAAACAGACCAATATCAATTGAGGAAATAGAAGAAACCATCAAAGGACTACCAACTAAGAAAAGCCCAGGACCGGATGGGTATACAGCAGAGTTTTACAAAACCTTTAAAGAGGAACTAATACCAATACTTTTCAAGCTACTTCGGGAAATAGAAAAAGAGGGAGAACTTCCAAATTCATTCTACGAGGCCAACATCACCCTGATACCTAAACCAGACAAAGACACTTCAAAGAAAGAAAACTACAGACCAATATCTCTAATGAACCTAGATGCAAAAATCCTCAATAAAATTCTGGCCACTCGGATACAAAGGCACATCAAAAAAATTGTGCACCATGATCAAGTAGGATTCATCCCTGGGATGCAAGGCTGGTTCAATATAAGGAAATCAATAAATGTTATTCACCACATCAATAGACTTAAAAATAAGAACCATATGATCATCTCGATAGATGCGGAAAAAGCATTCGACAAAGTACAGCATCCCTTTATGTTCAAAACTCTAGAAAAACTAGGGATAACAGGAACATACCTCAATATTGTAAAAGCAATCTATGCTAAGCCTCAGGCTAGCATCATTCTGAATGGAGAAAAATTGAAGGCATTCCCTCTAAAATCTGGAACAAGACAGGGATGCCCTCTCTCACCACTTCTGTTCAACATAGTTCTCGAAACACTGGCCAGAGCAATTAGACAGACGAAAGAAATTAAAGGCATCAAAATAGGAAAAGAAGAACTTAAATTATCACTATTTGCAGATTACATGATTCTATACCTAGCAGACCCAAAAGGGTCTACAAAGAAACTATTAGAGCTAATAAATGAATTCAGCAAAGTGGCAGGATATAAAATCAACACGCATAAATCAAAGGCATTCCTGTATATCAGCGACAAATCCTCTGAAATGGAAATGAGGACAACCACTCCATTCACAATATCTTCAAAAAAAATAAAATACTTGGGAATCAACCTAACAAAAGAGGTGAAAGACTTATACAATGAAAACTACAGAACCCTAAAGAGAGAAATAGAAGAAGATCTTAGAAGATGGAAAAATATACCCTGTTCATGGATAGGCAGAACTAACATCATCAAAATGGCGATATTACCAAAAGTTCTCTATAGGTTTAATGCAATGCCAATCAAAATCCCAACGGCATTTCTTGTAGAAATAGAGAAAGCAATCATGAAATTCATATGGAAAAATAAAAGACCCAGAATAGCAAAAACAATGCTAAGCAGGAAGTGTGAATCAGGCGGTATAGCGATACCAGACTTCAAACTATATTACAGAGCAATAGTAACAAAAACAGCATGGTACTGGTACCAAAACAGGCGGGTGGACCAATGGTACAGAATAGAGGACACAGAAACCAATCCACAAAACTACAACTATCTTATATTTGATAAAGGGTCTAAAAGCATGCAATGGAGGAAGGATAGCATCTTCAACAAATGGTGCTGGGAAAACTGGAAATCCATATGCAACAAAATGAAACTGAATCCCTTTCTCTCGCCATGCACAAAAGTGAATTCAAAATGGATCAAGGAGCTTGATATCAAATCAGAGACGCGCCGTCTGATAGAAGAAAAAGTTGGCTACGATCTACAGTCGGTGGGGTCGGGCTCCAAATTCCTCAATAGGACACCCATAGCACAAAAGTTAATAACTAGAATCAACAAATGGGACTTACTCAAACTAAAAAGTTTTTTCTCAGCAAAAGAAACAATAAGAGAGGTAAATAGAGAGCCTACATCCTGGGAACAAATCTTTACTCCTCACACTTCAGATAGAGCCCTAATATCCAGAGTATACAAAGAGCTCAAAAAATTAGACAATAAGAGAACAAACAACCCAATCAACAAATGGGCCAAGGACCTGAACAGACACTTCTCAGAGGAGGACATACAGTCAATCAACAAGTACATGAAAAAATGCTCACCATCTCTAGCAGTCAGAGAAATGCAAATCAAAACCACCCTAAGATACCATCTCACTCCAGTTAGATTGGCAGCCATTATGAAGTCAAACAACAACAAGTGCTGGCGAGGATGTGGGGAAAAGGGTACACTTGTACATTGCTGGTGGGACTGCAAATTGGTGCAGCCAATTTGGAAAGCAGTATGGAGATTTCTTGGAAAGCTGGGAATGGAGCCACCATTTGACCCAGCTATTCCCCTTCTCGGTCTATTCCCTAAAGACCTAAAAAGAGCATGCTACAGGGACACTGCTACATCGATGTTCATAGCAGCACAATTCACAATAGCTAGACTGTGGAACCAACCTAGATGCCCTTCAATGGATGAATGGATAAAAAAAATGTGGCATTTATACACAATGGAGTATTACTCTGCATTAAAAAATGACAAAATCATAGAATTTACAGGGAAATGGATGGCATTAGAGCAGATTATGCTAAGTGAAGCTAGCCAATCCCTAAAAAACAAATGTCAAATGTCTTCTTTGATATAAGGAGAGTAGCTAAGAACAGAGTAGGGTCGAAGAGCATGAGAAGAAGATTAACATTAAACAGGGATGAGAGGTGGGAGGGAAAGGGAGAGAGAAGGGAAAATGCATGGAAATGGAAGGAGACCCTCAGAGGTATACAAAAGTACATACAAGAGGAAGTGAGGGGAAGGGGAAAAATAATACAAGGGGGACAAACGAATGTCAGTAAAGGGGGCAGAGAGAGAAGAGGGGAGGGGAGGGGAGGGGAGGGGAGGGGAGGGGGGATAGTAGAGGATAGGAAAGACAGCAGAATACAACAGACACTAGTATGGCAATATGTAAATCAATGGATGTGTAACTGATGTGATTCTGCAATCTGTATATGGGGTAAAAATGGGAGCTCATAACCCACTTGAATCAAATTGTGAAATATGATATATCAAGAACTATGTAATGTTTTGAACAGCCAACAATAAAAAATAAAAAAAAATAAAAAAAAAATAAAAAAAAAAAATAAAAGTTATTTTCTATGGGATTAATTTATTTCCAAATTATTAAAATTGTCTTTGCAGTTTCCAGTATCGATAAGCTAGACTATACATTCCTGTGTACAATTAAAGAACATGAGAATATAGGACAGGCACTTATCTGCCTTGTTCACTACATCTCTCCCTTGCCCAGTAAAATAACATATGCATTATTCTTAAATGAAATAAAATAGGAATGAATGACAAAATATTTCAAAGTATAATATAACTCCATTATGATAAAATTCCTTAATGAGGAAGTGAAGTTGTAATTCAAGCACTCTGAATTTTTCACTATTTTTGTCGTGATGTTTACTGTTGAATAATTCTTAGATTAGATTAATAAATAATTTTCAAATTGAAAATTTAAAATATTTCTTTAGAATTATAAAAAAATACCCTCAAGTTTAGGGGGAAGTTTTAAGATTTAATTTAAGCTTGCCTTTCAAAGTATTATTTCAATTGACAACAGCAAAATTGGCAACTACTAACATTTTAAAGTAGAATCAACTACTATAATTTAAAAAAAAATAATGGTGCCATGTTCACCAGTTTTAGAAAAGTTGGATAATTGTACTGGGTGCAATCTAGCATTCCAGGTCTATGCCCTTAACAAGAGCCTGTGAACAGAGCTCCTGTCACTCCATCTTGGAAAGCCTGCTATAACAGGGGCAGCTTGGGCAGTAATTCAAATGCTATGTGATCTCTCTTGTAGCTGAAAAAATGGATAGATGAGCAGACTAAAACATTTATCAGCACATTTCCCTCATAGTATTCCTTTAAAAAATAGTGTGAATGCAATTTAGGTACACTTGTGAAAAATTTCCTTCTCTTGTCTAGATGATTTCTAGGCTGAAAAGAATTGGGATTTATGAAACAGGGCAAGCACAACTCCACTGCTGTAGTATACTACCGTCACATCAGATAAAACATGTGACTTCTTGATCAAGTTCACTTGCAAAGGTCTAAAGTTAAAAAACTTATTGGAAGAAGGGACTTTTATCAGATATACAAAATGCTTAGCCAAACAATCTATTGATTTCTGGGAATATTGCAAAGTCCTTGCCATCTGTCATTAATATGTTTTTATAGGTATGCTTAAAACTGAATAAAATTTCTGGCAAAGAGAAATTTATTTGTTAACTTTTAAAAAATAATCGAAAATTAATCTCTAGTAATTGTAGAATAGTTAACTTTTTAGAAATGGTAATATTTTGGAGATGTAGATAAACCCTAGAGAATACTGGTAAGTGGCTTATTTTGGGCTTTGTTATGGCAACAAACATAATAGTTGCAAGCTCTTTTCCTGAGATTGTAAATGAACTGTGTTCAAATCATGATCCTCTCACTTAGTAGTTCTGTGGTCATGAACAAGTGAAATAACTACCTTGTCTTTAAAATAAGACAAGTAATAATATACACTCAATGTTCTAGGGCTATTTTAAGAATTAAGGTAAGTCATGGCTATGATAAAAATCTAGTTTAGCCAATGTTCACTAAATACGAGCTATCCATATTATTAGTTACACAACTCTTAAAAAGATGTTACTATTTATACAATAAAACTATTAAAAAATCATGACAATGAAAAGTTCCCTGTTAACCATTACCTTGTTTGGTAATAAGACTAGCAGAGCCAGACTAGCTGTCTTCCCATCTCAACTTGCTTTCTGCTGTATTACCTAGTTATTGAAGCTGATGAGCTATTATTCAAATGCAAATCCTCCTGCTCCTAGTTAACACCAAAAAAAAAAAAAAGTCTATAAAAGTCAAGCGCTTATGTTATCATAATGGTCAAGATTTATTAAGAGTTTATTTTCCAGACATTATACATAATTTCATTTAATCTTCACAATAACTCCACGATAAAAGTTTCATTATTATTTTTATTCCTTTTATGGATAAAACAAGTGAAGCTTAGAAAAGTTATGTAACTTGCTGCATGTCCTGCAGTTAGTAAATGTTACAAATGAAATTCAATTCAGAAAATCTGATTTCAACACGTACAGTTTTAAATCTTTTGCTCCCTTTCCAAATGTATGTATGATATGCATATCATAAGATTTGAGATGGTTTATTTGGTAGGTAAACTTTTTAAGAAAGGCTTCTTATTTATTTAAATGTGTATTTTAAAAAGCTCAACTTACAATCATACCCATAATATCAAAATAGTTTTACACAGGATGAGATTAAGGTTAGCCGGCTGGGCAATGTCCCTGACGTAGGCCATGTGATTTTGGTGGTGCTTTGGTATACCTATTAACACCTCCAGTTGTTGAACCGTGAGGATATAAGCATCACATAGATTACTTGGACACTAACATGGATTCTCATATATCAAAATTCTACATAATTATGCCATGCATCCATTATAAATTGCACGTGGGGCTGTGCATGCTATGATTTTCTTTTCTCTTGAATCTATCATGGATCAGTGCTTCATAAATAAGTCCGTTAAAAACATAATGCTAAAGACACTGATGGAAACGTAGGTGCTTTGGTGATCTCAATGAAATCAGTCATGTGCTTTCAGAATAGTAGGAAGACCAAATTGATGAATCACCTAAAACCATCTGTTACCCTTACAAAAGAGCCAACTATAAAGAAAACAAAAACAACATGCAAATATAGTAAAAATTATTTGAAACTTGGATGTCAGTGGACTGTCAGCAAGCCTAAATGTCATTAGGTGAAGTGTGTTTGGGAACATTTAAAGTTCTTTTAAGGACGCATTCTGTGTCAAACATCAATATTGAAAGGTACACTATGGTGGGAAGTATTGAATTTTTTTAAAGCAAAGCAGAAGGTATTCAAGGCCTCAGAAACATCAGTACTGATGGCAGGAGCTGAAATTGCACATTTGCAGAAGTCTTGCTTGTAATGGTGGTTTAATTGGCAAAGTTGGAGCTGCTGAAGTAATTGGTGGGACACTTATCAAACCAGCTGTCAAATAGCCCAGGTATATTCTGTGGGACAAAGAAACAGGAAATAATCTGATAAGGCAACTCTATCAAATACAATGACAGATAGGACCCATACATAGAGCAGTGTTTATTTTCCTCAGTACAATGAAGTCCATGACCTTCACTGGAAACTAAGATGACATTAGTAATTCAGCAGATCTGATAGTATTTGTCAGAGATGAGCTGATTAAAGGAGCCCAATAGGACATAATTGGGCCAATCTTTGTTAACTCTTGAAACTGCTGAAGATATTTTAAAATCACTGATAACTTCATTTTGGGGTAAAATTGGGAGTTCATAACCAACTTGAATCTAATGTATGAAATATGATATGTCAAGAGCTTTGTAATGTTTTGAACAACCAATAAAAAACAACAACAACAAAAAAAAACTTCAAGACAAACAACGACAGGCAAGCCATATATTGGGTTGTGCACAGATGGCGCGAAGGCAGTGGGGGCCAATAAGAATGACTTGTTCCATGTATTCAAGCTGTTGCACTGGAAGCAGGATCTGCTCCCCATTTCACACATGGGGGAACTTCTCACTACCAGAGATATAAAAATTTAAGAAAAGACCACTATTGAAACTATGAAGATTGTCAATCACAGTAAGAACAACAAACTGAATTCTAATTTTTCTCAGCTTTGAGAAAATATCAACATTAATTACAATTACTGTTTCCTGTAGTAACTTGAAGAGAATTTTTGTGTCTTTGATGATAAATTGTACACAATGGGTAAGAACAAATGCATGGTTTATATTGGATTTGCAGATCAGCATGTTGAAAATATATTTTCTTCTTTGAATAATCTCAACTTATTTCAAGGCAAGCAGCTTACCATTTTCTACATGAAATAAAAAACGACTGTGATGATTTTAGTTAAGAATCCATAGGACATAGATCCTGATTATAGTGAGTTGGATTATTACATTGGTATGTATGACCTTATAAAACATATCAAAAGCAGTAAAATTTTGAAAATTGCAAGTATTCATTTGATAAATACCTCCATCAATACTTAGCAAAGGAGAACAATTTTGGAGTATGAGTGAGTAGCATATTTTTTATGACTTGATCTACCAGATGTCCTCGACATATTCATATCTAAATGAATTCTGCAAATGGGTTCTTACAAAAGTTTGTTGAGCTAAAGTTACTTCAGACGTTTTATGGCACCATGATCTAGGAAGTAGCTCATGAGGTGTGTACACTAAGATATTTGCAAAGATTTTAAGGACTTACTACAACTGGTCAATTTGTGGTACATTTTTCATAGATTCTTGAAAAGTGGTAAATCTCCTTTTTGTAGATATAGAATTCATGTGGTAGCTATTAAGTAAATGTTTTAATGATATTATTCAAGTCTTCTATATCCTTATCAGTTGTTATTTGCTTATTCTTTCAGAGCTTGAGAGAGAAATGGAAAAGTTTTCTTTACTTTTCTGGTTTGTTTGTATCTGTCTTTTTTATGGTTTTGCTTCATAACTACTTGTTAGGTTTTTCAGCATGTTAAGGTTGCCATGATAGATTCATCATAGATTGTAGCCATTTTTATAACAAGTTAAACTTTTAGCTCCATTAAAAATGTTTGACATTGAACTCTGAATTGTTTTATCTTTAAATTTTCCAGGCTTCATTTTGTTTGCATATACTAAGCATCCAATTGTTTGACAGTTTTCTTTCATCGACTCTGACTGGCTTTTGTTTTATTACATGTGTCTGTGGTTTATCTTTTGTAGGTAGTGTATAAAATATCATTTTTCACCAAATTTGGGGAATCTATTTCAATAATGAATTTATCCTGCTTATTTTATTTTTTCCTACATATGTAGACTGATGGCTTTCACTTTACTTTTGTCTTTTAATTTTATTCATCTCAATTGGTTTTGTTTTCCTTTAAATTTATTATCAGGGATTTGTTTTTCTCTAGTAATTTTAAGATGTGAAGTTTGTATTTAGATGTCAGCTCCTAGTTTTTTTTTTAAAGCCCCAAAGTATTTTCTAACATATTAAGCTTCAAAAATGAATCAGTATGCTTATGATTTAATGGCATCCTGCCTTCTCAGAATACTAATGCCATTTAACCCCCTTTTTTCTTTCTTCTTTCTCTCTCTTGCTCTCTTTTTTTTCTTTTTGCTCATTATGATTCTCCCTTCAAATGTATGATTTTTATCAGCTTTTAACTATGTTCACATCTCACCTATGGAAACAGTCTTCTCTTGATCACACATTGCTCTTGTGCAACTGCTTCATTTCCTCCTTGCTACTAAGCTTTTGGAAAAAAATTGGAAATAGCAGCCATCCCCACTTCTCACCTGCCTAGACTCCTGCCTGTCACTCCACTGATATTCCTCCTACCTCTAGGTGCTATTCCTCAGCACTTTGTTTCATGCCTTCCTTCTCTACCAAGCCTTTATATGTTGTTATTCCTCAGGGATGGGTCCTGGGTCTCTTATCTCCTCTCTCTGAGACATTCAGCCTAAAAGTTTCAAATGACACTAAGACTTGCAAATGTGTGTGTGTGTGTGTGTGTGTAGTTCCAAACCCAACCCCAGATACTCCAGGTCCATACTTACCACTGTCTTTGTACCTTAAAATCAATGTGTCTACAACTGAAATCCTGATTATCTTCCCAGTACCAACCTACTGTCTTGTCCCAGGAACAGAGAGAGTCCTGAGCAAGCCAAGGGTGATGGTAGGAAATGATTTTGAAGACATCGCCCAGGCCTGATCTTGACTAGCTTTGGAAGTCATGGAAGGACTTTGGCTTTTACTTTGAGATGTAATGTCATCTGAGCCTTCCCTAAGACAAGTAATCATATCTGTATTTTAAAGGATTGCATTGTCAATGGATCAAGGAAACCAGCTAGAAGTCTGCTGCAGAGATTTAGGTATATCTAGTCTTGAAAGAGGCTTGTTAGCAGCAGCAATGGAAAAGATTAGAAGTGATAAGATTCTAATATTTTTCCAAGGTAAACTCACATGTATATGTATACTTTATATATACATATAACTCTTCCAAGGCTTAGTTTCAGCATCATCTACTTATGAATTCTTTTCAGCCAGTACTATTCCTTTAAATCCTGTAGTATTCTTTCTTGTGACCTGTAAATGCCTCAGATGTTATGATTATTATATTTTATTCTACCCTTTTCTTTAAATATGTTGCTCTTTCAACTCTTTGAGGGCTGGTGTATCATCTGATTAATAACAATGTCTGTACACAATTCCGGGCACTTAAAATATACTAAATAAAACTTTGTCATATTCAGGGGTGAAAGTCAAAATTGTGAACAGCCATACTGAACATGAAAAGGCCAACCTGAGTAGATGTTCAGCTGATCATAGGGGACATAATACTGGTGTGTATCAGCTGAATATTAGCCCTTCAAAGTTTGTTTTCTTCTATTGTATGCCTTTATATAATTTTGATCTCTTGAATCTAGTGAAATAATATATAACCAAAGATTCCATGGTTCAATACATAGTTCTTTTCAAAATCCAACTTCTCAAGACATCTCTGGTCTTCACTCTTACCTGGGCATTACCACCTGTCAATTGCCAAGACAAAATCTTACCAGATCTTCAAATCAACACATCCTTCAAATTATCTAAAAGAACATTGATCTTACCTTTGAAAGTGTGGGTTTTGACACTCCCCAGGTAGTTCTCCATCACACGAAGTGCTTTTATCTTGCCTCTGACACATCAGCTGGAACACTGAGAACAGTGAATTACAGGCCTTTCATTGAAAGGTTATTTATACAGCAGTCAAAAATATCTTAACCATTGACAATGTTAAATAAAAATCCACTGACAATTTATGTTCTACTTTATGCAAACCAACCAGCAAGACCAAAGTAACCATGGATACTCAAAGGAAAAGCACCAAGCTGCTCATAAAATGGGCCTCTTTTGGACCTCCTGGATTTAGTGATGCTTTTCTTCTCAAGACATTTAACTAAACAAAGGTTAAGGTGAAAATAAAGTAAGCAAATGTGTGATGCTATTTTCTGGATACACACACATATAGATAGATACATATTTTAGTCATCATGTTATAAAATAGTGCCTTTTAGCATTTCAGCATATAGGACCACAGATCATCTGAAATGCTACTTAATCTTTAGAAAGTATTTACAACAACCCAATGCCCCCTAGAATAAGAGAGCATTTAATGTGGCAGACCATGATGAAGGGGAGGCAATAAAAGAGAAAGCACAGCTTGAAGTACAGTATAACTGGGTGACTTACACCTCCCTGCTGAAGGCAGCAGACTTGCAGTTACAGAACTGCTAATCTGTTCTACAGTTTTTTAATCAGATGTTGGCATTATCTGCCACTAATTGCTTTTTCATTTCCACTTGTAATTATTCCATTGCATGTTTGTAGTGAGAAGCTGAAAATGAGGCAGATCACTGAGAAAGAATTAATTGTTAATGAATAATCATCAGTAGGAAGCCAATTTCATTATCTTCAAAGAGGTAGCCAGAGATTAACCACTAGCTGTGGTTCTCCTACTTTCTGTGCATGACTGTAAAGTAATCACAAATAATCACGCCCTCCAACTTCATCAATTATTTTCTATTATGTGGATTGATACCCATTTTTGTCTTTGTTGTTTAATTATAATGGCAGTATTCATGCTGGGGAGTGCTAATTGGAAGGTGTTACATTCAGTGGGCTCTAGGCCTAATTATTAGAGCATCTTCTTCATTAGCACATGATCCTAGAAGGGTTTCATGGTAGGAGTTACTAATTTTTCCAAGTTACAAGAATATCATATTAGGAAACTTTTGCACATCCTTATGCCAAGTAACACAGAAAATCTTATATCTGGTCAAAGTATCATGCCTACTTATAGAGAGTTTTTGCTTAAATAAACCCAGGGGATGAGTTAACCTGGGTCCTGGAACATACGGCCTGTATCTGCCCTAGAAGTTGGATCTGCCTAGGACTGTTGATGAACTTTTGCTTCTGCTTTGTTTCTGCCATTACCAATGCTCTCCCCTCAGAATGGCTCACCAGGCCCCCGGGGACTATTATAGCTCTCGGTGGAGCTCTGCGGGCTCTTGATGGATGCACCATGAGATGGGTTTGAAAGTCAAAATGGAAGGGTCCTAATGTTTGTTTCCTTAGTGGTCTGGTGATGCCATTACACCCAGACTTAGGGAAAAAAATAAGTATATATTTGTACTTCCCATTTTCATGGGGCTGTATAACTTTTCAAGGTACTGTGTCCTTTATTAACTTAATATTTTACTATGCTTTGACTTTATTATTATTAATACATATTAATTACACAAATTAATGGATTTCATTGTGGCATTTCCAAACATGCATATACCATGCCTTGATGATGTCCACTCTACCTTCTATGTTCTTTTTCTCACCCCTTTATCCTCAATTTCCTTGGTCCCTTTCCCATTCATTAATAATCCCTCTTCTTCTTCTCCTTATCCTTCTTCTTCTTTTCTTTTTTCTTTCTTTTTTTTTTAGTGTCTACATATGAGAGAAAACATGAGATACTGTTTCTGAGCCTGGCTTATTTCACTTAACATGATAACCTCCAATCCCATCCAGTTGCCTGCTTGCAAATGACATAATCTTCTTTGTTATGGATGAATAACCCTTCATGTATATATGTACCATATTTTCTTTATCCATACGTCTATCGGTGGGTGGGCTTATCTTAGCCACCGTGAATAGTACTGCAATAAATATGGGTACGCATGTATATGCAGCTGTCTTTTGTATGCTGATTTCATTTACCTTAAGCATGTACACAAGAGAGTGGTATAGCTAGATGACATGATAGTTCTATTTTTAGTGTTTTGAGGAGCCTCCATACTGTTTTCCATAGTGGCTGTATTAATTTACATTCCTTCCAACTGTGTATATGGGTTCTTTTTCTCCACATCCTGGCCAGCATTTTTTAAAAATATATATAGTAGCCATTTTGACTAGGTGAAAAGAAATTTCAAGGTAGTTTTGATTTGCATTTATCTGATGGTTAAGGCATTGAGTCTTTTTTTAAATATAGAATTATCCATTTATATTTCTTCTTTTGGAATGAATCTGTCAGATCATTTGCCCATTTTGATTGGATTACATGCTTTTTAGTTGTTAAGATCTTCAGTTCTTTATGTACTCTGGATATTAATCCTCTGTCAGAGGAATAGCTGGCAGATTGTTTCCCATTTTTGTGCAAAAGCTTTTTCCTTTAATGCCATCCCATTGTCAATTCTTGCTTTTATTTCCTGAGCTATTATAATTCTGTTCAGGAAATATTTGCCTGTGCCAAAATCTTGGAGTATTTCCCCTATGTTCTCTAGTAATTTTAAGGTTTATATTATAAACCTTATATTAAGGTCTTTGATCCATTTTGAGTTGATTTTTGTACAGGATGAGAAATACAGGGCTAGTTTCAATCATTTAAATGTGCATATTCAGTTTTCCCAGCACCATTTGTTGAAGAGCATCACTTTCCTCCAACGTGCATTTTTAGCATCTCTGTCAGGAATTAACTGGCTGTAGATGTGTTGATTTATTTCTGGGTCCTCTATTCTGTTCTATGTCATCGTGTTCTTTAACAGAGCAGCAGATTCCCTGCTGTGGCCCCATAAACTCGTATGGCACAAACTCCCACATATAGCACAGGCATGTTCACCTGCCTTCTCTTTCCATGGTGCTGCACAGCTCATTAGTGATTATGACTGAATAGATTTCTCTCCAATTTAAAAAAAATCTTCAGTGCTTGTAATCTCTTTCAGTCACCCAAGGCCCTTATTTTTTTGAAACCCACAGAAAAATAAAGGCATAGCATGCAGCAATCACAAGCTTATTGGTTTATAAAACATGTTTTTTAAAACATCCAGGAAGTAAAACTTAAAAAACAGATAGAAAACTTGGGTATAGTTAGAAGAGTGGGTTTTGGTCATTCCTCACCACATGTAAGCCATGGGAGGCAGTATAAATTATTAACCCCCCAGGAGCCTGAGTTTTCCTCATAAGGTTGTTGTAATTAGATATAAGATGTATTATGTTTAAAGGGCTTGAATACTTGAGTCAGAGGGTGAGAATGGCAAAAGCATATGTAAGTTTTTATAGGTGTTTTACATATGGGACACTGACATATAATGGGTTAAGAAAGGTTCGGATGTCTCCTAAGCTTTATAGGTATAGCCACCAGTGAGAGGTACAAAGCCTCCAGACAGATAACATTGCTTAGCGAAATTCCTACTCAGAACTTTTCTCATGAGTACGATAATAAGATTATTCTTTTACCAATGCACAATGACTTTTACCCAGGCACAAAATAACTTTACCCTACAAGGACAATAACACTGAACTTTTGCTCACTTGTTAAATGAGAGGTTGGTAGTGAGAAATAGAATTTGTTAAATAAGAGGGAGATGGTGACAAATAGGATAAAAGGAATGGTATAAATATGGACACACCCACAAAATCACAGTGTTTTATGTTATAAAAGAGAAAAGTGATTACCATGGTATAAAACTAATAAATTTTCTAATGTATCAATAGGTAACATTATTTTGACATTTGTGCATTGGATTATTCCAAAATGGCGAGCTATAAACCCATGCTTTGGCATGAAATGCTTTCTTTTGTGTAATAACCAAGACCCCTTATTTACACATCTTGTCTGTCTGACTCTTCTTTCATGTGTAAGACATTTTACAGGGTTCTGAACATGTGCTTCAATATCCTGACCTATGATATAAGTCTTGGAACAGGTTTACTGATGCTTGGTTACTGTTAGCAAAATGTTTCTACCTTCCACACCCTTTTCAGCCACTTTAATGCCTTTAATGAGAGACTCATGTTACCCTGTTATCCTGCAACTCCAAACCCCAGCTCTCCCATGACTGCCACCATGGCATAATTAAAATTACAAGTTGAAGTTCTTTTTGTAATTTTTAATTTGTTTTGCATGGAACTAAGGGATGTTCAGGCTGGATGTGGTACAGTAGAGTTAGTTACCAAAAAACTCCATTCTGTTCAACAAGAGGATATACTATCCATAAAAGTACTATATGACCCCAGGGGCATAAATGCTTTCTAAAAGTAGGACATCCTACCTGAAAAGTACACCAAATGCATTCTTTTCATGACCCAGAGGGGGGAATCAAATACAACATTCTTTATCTACTGGTGTTGAATATTTATGTATAACAATAATAATGTTACCATACATTTTAATACACTTTAATTCACATGGTTAGTATTGTGCTAAACATATAGAAATGAAAAAGACACAGTTTTTGCCCTGCAAAGCTTAGGCTCATATATGTCATCTCTTAATGACAGTCCTGTTTCAGTGTTTCACAGGTGAGCAAGAGAAATCCAAACTGGAGATTTTAGAGGCCTTCTGAGTGTTTCCAGGGATAAAGATAGTTATAAAAGTATACAATATGACCTGAAATATTATAAATTTTTTTGAGACTGTTGACCTGGACTTCACAGTGAAACTCATTCTTTAGACTGCTCTTTAAAATATATTAATTAACATAAAAGCAGGTGGGGCTTCAATTTATGAAAGAAATCTTGATAGACTACTAACTGTGTTTGGGAGCATTCATTCTGTCCATTAAGTTAGCCATCATACATTTTTCCAGATGAGACCTTTCTAGCAATTCATACAGTTTTAGTTCTTCATGCAAGAGATAAAAGCTACTACATAGCACCAGGCCAACATCCTGTACATTTCCATTTGAAGTAGATTCTGAATTAAGCATAAAGATTAGCAGATAATATCAGGAAAGAAGCCATGATAGAGCTGTCCATGACAAGTAAAAACAATACCACTAAAGTACTAGTCTCCCGTTTTGTCATCTCATATCAATTTTAATACCTTATGTCTCATCAGAGAGCGGTTATACTCTGACATGTTCCCTCTTGGTGCAAGATGGCAGCTACTAAAATATAAATCAGTGTAGAGAATTACTGGATTTAGAGCCAATTCTTCTAATCGAAAATAACAGCAATGTTAATTTCAGCTTGAGAATGATGGCTTTTGTATGGTGATATAATGGTACAGACTATAATGGTGTCAACTACTGCAATAAAATATCCTTCAAATGGGCTACCTTTTTTACATTTAGACTAGGGTGACTTCTGTCACAATTCTTTTTTTGGCATGAAACTGACATCTATTAAATAAATATTAATCCCTAGGAGTCTTCAAAGCAGCCTCAACCATATCAGGATTTTAAATAACTTCATTAATTGCTTAACTACCTTTTCCCTAAATTCCTAAGGGATCCTTTGATGCTAGTCACTCTAATGAGTTACCAAGTGATTCATGACTTCAACCTGTTATCATGCAAAATACATTTCCAGTTGGAAATCTTTGCAGATGGCTTTGCCAGAAAGTAAGTAACCTCTCTAGACTTTAAAGAGGGAAGATTCCATTTATGCAGTGTGTGAAGAAAATGATCTGGCTTTTTTTTAACATTAGTGCTCTAAAATGGTATAATGTACCCCAAAATTCAATTTGGGCAATATATGATCAAATAAAGGAATTCTGTTTGAATGCTAAAAGATTGTTTACATTGTTTGTCAGTGAATTATCCATGAAAAATCTCTTTATAACATGCTGTCTAGTTTTTGCTTAATGAATTTTTATACTACCTTTTTCCTTCCAAAGTAGTCATAGAAAAACATAGAACATAAGAAATTAGGGGCTGGGGTTGTGGCTCAGCGGTAGAGTGCTTGCCTAGCACGTGCGAGGCCTGGGTTTGATCCTTAGCACCACACAAAAATAAATAAAGAAAAAAATATGAAATTAATTTAAACAAGAAATCATTGATAAAGTAAAAATTTTTCAGAGGATAAGAAGAAATATTTTTTGAAATCTCTTTAACAGCTATGTTTCCACTTAAATTATAATCAAAAATTGTATAATCTTTGGTTTTAATAAAAAAATTTTTTTTCTTACACTGGCATATATGTATAATTTTTAAAATCACTGTAATGTTAACAAGGAAGTCTATTGTTATGGCTTTGGATCTGGAATGTTCCCCAAAAGCTTATGTATTAAGCAATGTAGCAATGTTCAGAGGTGAAAAGATTGGATAATGAGAGCATTAGCCTCATAGTTGATGAATCCATATGATGATTTAATAATTTGAATGGACTATGGGGTGATAACTAGGAAGGTGGGGTATGACTGGAGAAAGTAGGTCACTGGAGGAATGCCCTTGGGGATTATGTCTTGTCCCTGGTTCCACTCTCTCTTTTGTTCTTTCTCCCCAACCCTCTCTCTCTCTGTCCCCCTCCCTTCGATCCTCCTTCCCCCCCTCCCTCCCTCCTTTCTGGCTGCCATTAGCTGAGAATCTTTCTTTTGCCATGTCTTTTCTGTGATGATGTTCCATTCCACCTCCCCTAGGGCCAAGAGCAATAGAGTCAGCTACCCTGGACTGAAACCCCTGAAACCATGAGCCAGAATAAACTTTTCCTCCTCTAGGTGGTTCTTGCCAGGAATTTTGATCACAGCTACCAAAAGCTGACTAACATATATATCATTCCTGGAGAAGACCTTCTGGGAGTCCATCATTTTCCCTTGTACTCTGGTCTGGCTGCTGTCCAGGACTGGGGTCGATTCCACTTAGGCTTTCCTTTGCCCTGTGTTGAATCACCCATTTCCAGTGTTTTAGAATAAAGGAAACTACCAAACTGCCTTTGGGAGCATTCATTCTGACAGTCAACCCCGCCATCATACATTCTTACAAATGAGATCTTTCTAGCACTTAATATGGTTTCTAGTTCCTCAGGTAAGATAATCGCTAATTATATACCAGACTCACATCTTGTACATTGCCCTTTGAAAAAGTAAATTCTGAATCCATCACAAAAATTCACAGATAACTGTTGAATAGCTTTTAAAAATTGTATGTTTATAGTATTCCGAGGACTAGGAATATTTGCAAGTCTATGTTCTTAGGCAATAAAGATGGCTGGAAGAATGTATGCAGACTCCTCCTCTTTTATAGGAAGATACTTTTGAGTCTGAGACCTCATTGAAGATTAAATCTGTAAATTCCTAAGATTAAATCTGCAAATTGAAAGGGAGTCACTTAGGTCAAATAAACCTTTTAATTTATAACTATACTGTCCACTTCTACTTTCAGTATCTATCTGGTGTCTCCAGTTCCTGAACTTTCCTCAGACTTGCGGCATAAATCAGTTTATTTTCCTGGGTACAGATTTCGACTTTCCATCTTCCAAACATATGTTGACATTGGCTCCTCTTTTTTTAAAATTTTTATCCTGTGGATGGTGGTGGTGGTAGTAGTGGTGATGATTTTACTATCACATTAGTCAGTGGTGGTAAGGAATGCAGCAATGATAAGTAGATTTGTTCAGTCTGCCATGTTAACTAGATGTTGGTTTTTCAAGTCTTGTCGTTTAGTCAGGAATTTAGGCAGTCAACTAACAGGTCTAATATGAACTGAAAATATTTCCAATCTATTGAGATGGAAACTCCTCTGGGTTTCTTTGTGAATATTTCAGTCATTTTAAATCCCTGCTTATAGAGATTGCACAGAACTTCCCTGGGAGCTACCACATATGGAAGGAAGGATAAAAGGCTGCTACTGGTTAGGACATTAGGACACCAGTTCCTCCTCCCACACAAAATCTAAGAAATTCGATCTTTGCCTGTTTCAGATATTATATTTTATATTATTTTAATTGGACAAAGAATTTCAGATATCTAAAATGTTTGAATCCATTGTAAGTCAAAATACAATTAAATGTAGACTATGCAGAACTCTTGAGAATGAGTGACTGGGTCTTATGACATACAATAATACCTTACGACCCTTAATATGCTAATTGTTTTTTCTTCACTATCATCCACATATGGGCTGTAGTCTAGGATCCTGTGTCAGCATGTGGTCATACTCCAAGTGGATGTTCTTTGTACCTTAAAAAGGTGCTGAACTGGGACACAAAGTAGTATAATATTCCTCAGTGTGTCTACCTGCTCTATCTTATGACTTTCATTTTCTTTTCATTCTTTCTCTTGCCTTCCTTAATCTTATAACAACTTAGCCAGAAGTTCATTCTTTTTTTTCATTAACATTTTCAGAGAACATACGCAAATGATTCTTTCATTCCATTTGTAAAGCAGCAATCAGTTTATATTCCCTATAACCACTGGGTGATTGTTTCCATACACTGAGTGCTTACTTAAATACCAAAGGGTTCATTTTCCCAGGCACAGAGCCATTTAAAAACCTGATACTTTTGGAAATATGGAATTTTTCTAAGAGAATAACTGACCATAGGTGAAAATAATTAATAAGTTAGCATAGTGTAGACATAGTTAAACACCTGATTTATTTCACTAAGGAGCAAACCCCAATATCCTGACTCTCATTGTGAGTGTTACCATTGAGGAGAAAATAAGCATTCCCCATGCATAAACCAGTACTTTGTACCTTTCTGACTGTATGGCTTCAGGATCCAACCATCTCTATGAAATTCAAAAAACAAGAAATTTATTCCTGAGTCAATTATTGGCCATCTTTAAAAACTATATGCTTATAATGTATAATTTTTCAAATACAGAAAGTATTAGGTATATCTCAGTTTATTAAAAAAAATCAATGTATGAAATGTTTGGAAGCTATAGGATTTTTACAAAAGAACACATGTAGGCCTTGGAGTGGGGCAAAATTGAATTAATAAGGACTCAAGGCACAAATTAAGCTTACTCTAGGATCCTTTTATGCATGTATACATTCTAAGGGAGAAGTGTATGTGTCAATTGACCATATTTATAATAGTCAAGGGAGACTATTTTTATTCAGAGGTTGTAAGTTAGAGGGGGAAAAAAATCATGTAATATTGCAGAGAGATACTTCCAAACGTGCTGAATGTTTGTTGAGATTTAAAATAAACTTTGCCTATAGGTTCTTAATTCCTTAACTACCTGATCCCTCCAAACAAAGATGACAAGTAGAAGTTCTAGAATGTATTATTGTTTTTTCCCCAAATACTGTAATAAGTTCTCCACGAATCAAGAACTTTACCTTCCTACTAGGCAAACCATGGTCAGATAACACTAATGGTATAGAACAACCCAGTCTCTGTGTCTGAGAACAAAGAGAGGCAGGCAGATCTTGAATTGAACAGAGTACAATTTTCTGGGGAACGTGCTGACAGAGCATGGTGCTGGGAATCAGCAAGAGCAAATGGATTCCCACAGTTTGGGTCTGAAGGTAGGGGCCTATGTATCTGTCAGGACAAAAGTGACCTAATCCAAGTTGTAATGTGCTTGGCTTATCTTAAGCTAACATCAAAGAGTCAGGCATGTTCCTGGTGCCAGGGTCTGGTTGTCAGGCTCCACATATCAATCTAGTGGTTTCATGTGTTTATAGTTTTCTGGGAAATCATACAGGAAAAACCAACTAGAGCTCCTCTGGTCAGTCATGGCAGTTACAGCTCAAGATGGCTGCAGTCTTGTCAAGTCAAATCCATACAGATGTTCTTGCTGCCACTGCCACAATTCCCAGGGATGTATCACATTCTATAGTGACTCCAACTGAACCCTTAGTTTCAGTGTCCTTCCTTTTGCTTTTTATATTTTTTTATTTAGGATAAAAGATATGGCATTTTATTAAATTCAGATAGAGTGTGTGTTAATATGTTAAATCCTTTACTAGGAGTCAAATTACCACTCCCCCTTTTTTAAAAAAAATCAGATAACAGAAACTTTCTTAAAAATTTTTGTGTATGATTCAAATATGCAAGTATAGCGAATCTGAAACGAATTCATTTGAACTATACCACAATTCACTTTTGAAGCCAAAGTCAAACTGCAAGTTAAGCTCTGATTACAACATTCTCATCCAGTTGTAGTAATATTGTATGGTGGCTTCACCTGGGCTCATTTTCTACTGATGTGTCATGGTTGAGAAAAGTCACACATTTGGGTTTTCAAAATTTAGGTGTGTCATGGTGTTTTTGCAATTGGCAAATTATAATGTAGTTTCATTACTCAAAATGAAAAAGTCATTAATTTATAGACTAGAAAACTATAGCTCAAATTTTCTAGAATCTAGAATAAATTATCTTTTCTCACCAATTTTCCTTTTTAAACAAAAAAGGATAAATTGATATGGAGAGAATGAAGCCAATAAGGTAAAACCAAAGAAATAAAGTTGGATTTTTAGAATAAGACATCCTGTTTTTATAATATTTTTTAGTGCTAACGGATTTAACAAAAAATATAAATAAAAGAGAATGACTTTTGAAACCAAATTTTTAGATGAGGAAGTTCAGGATAAGAACTTTAGTCATTTAGCAAGTATGGATTAAGTACTCATAGTGTTTTCCAGTGTACTTGGGTACTTTGAATCAACTAAGCATATCCTCTGATCTATCTCAATATAGACAGTCATGATATCAGATAACAGAAAGCAATTGGCGTGAATATAAACAGATAATTGCACTAATTGCAAGTCTGTGTAGAAATGAAACAAGTCAAGGGGAAAGTGGCTGAAACTTATAAAATTTACAGGAGGATAAAGGCTTGGCTCCCCCTAAACTCAGAAATGTGGCTGATTTCTTTTATGAGCATAAAAAAGGAAGAAGAGAGAAATGAACCTTTAGCCAACAATTTTGCAATAACCAGTTTTGACTCCAATATCATTTGTATCCATTGCTGAGAATAAAAATGTGCTAGTAGACTTAGGAAGGAAATAATGTCTAAAACAAGAACTTCAAAGGATTTTTTTTTAACATTATGTGAACTACATTTCAGCCTATAAGGAACATTTGCTTTGTTAAAAAGCCTGCATGTATCATATGACTAGCATATTTACACCATGACTGAAAGAGTATTTATCATCTTTCCTTTCAACAAATTCCCTCTCCAGCATTTCCCAGCTCTAATGATTGTCATCACCAGCTTCCAAGTTGCTTGAGTCAGAAATGTTGGCATCTTTCTTTTAAGTCTTGTTGCTCTTTCAACTTGTATGTCCTCGCAGTCCCTGAATTTTATACTTTCACAAGTCTGTTGAATTTATTCATAATTTTTCCTTTCCCACTGCTCTATCTCAATTGGTCCTTCTCTCAGGTTAGTTCCTACCTCTTCTATTCCTCCATACTAAAGCCAAGATAATTTCCCGTTAGCACAAATGAGAATGGATCATTCCTAATTTAAAACCCTGGTCTGTTTTCTCATCATCCCAAGAATAAAGTTCAAAGCCCCTGGTATGGTTTTGCCCTGGACTTTATTGGCCTCTCCAGCCTCATGCCTGTGACTCTGTGTATTCCAGCCATTCTCCATCCTCCACTGTAACAATACTGGGACTGCACCTTTTGTTTCTAGGCTGTCAACAAACTGCCCTTTCATAGAATGTTCTTTCCTTCTCTCTTTCCACAGCCCACTATCACTATCCTGTCTGCTTTACTCATAATTAGCTTCCTGGTCTGCTGGGAGCCATTAGCCAAGTAGGTATGACAATTTCCTTGCCAGCGTACCCCATGTTGCTGACATGTTGCAGCGACATTGAATGTAGGTGACCTTGCTCAAGGACCAAGGCAGATTAGGGTGTTCCCGGTTTTAAGATAATCGTGTTTAGGGCGTTCCCAGTTTAGGTTCCAGGTTTAAGGTTTAAGATTATTCCTCCTGGGAATAGGGCGTATCCTGCTGCCTGAGTTCCCCTTGAGTTCTCACGGGATTCAGACAGTATATTTTGGAGATAGAAGCCCAGTGGAGGTGGATTTGGGCAGAGAACGTGAATTTGGGCTGAGAACGTGGATTTCCCCAGAACGTGATTGTAGACGGCTGGTGTGAGTTCGGGAATAAAGAGTTGCTGTTTGAATCTACAAGCTGTGTGGTGGCTCGTGATTGTGTGCCCAGCCAGACTGCGGCATTTGTGCCCAGCCAGACTGCGGCATTTGGTGGCCCGTACGGGGAACTTCTGAAGCTTAGAGGTAAGTGAAATTTCTCACCCCTGAGGAAGAGCGAAAGAATGGGTGACCAATTCAAAAAACAATATGCTCTTGTTTTGATTTATTTTGTTTTTATTTCAAGTTGCCTGTTCCTAGAACTTTCTCAGGCAAACTGGGGAAAATGGTTGACTCAAGGTTTGAAGTTGTTCGCCTCCGAGCAAGATAAATTGTTAGAGGAAGGAGGCACCCCAGTAAGACCAAGAACAGTTAGGACATATGTTGATACAATACAAAAATGTAGCCCATGGCTTTTTAAAGACAAGTTATTAAGTATATCAATGGGACCATCATGGTATCCTGTAGAAGGATTTTTCTTCAAGAAAGAGATGACTAGTTCTGTTTACTACATTTGTCTAAGATCTTGGTTTTTACAGACATCTGATTAATTTACAAAGGTAAAGTGTTAAATCAACCACTAAATATGAAATCAAATACTCTTTACTTATTAAGTTCCATAAGGTAATATATTTAAACATTATGTGTGTTTTCATAAATTGGTAAATGGAAAAAGGTTTAATATTGCTTTGTGTCTGTGTCTTTGCTAAAACAAGGTTACTAAGAGTTAAGATTCTATCGTGTAATTTATATACAAAGAGTAGAAAAATTTTCAGTTGGGTTTCAATTATAGTATTATAGTATCATAAAAAACATGAAAGTCTTTCATCTTATTAAAGTGGAGTAATTTGTCTAAATCAGAAATTTTATAAGAGTTGTTTCAGGATGTAAATTTATAAAAAGGGTTAACAGTTAAAAAAGAGATATAAAAAGATTCAAGATGTGGAAATATATTTTAATATGAAAGGTTAAAGGAGAAAGAAATGTTTCTAGATGAGATAATCTCTGTGTGGTAAAGTAAAAAGTTGTAAAATGCCATTTAAAAAGATTTTGAGGAAACTAGACTTACTTTAAAAGCTTGAGAAAGGAAGAAAGAAGAAAAAGGTATTTGTACATGGCAGATTGAGACAAAGCTTCTCAATGGAGTTTAAAAAAAAAAAAAGCCTTTGGTTGAAGGGCAGCCATGTAAACTAACATTAAAGAGATTTAAACAGAATCTAAGCCTCGTTTAAAAGAGTGAAGTTGTAGGTGGTGAAAAAGTACATTTAAAAGTACAGTATAGATGATAATTGGAAGGCTTTAAAAGGTTAAATTGAAGGTGGTTAAAATGCCTTCATGACGGAGGAAAGATTGGGTCATTCGAAGCCTAGTTAATCGTAAAGGCATTACTTAAAAAAAATGGATAAAAATAGGATAAAAGATATTTAGATGAAGAAGATTAAAAATTTAAAGTGAAAAACTTTAAAGACTGAAGTATAGAAAGTTAAAAAGAGAAAAGATAAAGAAGATGTAGAAAGATAAAAAAGATGTAGGGAGACAATAATTTTAAACCCACAAAATAGAAAACAACAACAACAAAAAAAAAACTAGGAGGAAAATAAGCAACTAAGGGTAAATATACAAACCTTAGAAAGAAACTAGAAGATAGAAATAAGATAAAAAATGGTTGAAAATGTCAAGTAAGGTATTTCAGATAGAAAATGCAAAAAGCTAAGACAATTATTAGATACAGACATATACTTATTAAAGCAAAAAGAGAGAATTGGAAGGGGGTATATATCCCCCAAAGATAAACTTAAAATAACGCTTTTTACTCTAAACTTTTTAAATTTGGATTCATCAGGACTTAGTGCTGCGGAAAGGCATATGTATCCAAAAAATGTACATAAGCCTAAAGTACTTTGGAAAGATATTCTAACAGGACAATGGAAAGGTCCTGACCCAGTGATTGTCTGGAGTCGGGGGTCTGTTTGTGTTTTTCCACAGGGAGAACAGCAGCCCATTTGGATTCCAGAGAGATTAACTAAAACAGTCTCTACAGATCGAAAAGAAGATGATTTGACTCAAATCCATAACAGCTGATATCCAGAACTCCAGCTTGGCCATTCTTACATCTGCGACAGTGATTAACCAGGATGCTTTTTTCAATAGCTATTTTATTATTGCATTTTTCCACATCATAAGGTTCTATTTTTATTTTTTGAGCTCATACAAACCTAGGTTAATGTTTTTCTGATCAGTTTTATTTTTTGACGGTGGAGTTTTTAAACATTGCAATGGAGATTTCACCTAGGTAAAGCTACAAGGCCTTTACTATTTTCTTATGTGTTGTACGTTTGTGTACACTCTTGTGTTTTGTGTTGTATGTCTGTATGTGCGTATGTCCATATTTCTTATATGAGGAGCGCTCATGAAAAAATGGATCCGAATTATTATTATTATTTTTATTCACGTGATTTAAATGGTTTAATTTAAATTAGGTAAACAGCTGTTAAGGATTGTTTTTAAAGGTGGTTAACAGATCTGTTTGTTTACTTTCACCTTTCCTTTTCATTATATTTAATAATTCTTTTCAGGATAATGTCTCTTTAGCATCATTGCCAGAATTCCTATCTCCATCCCAGTGCCGGTGAAGAACTCAACAAGTAATGCTCAATCAAAGAGTCAACTTACTTTGGGAGGAAACGGATTTTGGGAGGAAATGGACATATTGATAGATTCCTCTGCTTTGAACTGCTTGCAGAACTTGCCTGGACTATGTAACTATCGTTTGGTGCAGCGAATTGTGGTAATGCTGACATATCTTTGCTGATGGTGTCACCAGTGATGCAATTTTTTCCCAAGGAGCCGTCAATTGGCTTGGTGTCGTGGCATTTCTGTATCCTCCTCCCTTCTGCTAGTGATGGTCTAAAATTTGGGGGCCAATGGCTTATGCTGGACCGGTAGTCAGTGACGGGTATGATCCAATTGCAGTGGTATCAACCTAAGACAGGAGGCTGACGCCTAAAGGTCAGTTTTCCGATGACGGGTAAGAACCATATGTTGAATTGGACAACCTACCAGGCACGGTCCATAAGCCACATTAACCTCACTCCCCCACTGGCACCAAGGCCAAATTTGGGGGCCAACAGAGGTGAGGCAAAGAACCTCACCCCCCCACTGGTGCATAGACCTATCCACAAGTATGGCTGTATGCTGGACCGGTAGTCAGTGACGGGTATGATTCAATTGCAGTGGTATCAACCTAAGACAGGAGGCTGACGCCTAAAGGTCAGTTTTCCGATGAAGGGTAAGAACCATATGTTGAATTGGACAACATACCAGGCACGGTCCTTAAGCCACATTGCTTGTTGTTTAATTAATCAGAAGGGGGGAGATGCTGGGAGCCATTAGCCAAGTAGGTATGACAATTTCCTTGCCAGCGTACCCCATGTTGCTGACATGTTGCAGCGACATTGAATGTAGGTGACCTTGCTCAAGGACCAAGGCAGATTAGGGTGTTCCCGGTTTTAAGATAATCGTGTTTAGGGCGTTCCCAGTTTAGGTTCCAGGTTTAAGGTTTAAGATTATTCCTCCTGGGAATAGGGCGTATCCTGCTGCCTGAGTTCCCCTTGAGTTCTCACGGGATTCAGACAGTATATTTTGGAGATAGAAGCCCAGTGGAGGTGGATTTGGGCTGAGAACGTGGATTTCCCCAGAACGTGATTGTAGACGGCTGGTGTGAGTTCGGGAATAAAGAGTTGCTGTTTGAATCTACAAGCTGTGTGGTGGCTCGTGATTGTGTGCCCAGCCAGACTGCGGCATTTGTGCCCAGCCAGACTGCGGCACTGGTCCTCAGCTTGCTTGGGATTTCCATAAACCACCCCCCACCCAAAAACAAACAAACAAAAAAAAACCTTTCTATACTCCTATTCTTCAGTCTCTGGTGAGGGGTCAGTTACTGTGGTGGGTATTTTTTCTGTTGTCATTGCATGTTTACTTGTAAGTCTCACTAAGATACAAGTTCATTAGGACTAGAGATGGTATCTTGTTGCCCCTTAGAGTATATTCCCAATTTGTAGCACAATGTCTGGTATTCACGGAGTATCTGTTGGAGGAATTAATCTTTAATAGACATTTTATGTGTTCTTCTACGAAGTTTTGTTCAAAGGAAGAAAAAAACTGTGCTAGTATCAAAAGACAGCTCAGCCACACTAAACCTCATTAATCATATTTGTAAACAGATCTTTGATACTATTCATACAGGCTGTCCTGACTAAGCAAACTTGAATCTAGGCTAGCTAAAAATGATGATAGCTAACATTTACTGAGGACATACTGTATGTTGGGCAATGTGTTAAATTGTTCTTATTTTTTTAACCTTAGTTAATCCAAAAAAAAAAAACAAACAAACAAAAAAAAAAAAAAAAAAACAAAACAGGGCAATACTTCCTAATTGCTCTTTTCTTCATTCCATATCCAGAAAGCCTTTTCAGCTATCCTCCAAAACATACTCCGAATCTATCCATTCCTTCAATTCTTTCCTGCTTTCCCTTTAAAACGTTACCTAAGCCACCACTGGATTAATGTCAGGTTTATTAAGAAGTAATTTACATACAGCGACACTTGCATGGTCAGTTCTTCAGTTGGATGAGTTTTGATCCATGTAAACTGCTGTGTAACCCCTACCACGATGAGGCACAGAAGTCACTCCAGAAAGTTCATGCACTTTGTCCCCTCGTCTCATTCCAGCTAAGGCCATCGTATCCAACCTGTTCTGCCCTGCAGTTTTGCCTTTTTGAGAATTTTATATAAATGAGATAGATAACCTTTACAAATATGAAAATGTTTTGATCAACTTATCGCTGAATATAATGATTCTGAGATTTATCTATGCTGGTACACGTAGCAGTAGTTTGTTCCTTGTTATTGCTGAATATTATGTTTTATGGATGTATGGCAATTTGTTTATTTCTTCATTGGTTAATAGACATTAAATTGTTCCTAGTTTGGGCTATTATTTTATTTTAAAAGTGCTACAGATTTCCTCATACAAGTCTTTGTTGGACAATTTTTTTTTTTAGTTAAATTTCTAGAAGAAGAGATTGTTGGGTCATATGGTAGATGAATGTTGAGCTCAAAAGAAACTGCTTAACTGTTTTTCAGAGTGACTGTACATTTTGTGTTTCCTCCAGATATACATGAATGTACAAGTTACTCTGCATCCTTGCCCTCGCTTGGCATTTTCAGTTTTTAAAATTAATACAGTAGACATGGAGACATTTCACCATGTTTTTAACTAGTAAACAAGGATGTTGAGTAATTTTTCATGTGCTTTTTTTTGCCACTTGTATTTCCTCTTTTGTGAAGTGTCTGTTCACATCTTTCTTAAATTAATTGTGTTGTTGGCCTTCTTTCTTTATACATTCTGATAAATTCCTTTAAGAGGTAAAGTGCTTTGCTAACAGTCTGTGGCTGGTCTTTCTCCTAACAGTTTCCTTCAGTGCAGTTTTTTTTATTTTGGTGAGGTTCAAATGCTATGGTTTACAAGTGCTTTGTCCGATCCAAAACTCATGCTAAAATTTGATTACTTTGTTTTGGTGTTTGGAGCAGAGCCTTTAATAGACGGTTGGGCCTTTAGAAGGTTAATGCCTTTCTCATGGGAATGAGTTACTCTCAAGGGAGCGGGTTATTGCAGAGTCTCTTGTGGTGCTTTATCTATTCCTCATGGGCCTCCTCACTCTCTACTTTTCTACTACATTATGGAGCACAAGGCTTTTGCCAGATGCAACCACCTGATCTTAGACTTGCAGTATCCAGTACCATGAGCTAAATAACCTTTTCTTTATAAATTTTCCAACCTTAGGTATTCTGTTATACCAACAAAAATGGACTAAGATACCAATTTATCAATATTTTTTCATGGTTCACATATATTTTTGTGGTTGGGTGGTAGTAACAGGGATTGAACCCAGGGCCTTGTAAATGTTAGGCGAGTGCTTTGTCACTGAGTTATTTTTATTTTGAGACAGGGTCTCAAGAGTTTAGTTACCATGGATGGTTTGGAGCTTGAGATCCCCTTGCCTTAGCCTTCCAAGTAATTGAGAGTATAGACATGTGCCACCATATCTGGCTTGGTTCATGCTGTCTAGTGTTGTCATTCTTATCTTATATAGGTCATCTTTGTCTAACCTAAGGACACAAAGATATTCTCCTAGAAGTTTATAGTTCTAGGTGTTTTACATTTAGTATGAGATAATGTTAGAGCTTTATTTTATTTCTTTTGCATAAGAATGTAGTTCCAGACTATAGCTTTTTCCATAATACCAGAATCATCATAAACTTGTAGGAGTTAAGTTTTTAACATTTACATTTATTTATATTATTGCAAGCCCACGATTATTTGCCTCTCCATTAGGCACAGGCTGGAACTGCTGTGCTGACTTCCTCCTAGATATTACAGTGCCTGGTTTTAGATACCACAAACTAGTCATCATTGCCTAGATGCAATGTGGCTGTGTGTAGGTGATACCAAATCATTGCTGTATGAGCAACAGACACTGTGGCAAGATGTGCTGGCAACATAGTTAAAAAATTAGATCCAGGTGATATGAACTAGGATCTTCTCTTGAATACTCACAGTGAGCAATATTGGCAATGCCTCACGACCTCCCCTTGGAAGGCAGCATCCACAGTTCTAGAATTACAATATTTCATGAAGAAGCTACTCTTTCCATTTGATAACATTCACATTTATTGGAACTATAAGATACTAAAATCACAAAAAATTGCATAATGACCTAATTTACATATATTTGCTCTTTTATTTTTTTAAGAGACTAATGCAGATTTCCTGATGGCATATGCAGAATTTAATTTGATTTTTGGAGTCCTCAGAAAACTAGGTAGGAATTACCATTCTGGCTAGAAGACTGGGTTCTTCCTCCTGCCAACTTCCTGTCTGTTTATTCTGCCTTGACTCCACAAGGATTCTCTAGGTCTTATTTAAATTGTACCAACATGCACAGACGTATCTGCCCTAGAGAAGCTGGACTTAACATTCTACTCATCACTAATGTTCCTTTTTCATTTGGGCTTTTAATTTTAATGAATTCCAAATTACTATTTATTCTGATAGAAACACTACTAATTGCACAGAGTACCAATTAATAAAGAATGGTAACACGACTCTGAGCAGGATCCTCCTTGTGGTTTTCTAATGCCTTGTACTTTTAAAACAGTATTAAGGCACTTTTCTTTCATAGCTGTTACCAAATGCTGTTACAACTCTTGCTCCTTGATGTTTTCCTAATGATGAGCCAACTTGAGATTCAGGGGTTTTATGGTGAGTTCTTAACGTTTTCATTAAATTTGACCAACTAAGAAAGTTTGGAAAACATATTGACCTGATGATGATGTACAAAATAAGTCTCTAGATTTGTGCTTAAAACAGATATAAAAATAAAGGAATCAATTTTATTTTCTTGATCTTGATACCCCTTAGAGCTTATTATTGGATCCTCCATTTATTTTACTATAAAAGATTTAATAGATTGCATTGATGGCCTTCTTCTTCTTCTCCTCCTCCTCCTCATAACCACACCTCTTGTTAAGTGATTTACAGTTTCCTTGTTAAGACATGAGACTTTTTCTTTGCCTCTTGATCTGAGTGTAGGCTTATAAATGGTTTCAGCCAATGGGGTGCAATAGATGTGATGCATGCAGAGACTTGGAGGAACACATCTGAGGTTGGATTTATTCTCTTGTGCTTCAGTTATTGCCCCAGAACTGCAGGCCCAGCCCAGACTGTTGGTTTCAGGATGAAGGTAAGAAATGCATGCAGCAGACCTCAGCTACCCCAGCCAAGACACGCTTGGATTTGTTTACCTCCAGATACATTCAGACGCCTGAGTGAATCTAGTGTAGATAAGCTGGTTCTCACAGATACATAAAGGATAAATGTTCATTGCTGTACATCTCTGAGGTGTGATCATTATTTGTTGCAGTTGTTAACCAGATTAAGAACTTTTTGAGGACACGATCCTTACTTACTTTTTTTTTTTTTTTCATCCTAGGTGACTGGAACTTGGTAGGAGCTTATTTAATGTTTATTGGAGCTTTCATCAATATGAGAGCCACTGAACATAGTTTTTGTCAATTAAATTTTCTTGCCTTCATATCTTATACTAGTAGCCACAACTGAGAGCTTTCACATCTAATAGAGAAACCCTGTGATGGTAATCCTAATGATACTTACCCCTCTAGTTTTTCCACACCCAATCTCTCCAGGAATACTTTCCACAGCCTCTCCCAAACCCCTGACTTAGATGGTATTTATCATTCTCAGCAGTAAGAACTTTGGCTAATAAAAATGAGTGTTTATGAATGAATGATGTATAGATAGTGAGGGCTAAATGGAAAATTTTATTTATACCCCAGCTCAACACAGGCAGTAGTGTTTTATCTCAGGTCATGTTTCACAGCAATTTGAAAAGGGACCTTTTTGTGCTTCCTTTTGAGCTAATCTCCTTCTATTCCTCTTCCAAAATAAATATCCTCTTCTCTATCAAACCTATTCTAAATTATCAATCTAAAAAGTCAGCTAAATGAGGAATTCCAGGTAGCATTGTCTCTCATAAGGAGATTTGCATGTTGACATTCCTTCACTCATTCAACAATGCTAAACTCTGCCCAGCCCATTGAGAAGAGTTGAGGATCCAGTGACGGCTGAGCTGATCATGGTATCTTTCTTCACAGAATTCATGATTTAGAAGTGGGAATAGCTGGGAAGAGTAGTATATATTGAGAAGGAGAGGAAAAGGGGACAGTGGTGTGTGTGGCAAAAGTTGCTGATCTAGTCTAGAGAAGCAGGGGCTTCCCCTGGGGAAATGATGGTTACCCTTAAAGAAGAAGTTGAATCTAGTCCAAAAGTATAGGAAAATCATTCTTGGAAAAGGAACTGCATAAAGTTCCCAAGGAGAGTTGGGTCATAGGTTTTTTCCAGGAACCAAAGAAGTCCTGGTGGGCGAGGGTGAAAAGGAACAGGGCGTGATCCTTGGTGACGATATTTTGAATGTGCTCAAAGTTTTGTATTAGTCAAAACATTGTTTTAGAGTGGTGTTTATGTAACCTGGGATGCTTCTGAAAGAAACTGATAGGTCAGGAAAACCCAGAGTTACAGAATCAGAATCTCCAATTAACGCCTCTGATTTGTGCTTTAACCTGCTCAGAGGGCAATTCTTATGTTCTCTAAATTTTAAGAACTACTGGCCCAAATGAATAAAGCTCACAAGCTAGAAGAATGTCAGCTATCACCGGTAGGTAAGGGATGTATTCAGGTAGAATGCAGAGTATTCCTGAAACTATTAAAAATAACACTACCTAGGGTGGGAGGGAAAAGGAGGGGGCAGGGGTTTAGCAAGGGTGGTGGAATGTGATAGACATCATTATCCAAAGTACATGTATGAAGACCCGAATTGGGTGTCAAAATACTATATATACAAACAGAGATATGAAAAATTGTGGTATATATGTGTAATAAGAATTGTAATGCATTCCACTGACATTATTTTTTAATCAATAAAAAATTAATAATAATACCACCTGGACCAGTGTCTGCTACTTTTTGGTCAGCAGCACCACTGATTCTGTGTATGGATAGGAGCATGGGGTCATGATAAGCAGGCCTGACATTCCTGAAATATTTCATTTTGAAGGAATATACTCAATAGAAATATCAAACAATTTTAAGGCACATTTAGCTCTAATCTATATATCATAATAAATCTTGGAAAGATAACTGGAATACATCTACCATACTGTTTTCTTAACAGCTGCCCCAGCCATACCCCATTTAAACATTTTTCTGGACTTGCCAATTCTATCTAGTCCCTCTGCCCTGTAGTATCTAGATGCTTGTGAAAGAGGCTGTTATTAAGGATAATTACTCACCTTCGCTGCCACTTACTGAGACTTACTCAACATGAAGCAATTATGTTTGTTTTCTCAATAAATATTATTCTACTTGCTTCCCATTGTATAATATGAAATTTAAGTGTTCGAAAAATGAAATGTAACTTTTCAAAGAAAACTATTATTTTATGGAGATTAAATTTACTGCTTTGGAAAGTTTGAAATTGCTTTCAAGCTGGAAGTGGTAGTGCAAGCTGCTGAGGCAGGAGGATGGCAAGTTCAAAGCCATCCTCAGCAATTTAGCAAGGCCTTGAGCAACTTAGTGAGACCATGTTTCAAAATAAAAAATAAATAAATAAGTAGGGATGGGAATGTGGCTCAGTGGTTAAATACCCTTTGGGTTCAGTCTCTAGTACCAATAAATAAATAAATAAGTTTGGGGATTTGTGCCCTAACAGCTTTGAAGGTTGTTTACTGTTAAGAGTAGTGGTGTGTCCATGAGCAGTCTGTCAGAATAAGATTGAGATGGTAGATGGTAGTTAAAGTCCTTATGTTCTGTTAAGAGCTATGTATATGTTGTTATTATTATAATTAATGGTGACAGAAGAGTGTTATAAAGCAGGAATCTTTTCCTTTTTCTGGAAGGACACATTATTTGTTCATTTGATTTATTTCCCCTACAGTGCAAAGCCAGAATCACATTTGTTTCTGTCTGGAAACCCTCAGAGATTATGGATACTTTTGAGATGGGTTTTCTTGCTCTGTTTCTCTCTCTCTCTCTCTCTCTCTCTCTCTCTCTCTCTCTCTCTCTCTCTCTCTCTCGTACACGTACTCTAATTATAATGGCAGGTATAGTAAGATCAGAGTATTTCCAAAAGCTTCTGCTCCTTCTGCAATAATCCTCTGAGAGACCCAAAAGAGACAAGAAGAGTTTCCTTTTCAGATAAGCCAAGGCCCCTCTCACAAGCCCACCATAAGCCTGTTATGGTTTAGACATAAAGTGTTCCCCAGAAGCTTATGTATGAGACAATGCAAGAACTTTCAGAGGTAAAATGTTTAGATTGTAGCTCAGAGGGGGTCCTGAAACTACTTTACACTATTCTATGAAACTACTTTACATTATTGTAATGATGGAGGCATATCATCTTCTTATACATTTGTCTAAACATATTGAATGTACAATGCCAACAGGGAAGCCTAATGTAATGTAGTAGACTGGTAGACAGTGATGTGTCCAAGTAGTCTTATCAGCTATAAACATTGTACTACTGTCTTAGGAGATGTTGATAACAGGGGAGACTATGAACGTGTTGGGGCACCGGGTATATGGGAACTTTCTGCACTTCCTCTCAATTTTGCTGTGAATCTAAATTTACTCCAAAAAATAAAAATGAAGACCTTAAAAATCTGATTTGTTTTCTAGGGTTAAATTACTTCCAGTGATGTATATTTATCAACTCCCCTTTTCTTATTTATTTGAATAATAATTTATATAATAAAATCTACCTTAAAATTTCTTAGAAATGGAGCAGATAAACGAATTGATCAAGGTTACTGTCATGATTTTTATTGCTGGTCGAGTAGTCATCTTTATGTAGCCCTGTGACCATTTCCATAATCTCCTTTCATTTTCTCCATATCAGGGTCTCTGTACAAAACTACAACTACTTAAGCAATATGCTTATTGGGGATTTTAGACGACAGATAGACACTTGCTAAGATGATATATGTGCACACCTGATTTTTCTAAATACTTTATAGTAAGCAAATAAGTGGATATGCAGAGAATATCTGCAATGCTGTATTTAAGGTTCCCACACATTATTTTTAGCATTACAAATTGACTGTCTAGCAGAATTAGGCAGAGAAAATATACATCAGATCTATGATGCTTTGTGAATAATTGAATAGCCACACAGGTGCAAAAGATTTCAGAAGAGATTTTTTTTTTTTTTGGTGGGTAATATGTATTAGTTTTTTAAATGTCAGAGGAATATTTCAGGGACTTCTTGTCACCTTCACAATAAAAAATTTGCATAAGCATAGTTTATTAAATAGCCAACATTTTCCTAAACTGCTTGCATTATGATGATATTATCTGTATCACATTTGTCCTGAGAAAATAGCATTTTATCATTAATTCTTATTGTTGTTATGCTTTACAAAAACTGGCTTATTTTCCTTTTGTTTTGAGGAATAGGATGCTGCCGCAGCATGGTATTCTCATCACATTCCATTAAAGCACTCTGCATTTGTCCCTTGTAGCATTTGCCATAATTGTAATGATACAATAACCCACATAATGATCCATTTCCTATTTATCACTTCTCCTAACTTATAAGCTACATGCTGGTAGCCTTCATGGTAGAATCCTAACTTATACCATGCTCCCAACACAAATTAGATAATTAACTCATTTTTTCTTTCCAGTTGAAGGATGGATAGACAGCACGGAGTGTGGGATTGCATACTTTCCTCCACTCCTTCTCTCATCTTCTCTGGTGCTGTTGTGGGTTGTAGGTTCCTACGAAGAAGCAGAGGGGACTCAGGGAGAGAGCTCCTCTTCCCCCTGCCCCAAACCTCTGCTCAGGTCCATACTCAATCCCACCCCTTTTGGCTCTGAGTGCTGGATGTCCTGCCACTGTAGATATATGCAGCTGGAAACAATTATTCTGAGACCAGCAAAGGTTGTGCACACTGCAAAATTTAACAACAACAACAACAAAAAAAATCATTGATTCCACACATGGCCAAGGTCATCCTCACACCACTTTTCATGTAGCATAAATTCAGATCCTTTTGTAGAGAAATTTTATTGTGAACAACTGCACTATTTTGAGAACATCCTTAACCTTTTGAAGTTGACTTCACAGAGGACATCCCCCTCACAGAGGAGATCGGTGACTTCACACAGTTTTCTTCAGTCTATCATCATGGACAGACTATGAAGCAACTGGAAGGCAATTCTAACAGAGTTTTATATTTCAGAATTGGTTTATTCTGATTATGCTAATGCAAATACCTCACCACACACAGTATAGCTATAAAAGAAACTGTTAGAAAAAAATAGATCTATGACATGCTAAGTTATGGAATAGGGGAGACAGAGAGGCCATAGCTGCAGAGACTAACAGACCCAGTGAAAATAGATTAAAATGAAAATTAACCATTATTTAAGAAAATGTGTGTTAAAAATCAGATTATAATAATAGTAATATGAAACATCAATGAAGATAATGAAATCTGATGATGGATTGTGGACTCAAAAATATCTGAATTCAAAGATTAAAGAAAGAAAATTCTTTTTGTGAAGGAGGTACCAGGGATTCAATTCAGGGGCACTCAACCACCAAACCACATCCCCAGCCCTATTTTGTATTTTATTTAGAGACAGGGTTGCTCAGCACCTCACTTTTGCTGAGGCTGGCTTTGACTTGCAATCCTTCTGTATCAGCCTCGGGAGTTGCTGGGATTACAGGTGTACACCACCATACCAGGTAAGAAAATTCTTAATAGCATATAAGTCCAGTGTCAAATAATGAAGAAAATTCCACGTCATGTTATAATTTGTGATTCAAACATTAGAAAAAAATATCAGAGATGCTAAAGGAACAAAATGTAGGTGTGGCTAATCATAATTTTAAAGTCAGTCAACCAATAGTACCTGGGGCCCTACTGCAAATATTTCAGTAACCTCTGAAATGACTCACCCACTTCCCCATCTCTCCTAGTAGTACGTAAACATGTACTACCCGTAGGTCCTCTTCTTCTTTTCACACATTCATTATCTTGTAAGGCCCAGTTGCATGCCCACTGTCTTCCATGAGCCCTTCTCTGATACCCATTATCTCCCTCCTCTAACTTGCCATAAAACTTTATCATTGCCTGTCTTATTTATGACTCAGAACTTAACACTTTGCATTTTAGTGACTAATGCACATTTTAAAAACTTCCTTACTAGTTCATAAACATTGGATTGAAATTTCTGGGTATATTCTGCAGAGGTTATTAAATATCCAGGACACCCAGATCCTCCATGGATAAAAGTAGACAGTGCATGACTTTCATGAATAGATTCTGTCTAGAGAGCTCCATCGTTCTCTTTCCTCCCCAATTTCTCTTCTCTGATCTTCTAAACCTGGCTCAGAGACCCCACTCAATATTTAGCTCTTTTGTGAAACTTTTCAAGACCTCCAAGTTCAGGTTGTCTCTTCCCTGGCACACACATGTATTCATCATCTAGAAGGTTCAAATCACTATGTCAGCTTTATAGTACTTCTGTGCTACCTCCTGGGGTAGGTCATCATTTTTGTGTTCACCAACCCCTGTTTTCTCCAGTCATGAGTGTAAACACTTTGAGAGGAGAGATCGTGCTTTAGCCATTTTAGCTCTTACTGTCATTTAGTTTTTATTATGTACTTATCAGCCCCAGATATTAGGGAAGGAAGAAGGAAGGAAGGATCTTGCAAGGTAAGAGCTTCAATAGCAGAAAGAGAAACACAGACCAGTGTTCTAAGCTTAGCTTTTGTATGACTCAATAACATTGCATTTGGCTACATGAACTCTGATTTAACCAACAACTCCATGATGAGGTTGGTTAAATTATCAGCTCCAGACTAATAAATCACATTTATTTTTTTCCACTTTGTTTCTGAGTTATCCTAAACATCTGGTACATAGTAGGTGGTCAATAAATATTTGTTGGATGTAGGTGAATTGATGATTAGTGAAAGTTGACTTCTAATCATTCTGCATAAAAGATTGGCAGGAGCCTTTTAGGAGCTAATTTCTTGGCTAGGAAATAGTAGAAAGCAGTGTGTGCTCCTGGCACACCTGTGCTACAGGATAACTGGACTATTTAGGTAGGCCTGTTCTCCATGATCCTCATTTCACTTGATCTTAGGCATGCCTCCTCTAGCAGCTACAAGCTGCATTGGAATGGTCTCACTTGAAAATGCTCAGTCATTAATGATGTGGACTTATTGTGCCATTTCCCCTAGGGGCCCAGTAATTTTCCTCTGACTATTCTGAGAAGATATATGCAATGTGCCTCCTCTTTCAGAAATGTCTTTACTTCTGTGATAATTTCCAAAATATATTTTAGTTACCTTGAATTAAGGTGAAGAACTCTCTCTCCATTCACTTGTCATTAATAAACATAATCATCCACCTCATCATGGAGTTGTTGGTTAAATCAGAGTTCATGTAGCCAAAAGCAGTGGTATTGAGTCACATCAAAGCTAAGCTTAGAACACTGGTCTGTGTTTCTCTTTTTGCTGTTGGAGCTCTTACCTTGCAAGATCCTTCCTTCCTTCCACCCTCCCTAATATCTATTGACAGCCCTCCAACACAAGGCACACTGCTACTTGCTGAAGATATAGTGGAAATGAGGTTAGAAATACTTTCTGTCCC
This sequence comes from Marmota flaviventris, assembly GCF_047511675.1. Lineage (NCBI taxonomy): Eukaryota > Metazoa > Chordata > Mammalia > Rodentia > Sciuridae > Marmota > Marmota flaviventris. The sequence continues at coordinate 51,917,171 of NC_092508.1, read as the reverse complement.
AATGGAAATTAGTCTCTTAAAAGAGATTGACTACTGATTTTTGCTATTTTAATTCCAATTGTTTTAAATGCAACAAAGAAGAACAGAGAACTATGAAAGCTTAAAGGAATCCATCCTGGTTTGGTGGGAAAGGGACAGTAGGGTTTGGCAGTTTGGAAAGTATCATCTGGGAAAATGGGTTAAGTCTGAGCCATGAAGAACTAGCAAAGAAAGTGGGGGAAGAAGAAGAGAAATGTTCTACTAAGCAGAAGAGAATAAGTAGAGGTTACCCCCAACTTCCAATGGTTCAATTCACAGTAGTAGTTTTACTTCACCATGGTGTAAAAGTGATACACATTCACAAAAAAATTTAATTTTGAACCTTTTCTAGGCTAGTGAGCTGTGGTATGATACTATCTTGTAATGTTGGGCAGGGGCAGAGACCCCAGGCTTCTGGTAAGCCACGTGATGACCATCAAAAGGTTGAACAACTGATATTTTATGGTGTACTGTGTTGATAAGTTATGATGTTCTGTAGGTTAGGTGCACTAAGCACATTTTCAACTTATAATGGGTTCATTGGAAGGTAATCCCATTATAAGCAAGGAAGCATCTGCCTGTATGTGGCTTTGAGTGGTTATTTCATTCTTCCTCCCACATTAAATACACAATCAAGTAATGAGAATGATTTTTTATCAAATTATTAGGTGGCTTAAACATGACTCATGAGAAACACAGTAGTACACTAATTTAAAATTTCATACATTTTTATTAAAGCCTGTATTTTTCTCCCTAGCCATATGACTGAATTGAAAGTTTGCCTTCGTTCATTAATTTGAAGTGGTGGCATTAGAAGAAGTCATATATAAATATTCTTAGAGTTCTTTTTGGATCAGGTTACACAGAAAACTAGTCATTTGCTCTCTTAGTTTTTCAAATATTTAGTCATATCCTTAAGAAAATGTGCATTGTTGATCATTGTCATATTGGTGATTTTTACTCTACTTCAAATGGAATTTTTGGAACAGTTTTTCACAATGTATGTTTTCTAGGTTGATTGAAGTTTCCATATATAAATCATAGTAATCTAAATATAATCTTTGAAAGTCCGATTAAAGGTTATTAGAATGTAAAAACTGGTAGGGGAAGCAGCCCTACTACATTTAATGCAATGGATGTAATTTAGTTGAAAAGAAACAAAATGATTGAAAATTTAAGATTACTATTCTAAGGTAATCCTTCTATGGCTGACAATGAATATGGCAGGATTATTGGATTTTTATGCATGTTGTGATTTTTACCCTTTCTAAAATGAAAATTTCATATAAATCTGAAACATTGAGTATATTTTGAATATATATATATATATATATATATATATATATATATATATATATATATATATATTATATGTAGTAATAAGAATATAGAAACATATGTGTGTGTGTTTTTGTATGTGTGTGTGTATAGTTATAACTGCAGCTAATCCTAGTAAGAATTATCCTTCAGCCAAAAGTGATGTTATGTGTGACCTCTTTTTTGCCCATAGAACTAAGCAAGTCCAATAGATTAAAATTTATCTAAGTCACAACTGTCAAATTAGTGGCATTATTCTCTCAATAAGATTATAAAGGATATTTTTATCTCTTTTAATTCAGTGGTCAAAGGATCTCTAACAAAAAGCTACTAACAAAATGTCTATCACTCTGTACACTTGCCACTTTTAATAGCATTTATTTTTAACTTTATTCTCTATAACTGAAGTAGAGTAAGTGTGTGATTTTGCAGGTGCAGAGGAGAAATGTGAAAACTTGAGTCTTCATTCTGAAGAGAGAACTGTTAGACCTAACTCTATGATTCCCCCTTTGGGTGTGTAGATAAGAATGTTCAGCTTTAGGGAAACACCATCTGATGAAGTCGCTTCTCTGCTTAAAAACATTGTAAGATTTCTTATTGCCTGTCTCAGACTTTCTCAAGCTTTATTTAACATCAAAAATCTCTGAGGGCTTTTGAATACTGGGACCTGTCTCAGAGTTTCTAATTCAATAGGTCCAGGTTAGGAAACATAGTTTGAGAATACTAGCCCATAAGATAAACACTGAAATGCTTACTATGTCCTACTAGATTCTCATAATCTGAAGGCAGCAGAGGTCACTGGTGAATGGTGTGAGCTCTGGAATCAAACCCTTGAGTTCAAAGCTCTGCCACTTACTATGTGACCATAGTCAAATTATTTCATCTAAAAAATTAAAATAATAATATCTTCCTCTTATTATTGTTAAAAATGTATGTTATACTCATTATAAAATTAGATGCCAGATGAATGTCAGCTGTATGATTCTCTCTCCTGTCTTAATTTCATGTCCTAGTTCAAATTACTTGGGACTCATACCAAACCAAAGATATCATGATTTTCTCTCTCCTTGAGGCTTTCAAATGTCCATTTTATTTACACAATTTCTACTCTCTTTCTACATGATTTCTATCTTCGTCTAGGTGACTTCTATTCATTCATGAGATCTTAACTTCTATGCCACTTTTCCAGGCATGCGCAACCTAGGTACAGTTGTACTTCGCCGTTGAATCTGTTGTCTGTATACTTGTTTTTATATGTCTTCTCTTCTGGACTATAAGCTTATGAGGGCAGGAACCATTGTTCATTAGTACAATCCCCTTTCTAGTAGTTACTTAATAAGTGTCTGCTGAATACTTAAATGAATGAATCATTGCTCATACTGTCCTTCATTGCTCTGGACTGGGTTTACAAAGATAACCTATAAAGAACTCTTGGTCCTTCTATAGAAAAATGTGATTCCACATTGAAGAAAGAACTAGTGACAATTAATTTCTACCTCCTTTTGTGAAGTTCTGAATACCAGAGACAGATCTTGGGTCATATTATATTTATATTGGGATTTTAATTTCTTTTATAGTTAGATATCATTCTATTATTATTTAAATCTTTTAAAAATAAATAAGGTAAGAAGAGTTCTGGGAAACATAGCAACATAATAGTGGGGTGTGTGTGTGGGTGTTTGTGTGTGTGTGTGTGTGTGTGTGACTTACTATGGCTATCCTATATAACCAATTTCGTACAGTATTAAAAGTACAAATAAAAGATGCAATACTGCTCAATTTACTGATGAATTTAGCCAATGTCCTTTATGAGACCAGATTCTTGCTCTGGTAATTACCAAGTACAGGTATTATAATTTAGATAAAATATACAAAGTGCTTAGCCCTTTGGTTCTAAGAACCAAAGGAGATATATTTCATATATTCATTGCTTTCTTAAATGGCAATATGCCTGCCTTCTCATGGACATTTGATCAAAAGCCAATAACACAAATAACTCTACATCCACCTGATTTTATAAAAGGAGAAAGAATGTTGGTGTTCAATGAAGAGAGAAGTGAAAATGATGAACCAATAGGGTAAAAACCATGTCAGTGATGTAATCCATATTCTTATGGATTCATAAAACTCCCCTCAAAATTAGTTGAGATTTTCTAAATATAAAACACATAAGATCATTTAAGAGTTTGTTCAGTGGAAATATTGGGCTGCATTTGTGTATAAAGAACCGGTGTAATATTAGCTTTCACCACTTTCTTATGAAGCAGGGTGCCAGGCTGTTGTTCAGGACAATCACCAATCTTACGAGCTTTTTGCTGTTACCTTCATGTGGCATCAGATGACCATATGGGTCAGACAACTCCCATATATTAAGACTGGCAAATTCCAATGATGCTGGAACACCTGGAAGTGCTTTCTGGCCACCGTCAGCCCATTTTTCTCCAAGCTGTGCTAGGGGCCTTTCTGTCCACATACCACCATCATTACACTTCTTACTTGGGGTGATAACTGCCTGTTTCACTTGTCTGCCTCTCTTAAAGACTGTTAGCTCCTTGAGGACCAGTTATTCTTCTTGGTAAACTCAGTGCCTGGCATGGTTCCTGGCCCAGAATAAAGGTTTTGTTGTTGAACTGAGCTGTGGTTGAACTGAATTGAATGCTCCTCCACTTTTTAAGGTTCATAAAAATGTAAGCTACTAGAGAAATGTCCAAATCAGTACTTGACAATAAGCCATTCTCATCATAAGGTAGGCAGTCTTGAGACCACTGATCAAAAAAGATTCAAATATAATCATAGAGTTTGGAGCATCTTAAGTTATTAATTTCTCAGGGGGGAAATGATTTGATATTTGTTTTTCACATCATTTTAATTGATAGAATTCTTACAGTATAGATTTTTAATGTACCCTGAAAAACTCATGTGTTGGGCAATGTAGCAATGTTCAGAGGTGAAATTATTAGATTTTGAGATCTGTAACCTAATCAGTGGATTAATCCTTTACTGGGTTAATAATTCAAGTAGGCTAATGGGTAGTAATTATAGACAGATAAGGTATACTGGATGATGTAGGTCACTGGGTGCCCTTGGGTACCTTATCTTGTCCTTGGCTCCTTGTGTGTGCTTGCTTGCTTGCTCTCTCTCCCCATCCCCTGCCCCCTCTGTTTCTGGGTTGCCATGAGCTGAGTAGCTCATCTACTATGACCTTCAAACATGATGTTCTGCCTTACCACAGGCCCAGACCAGCGGAGTTGGCCAACCAAGGACTGAGACTCTAAAACCCTCAGCCCAACATAGACTTCCTCCTCTAAGTTGTTCTTGTTGGGTATTTTGGACACAGTGATGAAAAACTGACTAACACCAGAACCAAATTTAAGATGCTAAAAAACTTTCAGGAATCAAAATATATGGATCAACTTTCACTGCCAAGGTTCATGGATGTACAGTCTTCATAGTATACACATAGGTCTACATTACCAGAAGTTCTTGAGTATCATCAAGAACTTTTTGATGCTGCTCAAGAACTTCTTGAGAAGTGATTTAAGAGGGCATTGCTGTTGACACTATGGGATTCTACATAATATATTTCTAAAATGTTGTTGAGATAGAATTGACTCCTTTTTCCTAATATTAATCATCTGGCAGTCACAGCAGAAAACTTTTGAGAAATTCTTAGATTCCTATAGTTTGTTCTCTGTTCGAAAAGGAACTTGAGATTGCGTGACTTGTATCCAACCACCAGTATAATTTCTTGGGAAGCTTTACATTCTCATCACTGAAACTTGGTGCAAAAATGATATTTCTAATAGCAGAAGTCTATGGTCCAAGGGATTCTCACAAGTTCAACTTCTTACTTTTCAAGCCTTAGTAAACACAAGCTCTTTACCTCTTTTCAGTTAGTAAGGGCAACCAAACCACAAGGGGATTTCAGATTTCTCTGTAAATTGTTGTCATTGTAAATTCCCTCTTCTCGATAACTAAAGGGGCAATTAGAGACAGACCTTTTCTGCCATTCAAGTTAAAATGACTTATCTTTAAAATAAATTGATTAAATTTCTGTCAGTATACCTCTCTGAGTTCCGACCTCCTCCAGATGCATTTTATACAAAGTCAAATTGATTACTATTTTATTTCTAATTAAAAATAGCTGCAAAAGAGTGTTGTGTCATGTCACGGTGGACACACTTCAACAATGTGTTTTATGGGAATTCTGGGGAAGAAATATCTCAAATCATACACTTCAATATTCACTAAGTCTATGAATCTTCAGTCAGAAGTTAATGTTCAGAAAGGAAGATAGCTACTCACATGAATCAGAAAATAAACCAAAAAAATGAACTTCTGGTTACTGTCAAAATCACAGAATGTGTATTATTCTTTCTATATATCTACATAATCTAAATATTTGATTGAAAAAAGAAAAAAAATACAATTCTATTATTTTGCCCATCTAATATTTAACATTTTTAAAGATTTCTCTTTCACCAGAGGCAGAAGCTTCTAGTTAAATATGTACAATATTGTATAAAGATCTAGTATGGGAGAGGATTTTCTGTTATTAGAATATAGTATTTTATTTTTCAAAACTGTTTCTGAAGAAAATCATTTATTTATGCCAAGTGATATTACAAAAATATCTCTTAGCCTTTCTTTGGGGGGAAAATTGGATTTTTTCCAACTTGTAACTGGAAATATACAATTCTTCTTACAAATTTGGAGTATCATATATTTAATGCCTAGAAATACTATTGGAAAAAAGACAGGAAGACATAAATTTTAGATAAATAGAATAGAAATCATAGGAGACTAATATTTAAATATTGTAGTGCAAGAACAGCTTTGGTTTACAGAGTAACCAGTGAAGCTAGCTCTCTGGTCAGTACTGTGAAATAAAGTGTAGATAGATTTAAGTTTTATGATTTCTGATCTTTATCTGAATAACAAATCTGCTTAGAGAAAGCTCTAGAAAAAAACAGTGGGGTACTGCTTTAAAAAAGACCTCCAAGAAATTTAAAGGAAAAATTCTTCCCTAAGTCAGATATGCATCACATTCTATATACCGGCCGTGGAGCTCATTTAAGAGACATGATTTTGTACATTAGATCCCCAAGATGTATTCATGTTATAACTGAAAGTTTGTTGACCAACATCTCCCTTTTCCCTTTTTGTCCCTGGCAACCATGTTTTATGAGTTGGACTTTTTGAAATTCCACATATTAGTGAGGTCATATGGTACCTTGTCTTTCTGTGTCTGATTCATTTCACTTAACACAGTGTTCTCTAGGTTTACTCATGCTGTCACACATGGAAGGATATCCCCTCTCTTTTTATGACTGAATCATATTCCATTGTGTGTATGTTCATAAAAATACCACATTTTCTTTATGTTAGTATTAGTTACTAATATTACATTATTTATTTGCAATTTTGTAAAGAGAAGATTGTAAGTGTCCTAACCTCCCACCCCACCCCCACACAGAGATGGTAACTGTGGGAGATGAGGGATGTATTAATTAATTTATAACTATTATAAATTATGGTTATAACTCCACAATGAATGTGTATTTTAAACCATCTCATATGCCTTGAAAATATATATATTTTTTTCAATGAAATTAAAAAATAGGGGAAGAGACTAGAATCCTCTTGGGAGGAAAAAATTCATGATTTTAATAAAGAAAATTTGGATGCTGATTTATCTCATAGGATAATAATCCTACTCATGTTTCTGGAATTTGCATGAGGAAATGCAGAAATGGGTACTTTTGAAAATGAGAGCGGCCATGAAGATCATATGTCAAGAGTAGACCAGTAACCTTTACAAAGCTTCATAAAAGGTTTATATTCAGTCAACAAAAATTGTGGCTTTGTTTACTGTTGTTCTCATTTATGCATTTTCCCCCAAAGACCAGAATGTCAGCAATTGCTTTTCAGAACATAAACTATGGATTGAAATCTCTCACTTAGTACCCTTCTTTTAATTCAGTGGAAACCCTCTGAAATAAATGATATTTATAATAAAAGATCCTACATCTGTAAATTAACTTATGCTTTCAATATTGCTGGGCTAAAAATTTTAGTCATAGATAGTTTGACCATGTTGGATGTTTTTTGTTTTACCCTTAGTGTAATGATGTAGAATTAGAGAAAAGGATGTCAAGTTGGAGTATCCCAAGATATTTAAACAAAAGTAATTTAAAGGAAATTTGTCTGTGGTAGCATCAAAGATTAGACAATGGTAGTTATTTTTTTATTTGACTTTAAAAAAAATTATGTTCCAAGTCTTTGAGTAATATTTATTCCAGACCTAAATAGGAAATGGCAAAAGGTCAAATTCATATATCTGCATAAACCACTTGGGTTCTTATTCACACACCAGGAATGCAGTGCAAGAAATATTGCCTCTTCAAAAAGGGCTGATATGCATATCAGTTTACAGTAAGGGCAGCATGGAATAGCTCACACGGGTTTAGCGAGGCAGCTATGTACAGGATTTAACAAAAACAAAAAACAAAAACAAAAGCAAAATGGTTTATCATTTTACTGAAAAATTATTGTCTAGTTGGTACCAATTTGCATAGTTGCAATCATGTCAAACAAAGGCCTTCCCCTGTGGGCTTACATTCCAGGGTCAAGTACTGACAAAAATGGAATATCAACTACAGACAATTGGGTGGGGAGGATAAGGAGAGGGAGAGATGAGCAAAGAGGTATACTATTGTTAAAAAGGGAAAAAGAACTTCTTAAGTGAGAAGTCATGTAGCCAGATAGGATGTAGTTTAATGTTTTGGAAAGGCCTTTGGTGGGCAACTTAAATTCTTGGAAAATGTTTCAACGTCCTTATGGTAAAATCAGTGTTTGGGGACAGTAGTGTTTCTTTCCTAACTTCCTGGTGGATTAGGGCTTTCTGTGGTCTCCGGAACTGGAAATAAGCCTGGCTGCTCTGCAAGAACAGAGGATTTCCATGGAGTAAATGAAGTAGTAAGTATCAGGCCTCAGAAGCCTTTTCTGTACCAAAAAAGGACTTGTACTTCTACATTAGTTAGAATAGGAGGAGACATCCAGGCTACATGCTTTTAATCATTTTAAGTGGCAGCAGTCAAAACTCCCATAAAATAAACCTTAAGAAAACTGTTTATACAACAGATTTAAGTGACCTTGAATGTTTTTTTAAACTCCAATTTATCAGGAGCAAACCCATACTGGGCTCATATGCAATGCATTAATCATCAAGCATATAAAATAAGCTACATAATAAAATTAAATTAAATCTCAATTTACCAAAACATTAACATGCTAACAACTACCAACTTTGTTAAGTCACAGTGTAGAGAGGAAATGAATAAAACACTAGAATCACTACACCAAACAATGTAATTGAAGTTAAAATGCTGTTTTCTGTGGTTCTTTTTAGAGAAAATAACAAGTTGTTTACTTTAATGCAGTGACATTTTATTTTGTGATTAATTTTAAAATAACATTGTAAAAACTACAAACTCATTTTAATTTGACAAGCATTTGGTAATTAATATTCAAACAATGCTATGGGAACCCAGAAAGCACTCTTCCTTTGACATGTATTTTATAATTTATTTTAAAACAATGCTTCACAAATCTGCAAAGGCATAATTCATTTGGGAGTTCATTAATTATGCAAATGAGTTGCAATTAACAAATCTGTTCCAAGGATGACATTTGCATAATAATGAACTTCATGTTTGTGACATTATTTAATAAGATACCTTTGTGCATTTTAAAACAAAACACTCCTGTGAATACTATATGATGAGCTGGGGTTGAAAATGGACATCTATCTAGTCAATGAGATTCAAAACCGTATGCAGAAAAGTGTTGTTAAAATAAACAGAATTATATTTAATTCAAATAATAAATATGGGTATTCTTTTTAGAGCAAAGGGGTTTTGATTAATCTCAGCTTCCCTAAATAGCATAAGACTTTAATTTACATTTATAAAGACCAATATACAAATTAGGCTAAAGCAAAATGAAACAAGAAAACTGTTAACTTCGGTTTACTATTTCAAGTGAAGGTAGGTTCCAAACTAAACCCACAAACCCCAAAACATAAACCTTTTACTAGAAAGGAAAATATAACATGGACTCAAACGATACCATCTGTCTCAAGATTGTGGCAGGATGACCACAACACGTGGGTTTGTTTAATCAATAATTGTTTATTGAATGAACATAACAGTGGGCCAAAAGTGTGCTCAAGAAAGAACAAATAAAAAGAAGATGAGCTATTTTGCTATCCTTGCTTGAAATTACGTCTAATGAGGGACATCGACACATAAACACCAAAGCCCTAAAATGAAAGTTATAGGAGAGAAAAACACAAAGTGCCCTAGGAGCCCGAGGGCTAGAATAACTGATGCAGTTGTGTAGATTCAGCAGCTTGTAAAGAAAGGGAGACAAAGTCTTGAAGGATGGAAAGGAGTTAATCAGTGGTCAAGAACATGAAGGGTATCTAAGAAATAGCAAAGTGCTTATACAAAATCAAGAAATAGCTAATAACAGAGATGAGAAAAATGACAGGAAAGTCACCATGATTTGGTGCGGAAGATATGGATGGGGGAAAAATGCTTTTGGAGCCAAACTATCAGAAATCTTAGAGATTCAGATTGAAATGTTAGAAAGATAATGAGACAGTGTTAAAGTAGATGGCTTGGAAGGGACAAGACAACAGATACATTTTTTTCTGCTGCTCATCAGTTGCAAGGAGTGCATTGATTAATCAGTGATATATGTCTCTTTTTTAAAAAGCTTTTTGTTCTTTTTAGTTATACATGACAGGTGAATGTATTTGATATATCAAACATACATGGAGTATAACTTGGCTATACATGATGTCAAGTTACACTAGTTGTGTATTCATATATGAACACAGGAAAGTTATGTCTGATTCATTCTACTGTCTTTTCTATTCCCATCCCCCCTTCCCTTTATTCCCCTTTGTCTAATCCAGTAAACTTCTATTCCCAGCCCCCTTATTGTGAGTTAGCCTTCGCATATCAAAGAGAACATTCTGCCATTGGTTTGGGGGAATTAGCTTATTTCACTTAGCATGATAGTTTCCAGTTCCATCTATTTGTTGGCAAAGGCCATAATTTTATTCTTCATTATGGTTGAGTAATATTCCATTGTGTTTATGTACCTAATCAGTGATATATATCTTGAATGAAGGATGAAATCGGGTCCCTATGAGCCAAGTATTTGCCATTCAAAATCAATATGACACTGTGATAATCATAAGATCCTGATTCTATCACATTGCTTCCCTATATGGTTTTTGCTTGTGCTTGTACCCTGTCTGATTATATCTCAGTTTGAAACCAAAGATTTCTTAGGAACTACTCCATGCCTCTCTGTACCCATTTTCTGCCACTAATAGGGTCTTCCAAAGCCAGTCTTATCTATCTGTTCTCCACTTAAGCCTTCAAAATTCTATTTTCATGGTTTGGAAATAAAGGTAAATAAGTGACAATAGGTAATCCTGCAATAGCCAACCAGCCAAGCACACTGATAATACCTTTAAATGCGTCCCTGGCCAAGCTGCTTCCAGAATCACATGGTAGAGAGAATGGGCAAAAGAAACAAAAGAAAATGATTATGATGATAAAATCGAACAGCCCTACTCCAATCCAGTGGCAAGAATTGTCTTTGTTTAATTTTGTTAATTTTCAGCATAAAGACATGAAGTTTTCAACTTCAATGTTAATCTAATATGATTTACCCCCTATTGTTTTTAGTAATAAACTACTGATACATAGCAAATCCTATCCTATAAAAAAAATGGAGATGGACATTATTGGTTGTTGGCCACTGGGCATCCATTCTTCATTCTTACCTGTACCTTGTTTTCTTTGGGAGATTGTCTCTTCCCCATTGTACACAGTTCTGGGAGGAGGGGGTAATAAGCTAGCTACTTTCCCTTCTATTCTTTCCTCCGGATTCCATCAGGCTTTGCCTAAAATCCAGGACACTGAACCCTCTCTTCCCCGATTTTGAGTCTTGGTAAGTGTGTTACAAAGACAGAAGCAATAGTAAAGCTTCACTTCCTGTTGTGGTGGCTGGTGCCCCTTCCAGAACTTGATCACTAGAAACCACGTGGGTCCCATGAGCTCCCTTATAAGCCTTCCATAAAATTCCATCTTTACTGTCATTACTGGAGAACTCCAAGGCAATACAGAATCACAAAATGCTCATGTTAACCCTCCCAAAACAAGATCCTTGTTGGGTAGGAATAATCAGAATTTCTACAACGATGTAAGAAAATAATCTAAGGAAAATGCTACTTTGAATAAATGAAATCTAAACAAAGGACTCCAGACGAAGTCTCTGTAGTATCCATGGCAGTTTTTAATGGTGGCATTGATCCCTGAGCCCCTGTAACTGGAAGCAGAGGTTGAAAGCCCTGTAGAAGCTTGCAGAGATACTGAGACCCAACCCATCTGCATTCTCCACCCTTCATTCCGTTTTCCCAACCTAGCCCTACCCCTTTCCTTCAATAGGAGTAGGCAGACAAACTTATATACTATCTCACCTTGAAAGCAGGAATGGGGAACTTGGACAGACAGTAATGATCCTAGTGTTGAAAATAGATAAGCCCTTCCATAGGCTCAAAGACCTGTACGTCAGGGCCATCATATCTGCCCAGAGCAAATAGCTGGCTTAAAATAGACTCTAGCTGTCTCTTCCTTGCACCAGATTTAAAGTGTGAAAAAAAAAAAAAAAACACCCAAATTTTTAAAAATTGTAACAATGTAATAATTGCAGTATTATGATTAAAGTAGCGATTATCTTTGTTTATATTGGATCCTGATAAGATCAAATATGTTTTATAGTTTATAGAATAAAAACTTTCATCAACCACCAGCACATTTTAAAATATTTAGATACTGGGCATTGTGATAAAATATTAAAAAAAATTATTGAAAAAGAAAAAATAATAATATTGTCCAAAAAAAAAAAAAAAGAGTATTCAGTTCAAACACTGTCCCTGTATATTTTATGGGAAGTTATATAGTGGAAGGTGGGAGGAGACACCTTACAACACCTGTGTTTGTCTAATGATGCCATTCAAACTGTGGTCCAGGCTTTGAAATTCTTTTTTTTCAGTGTTTATATTTCCCAAATCCTCGTAAAGCGTTCCCATATGCTCAGGATCTGTCAGCGCTGTTCTCTCCATGTGCCCGCAACTGTGATCAGTGACTCAGACTTCCCAGCGAGGAGACCAGTCGTCCTGCGCTCCAAAGCATTTCCTTGTCATGTTCTTTTCCCTTTTGAAGTCCAGTTGCCAGAAATGCTTAGTGTCTTGGAGCTAAACCAGGCATTTAAAGGAGGATATCTGAAAACTACATGGAGCATCAACGTTTTCTCTGGTTGGACTTTATCTGCCTAGGAGGCCCAATGAAGTTTCAACCTGGTTGTTATTAGATACAAGTTCACTTTTCAGAAAAGTCCACTAACATTGCCCGATTATTCACATCAGCAATTGTCATTCCTCATTGAACATAATAAGCACCTGGGGAACATTTGTTTTAGAAATGTCATTGTTCCATCCCCACCTTAGGGCAGGGTTTAATCATTAGCATTTTCTACAAGCCTCCCAGGTGATTCTGATGTGGAACCAGGTACAGAAGCCCAGATTAGGTCATAAAGAGCGTGTTTAAACACTACCAAGGGCAGTCTCTCCTCTCTCACATGACACGGTTCTTCTAGCTGTCTGTTAAGAAGAAATTTTCTGCCCATAATGATACCAGTGTTTTTCTTCCTTTTTTCCCCCTTTGATCTCTCCTTGGATCTTCTAGCTGTGTTAATTATACACATGGATACATTGTTTATATTTTTCAGTTCTAATACAAATATGTGTATGTATGTACATATATATATGTATATTTCAGTGATATTGCTGTACCTTAGTTCAAATAAGTTAATACTTTCATACACAGTGCATCATTTAGCCAAAATCCACTTTATATTAATGGGAAGAAGCTAGGATAAATAAAGAAGTTAAAAAATAATAATTCTAATTTATTAAGATGTAAGCCTTGGAACCATATTTATATGTATGTATGTGTATGTATGTATGTATGTATATATATATATATATATATATATATATATATATATATATATCCAAAAAGCACTGATTTGTTTATATGAAGCAATTCTCATTCATCTCAAAGTGATCAATCACATCTACAAATTACTATTAGCAATTTCTGTCCTTTTCTACACCATCTTCTGGGGATCTCATATCATTGTAGTGAAATGTTAAGTGGTGTGTGGTCAGCTGAAGCCTACTGGTCGGATATCCAAGATGATTGACGTACATGGCTGGCAGAGAATTTTAGCAGTCTTTTCTTTTTCATACTATATTTCCTTACAACATAACAGTAATTGATTTTGTGAAGCTGCCAGGATAATATTCATTTGATGATTTTAATTGGCTTTCTGTGTTCCAGTTTTTCTGTTAGATGAACTAAATATATATCTTGCCATCTATGAATTTACCTTTGAGAGGGAAAGAAAAAAAATAAAATAAATAAAATATATTTGTAGAATTGTAGATATGTGAAAATTGGCAGCTATGGAGATTCCCAGAAAAAGCATAGGATTAGGGAGCCAAGCAAGGCTTCCAAGAAGATGCACCATCTATTCTGGCACAGGGAAGTTATACAAGCATTACTTCTGTTAACAGGGGCAAAAGAGCTTTCAGGGAGAGGAAACAGCATGCAGCAGATTCAAAACTGAGAACACAGGGTCAACTGGAGAAATTATAAATACCTCAGAAGAGCTGGAATCGTCTAGATATGTGACTCTCTGGAGAGTCAGGTGAGTATATTTGCTGTCACAATATTCACAAACTGTTCTCTCCAAGTGCCCGCAACTATGATCAGTGACTCACTCAGTGACAGTGGGTCTTTTCAGTGCTGCCTGTGTGCCTGTGTGGAGGCTCCTTCCCCCACCTGTCGATACTGGTTTTGGTCACGAATCTTGCTTTGCCTAAAGAAAGGTAAGCAGAAATGACCTGCATCTATTTTCCTCAGCAGTTTTAAAAACCTCTTTTTTATTTTTACTGCTATGAGGGTAGCCATGTTCTTCTTCAACAGACTGGGTCCTCCTGAGAGGATGGCATGCGCTGAAGCCCCCAGCTGACCCATATGGACAGGAAGTGAGAGGGAAAAATAAGCATTTGATGTGATAGGCTTCTGTTTTTTTCTGTACATAAGTCACAATATCCTGACGGATACCTAGGACTTATCCAATTTAAACAGTCTATTATTCTATGTCTATTTTGATGGTGTTCACTGCAAACTAAATAGCAGTGACTACATCAAAACACAAAAGAAGAATGGAGGAAAAGCCATCATTTTCTGTGACACTCTTAATTATTGTATCTGAAGCAAAATAATAAGAATGTACCCTCTTATATTTTACAATTTGAAGACAAAAGAGATCCAAATAGACTGTCTTTCAGGGATCTTCATGTAGCCCTCGAGGGTTGCTTCCTTTCAAGAATGTGTGCCAACCGCCTTGCTCAGGAAGACCTTAAATGGAGTTCTGGCTTTCAGACCCTCAAGCTGGTCATGTGACACTTTATGAGTCACTAAGCACTGCCCACTTGGCCTCTGCTCTCCCCCCAGCCCCATAAAGCCTAGCAGTGATGGGTCTGAGAAGCCACTTTTCTAAGTTGGTAGTTCCCTGGGGCTTTGTGATTAACTCAGTTAACACTGAACTAGCAACTGATGCAGGGTTCCCTCTGATGTAAAAGACTATTGATTGTGAAAGAATGAAAAAGTGGAAATGTACAAGTCTAATGAGAGAACATGCTTCGGAGAGAGATAGACCCTTCCCTCAGAGGTCAGAGGACTAATGATTAAGATTATTGTCTTTGGACTGGGGTTCAGTCCCCAGATTTGTCACTTACAAGTAGCTGCCTATTCTCAGTTTCCTCATTCATGTCACAGGGATGATCCTAAGTTTGTGGGGAAGTACACACATACTCTGACGTGTATTGTAAGTAGTATAATTAAATAGAAAATCTCTAAGGAGAACACTGAACAGTGACTGACCAAGGTTCTTTTTTTTTAAAGCAGTAATAATATCATTCTAATTCTGTGCTGTCACATGTGATCCAGACTGACCAAGTTCTACTACTCATATAATTTATTAAGAGAAGGACCAACGGTCATAGAGCTCTCCCCAGTAATAGCAAAATTGAAATAAAATTCTTCCTCCTACCACCTTGGGTTACAGTCATATAATAGAAAACCCATAATAATAGAGATTTTAAAAAGATAAAAACTTTGTGTCTCGTGTCTAAGAAATCTGGAGTTAGACAGTCCAGGATGGTATGATAGCAACACAGTCAACACCCAATCCTTTTCCTCTTTTGGCTCCTATTCTATCCTTCAAGTTTACCTCATAATTCCAGATGTCAACCAGAGCTCTATTCATCACATCTGCAGTCCAAACATCAAGAAGAAAGAGGAAGTAGTTAAATGCTCAGATTGAGTCAGCTGATTTTCAGCAAGCCACCCATAGAACTATTTTATCTCATAGGCCAAAGTTTAGTCATTTGGCCATACTTAACAGGAAGTGGAGAAGAAAAATGCAATCTTTAAGTTGGTGGCCTTTCTACCCCAAACAAAAATTTGATCCTGAGGAAGGAGAGTATGAATACAGGAAGCCATCAGCAGTCTCTAGCCCCTCTTCACACTTGGTCGAGAGGGTGAGGAGTTAGATCTGGGCACAGATGCATAACTGTGAATTTCTGAAGTATTGACCCAGGTCCAGATATGGGCCTCAGGCTTTCCCTACATGCCAACCACTTTTACTAATCAGAGTCATAGAGGAATGTTCATAATACAAAGCAGAGACCCAGAAACTGTATGGTTTATGAGTCAATGACCCCTTTGTATCCTTTAGCCACTCCATAATGGGTCATTTCTTTTTCCTATATATTGCTCAGAGCATTTGGACTTGTTGACCCTTGACAAGTTATAAATTAGCTCATTCATCCTAAAGAGAAAGGGTGATATCCTTTCTCATGTGGGACATTCTATATATTTTTATTTAAATGTAATAATTTTTTTCAAAAGAATATGTTTAATCATATAATCATGTTGTCAGGTTATTAAAAATATCAACAGACTGAAGAATACATATTAACTGGTACAGATGTAAAATACCTTCCATGATTTTTTCTTACATAATTATGTGTGATGAAAATAGAGCCTAATTCTTCTTAGCTGAGTAACATAAGCAAAATGTTTCATTTTGATTCAAATGTATTATATGAAGACAGCAAATTCATTCTATCTTTTTCCTGAAGGATGTTTGGGATGAGGAAGAAGTAATAAACACTTATTTTTTTTGATTATTATTTTTATTTGGTACGTGTAAATATCTGCAAGGAAAAATCAATTTATTTTGTTTGTTATTTCTAATGATCTGAAATGAGCAATTATTTAAGGATTGAGAATTAATAAATGAGGCATATTCTGAAAGGGAGGTATAAAATGAAGAATAACATATACTCTTAGTTTCTTCTAACTGTGATAATGTTGCATAATACTACATCCATTTCATATTAACCCAGTTAGAACTAAAACAGAGAATCTAACAGAAATTAAAAAAAAAAATTAGGCTATTTCCTAAACAAACAAACAGCAACAAAACTTTCATTCCAAAAATGAGGAAGGAAAAAAATCATCACCCTACAACTGACATCAGGTTAACAGGCAAATATCAACAAAGAACGTTTGACATTGAAAGAAACCCCATAAAGAAGGAAGAGATCGAAGAGAAGGCTTTCACTAAACAGGGATCCTTTGCTTCCAGAGATTCCACTGCCCCCTATATTTCTTTAACAAAGAGCTGTTCTTATACAACCCCAGCAGACCTCTATGACCCCTCTTCTTTCCCCTGATGCGGTCTAAACTCTCTTTTCAAAGGAAAACATTCAGGTCCCTAGAATCTCTTTCACTGGTTATACAGACTAGAAATTCCACAGCAATTTATGTTTCATCTTGGTAAATGCATGTTCTAGAAAAATCCCACCATATACTAAGAGAACCATTTGAAATCTCAAAAGTTGATCAAGAGTTATCAGATGCTTAGAGACAGGTGGAGTATTCTCCGGGTTCTGGGTCACCTAACACTCCATGCTTTAAAAACCCTCTGCAGTCAATAAATATTCAGTTGAAACTGAAAAAGTGGAACATGGTATCTGTTGGAAAAAAAATCTAACTCAGCAGCCTTTGGATGTTGAATAGTCCAAAATGAAACATTCTCGAATGAGGAAAACCATATCCTTCATGTAACAATGGCTGTTTTCAAAAGCCAGAGCCCTAGCACTGTTAAATAGACCATCGAGGACAGCTGTTCAAGTTCAACAGTGAAATAATCAGACATTCCTCTCTGCTGCCATTTGATATGAGGTTCCCAGACAAGATCTGTAAGGCCGGGAAACAAGGGTTGGTAACAGAAGACACAAGGAGGGGGGAAAAATAGTGTGAATGGAATGAGTAATACTAAATGGAATTAAGATTCTGCACTTGCTTCGCCAAAGATTTATATGGGCGAAAATCCCAAACCTAAATACAGTGAGGCCTGGAATGTTGGAACGGCTTTCGGAGATGGGAACATGTGTGGGCCTGCCAAATGGGTCATTGTTTCTAAAAATGATGTGTCCCAAGATGACAGCAAACGTGTTTCTTCGACAACTGGTGTTCATTTGTGTGGCTGCAGCAGCACTTCCTTCCTGCTTGATTTGTCCTGACACGGCTGCAGTGTGATCCACACGTGTTGCCAAACTGAAGATTACGGCTGTTTGGGGTTTTCGTGTTTATGAATATCATTTTCATTTGATATGTGTTACTATAATATTCAGGGAAGGAGGAAAGAAGTCAGGATGAGCGTTTCATTCAGCAAGTCTGTTCAGAAACCCCGGAACTCTGAGGATATAAAAGAGATCGCTTTGAGGCCATAATGAGCTCTTCTTATTTATGTTCACTTGACTAATTTATCTTTTGTATATGTTAGCTATTTTTCCTCAGGATCATTCCTTTAGAGGAAGTCTTTCCAAATGCTTTTGATAAGCATCTGTGAGATTTTGTTTTGCTCTGGTTTGATTTTTCTGGCTTCATTAGTGATAGCTGGAAACAGTTGGGTATAGAGCTACTCAACATTATTTTCCAAAGCATCATTTCTGGAAAGGTGTGTGTTGCTGTTCCCTGTCCTTGAAGTCTTCGTGCAAACCCACAGCTGCTCTTGGGTGCTCCTGCTATTTTTAGGGTTTACACTGACTCTAGTTGGAGTCTAATATATCAATGCACCTCCACATGAAATCAATCACTAAATCTTAACAGTACTGCTTAAGGAATCTCTTCAAAGTCTATTCTTCTTGTCCTTCCTCACTGTCTGTCTGTGAAGCTTTCCCGTCAGAGCTCTGCTCCCTAGCCAACAAGTGGCCATTCTCGGCAATCCCAGCAGTTCTTCCTCTGCTTAAAGGGTTCCACTTGTCCCCAGTTGCCTGTAGCATAGACTCCACAGTCACTATCATGACATCAAGGCCACTTCTCACGATGACAAATGATCTCTTCAGCCTCAACTCTTGACACATCCTTCAATGTCCTCTGCTTCCAGCTACTGACCAGCCATCTCACCAGGTCTTCTCTGACAAAACACTATGCACAGTTACTGATTTTTAGCAGCAAGAAAATTCTACATCAAATCAATAAATGGAGCTTACAGAAGCAGGGCCCAGAATAGCAATATACCCTGCTGACATTCGTCCATCCACACAGCCATCCATTCATTCCACAAGTGTTTTCCAAGTACCTACTCAGTGCTAGACACATTGGCTGTGGGGAAAGGCTCAATAGCCTTTGTAGGTATACCTGGAAATTCAGATAATTCCATTAGCAATATTCTCAGAAAATGAACAATAAATTATGTATGTGTGTATGTTATGTATGCACATACACATTTACAACATTTACAAGAAGGATATTCAAATTATTCTAACCACCAATAGGGCATAGGCACAAACAACTCAGATTAATTCATTTTATTACCTGAAGCCCTATTCCCCCCTTCCCAAAAAGTGGCACTGGAATGACATGGAAAGGGTAGAAAAAGTCACAATGACATAATTTCCAGGCAAGACTAGGGTCTAGACAACAGCTTTGAAGAGATACTGTTAAGTCTCTTCATTTTTACTTATTCCTAATCTCAGAGGGAAAAAAATCAGAAATGAACAAGAGATTTAAACATCTTATTTTTTATTGTTTGAGTAGTCACATAACATTAGTACTCATTTTCTAAAAACTATCAATATATATATATATATATATATATATATATATATATATATATATATATATATATACCCCCAAATGGCATCCCTTCAAAATCAATGATTTTTTGTGAATAACAGGGCAGTGGTCAACCAAGAGATGATAAGCCCAATCCATACCAGCAGGGCTGATAATGATTAGTCAGTTGCTTGCTATTTCACAGCTACCTCTTCCAAAAGTTAAAAAAAAAAAAAAGAAGAAGAAAGAAAATGATATTAATTGCAAAAGTTTCACAGATGTCTGCAGCAGTTGACCAGAGCTCCTGGGTTATTGCTTGTCAGACTATTAATGGGTTTGGCTAACCATGACAGTCATTACTTTCCCCCTCCTGTGAGCTACTTTCTGTGTAATTTATGCATAGGTTTTGCCAAGATTTGACAACTTTCAGGATATTAACATAAAATTAGACTGCAGAGCCGAACAATGGGTGGCTTTAAAATTAGCCGTGGTGAAAACCAATCAAACAGAATTGGCTTTTCCTTTGCATTGCTCCTAAGTTTATTATCATTGTCTTTCTTTTCCACACAAGAGAGTCCATGTCAACAGCTCTGCAGATTAGAGAGAGGAAGAAGGGCCAAGAGAGGCATGCTGACCTTGGAGAGGGGCTCAGTGACCCAGGCAAGTTCCCACCAGATAGAATGCCCATAGTGGCTTAAAGGAGCCTGCACGCCAACCATTCTCAGAATAGACCCAGGGCACACCCACATTTTGGAGCTCATCTGAGGAGGAGAACTTTTCCTCTGCCATCTCTCGGTTCCACACAGCTTGCTCAGTGAATGCCATTACAGAATGCGATGTGCGTGTTAATAAGCCAGGACATCTGGTAACCAGCTTTTTTCTGATTCATTAACTGACTGTATTTCTGTGGCCAGCGGGGAGGAGAGGAGAAACTGGAAGGTTTTGCTTTTAGCAAACGGGTAGTTGATGTATGTTTTGTTTCTCTGGTCTCACCTCCACCTTCAAACTTTGCTCCAAGGTTAGCATTTAAATACAACTGACTCTCGGTCAGCAGTGTCTTCTCTGCCTCACATGGAACACATAGTGCTTAGATTATTCCATTTAGTCTGAGAATGTAGGAAAGGCATCTGAAAAGTCTTATTTTAAAGCAGAGGGTGAAGGAAGCAAAGGACTTGTTTAAGATTACACAGGTAAGGCTGAGGTCAGGCAGAGGCCAGACTCCAGGTATCTTCACCCTCTATCCTGTCTTTTCTACCTCAACACATTGCTTGACCTATTCTCTTTCCTTTCATTTATGTGACTGTTATCTTTTAGGTCAACAGTGTCTTCTTGATTTTTCTTTTTCACTTCTTGTTCAGATGCTTTTAGAATATGTGAGCAGAGTATTGCTGAATCAATCCTCCTGCCTCTCCTAATAAGTGATCAGGGACCCATTGGAGCATTTATAAGAGGTACTTAGGGACAGCTAATTTAAACTTTCCAAGAAGGGACAGTTTCAATCCAGCTTGTGAACAACCCTAGGGAATACAATTAACTAATGAGAATACAACAACAACAACAACAACAAAAAAAAAAAAAAAACTCAAATGGAGAATAGGGCAAGGTTGTGAAAACCTCTCAATGATCCAGATGTTTTTTAAAAAATTTCAAAAATACTATTACTCTATCCAAAAACATTTTTAAACCAGCCTCTCTATTGAAGTAAATCAGGCTCAAATGCTTGAGAGAGTGATTGAGTAAGAGAAGTATGACTTGATGGTACATGTTGAGGGATGAAATGGACAATGAAGTTTCCATATGTTGTTTTTACGCAGTAATTAGAAACTGTCACACACCGTTTCATTTTTTCATTTCCTTGGGCTGATTTGCGTGTTGGAACTTCCTTTGGAGCAGAATGGAGAGCATCAGACTGGCACCCAGTTGAAAAGAGGAGCAGAGGCTTATAGGCACCCTCCCTCCTCTGAGGCAGGAAGGAAGCCAGAGGCAGGTCCTGTCAAGGCACATTGTTCAGTGAAGCAGTGAGTGGTGCAGCTGCCCTGGACGTCATTCACATGGCTCTGCAGGCTGCCTGGCTTGAAATGCTGACCAAGCCCTCCAATTGGTCATTATGGAGCACTTTGGCTATCCGAAGCTCATCGCCCTTTAATGCACTTTCATTCCGTCCTAATTTTTTTTTCCTTTTCTAGTTGCATGACCAGACTTAAAGTGGGTACCCCATTATCCCTGTGACCAGGCACTAAGTGGTTCCCGTGGGGCCGTGGCAAATCTACATAAATAACCTTATCATGTCTGGATCCTCATATACAATCTTTTTCTAGAAATCTTCAGCATTATAAACAAAACAAAACAAAACCCCCAAACACCAACAAGCCAACCAGTTTCACTGAATAGAGATTGTAACTAGGAAATGAAAACTCTGGAAGTCTTTGAATGTCACTGGTGTTCTCAAAATCTGCTGCTTTTTAGTACTAAACCATTACTAGTGAACTGACAAATTCCAGAAAGCTAGAGGTTGACAGGAATTTCATTTGTCTAAGATAGATTATCAATGTGGACAGCTATTCAACTGAATACTTAAATGACCCAGAACATAAGAAGAATTGAATTACACAGGTATGATCTGACTCAGAAAAAGTATTTTCCAGAAATAGATTTGGTCAGGAAGAAATTCCTGGAGAAGTTTAGAATGCCATCTTAATTAAATCCTTTAAGTAACATATTTAACTAAAAATACAGAAAAACAAAAGGAAAAACAAATGAAAGGAAATTATAACAATCCCATCCTTAGAAGCAAGCATTATTATTATTTCGATATTCATCTTTTGACATTTTTAGTATGGGCATGAATAGGTTTTATATGTGAATTCCTTCATAAAAATAACAATGAAACTAATGTCCCATAAGAATGTTCTAGCATAAAAGACACTAAGAACATTTTTTCATAAAAAAATATTTCTACAATATCATGTTAATTTCTATATAGTGTTTTATATTCTGATAGTTAATCTGTATTAGGCAGTCTCCTTTTTAAAAGACTTTTAAATTGTTTAATTTTTTTTCTATTATAATATATGTGATGACCACTATTGAATATCTGTCTTTGGCATGCCAATATTTCCTTGGGATATATTTCAGAAGCAAAAGTGCTTACTGAAAGGACCTGTTCATTTTTAAGGGCTTCTGATACAAATCTCCAGTTGCCTTCCAGAAAAGTTGTATTAATTTAGAATCCCACCAGCAGAGAGTGAGGCACTTGTTTCCTGGATCCCCTGCCAACACTCAGCATTCTGGTTCTTTTTAATCTTTGCTAATCTGAGGAGTGAAAAAATGGTGTCTCTTTGTTGTTTTAATTAATTCATTCTTGAAACCAACATTTCTGAAGATAGAATGGCACCCACTTGCTCCCTTACAGCATTGCATATGTCAATAGTTTCTGCATAGAATTTGTTATTACTTCTATCTTCTAGTTCTGTCATCATTTTACAGCAGGTAAAACAAATCTGTTTAGACTACAATGGCCTTTGATTTGCTAGGAAAATACAGCTGTATGTACATGAAGCATGAAGGCTATCTATCCTCTTCCTTGTGTCTGGGAAAATACAAAAGACAATGAGATGTTAAAACCATACTTTGTTGCTGAGGGAGTAAGAGTGAGATAGCTGGAAGATAGCATTATTGGTCAGCCAGTGGAAGGCGTCCATTGGCGACAGCACAACTGCTGGAGGTGACTGTGTTGGTATCTGTAACATGTTGATGTGTGAAGTGAAAAAATGAATCCTATTCCTCAGGAGAGTCCTGCATATGTCAAGTATATTGTCTCATTAAGCCAATCCATTTATCAACCCACTGAATGCCAATTAAATTGCACAGGATGGTGCAGGTATATGGTGGGCTCTTGGTGCCAAACTTTATTACAGCTGAGCTTTTCTGGCACAGTATGTTCCACCCAGCAAAATGGCAGGCATATCAAAGCCAAATTAAATGTTCTTGAAATAATGCCTTTAAAGAGGATGAAATGCCACAGCCTGGCAGAAAAGAACGTGAAATGTAATGTCAGTTCTTAGTGTACTTTTAGTTCCAATGAAGATGTCAAGGCTCAGATCCAGCCAGTGCCAAATGTCTTCACAGCGTGCAAATTAGATCAGTGTAATTTCATCAGGAGAATGATCAGACTCTGCCGTGGTTATGGCTGAATTCACTGCTTCTGCCGAGGGCTGGGCTGAGGACCTGGGGCCCAGCTGAGCTTGTGCTGCCACCCTCAGAAAGAGAAAGAACCCTATCGCCCGCATTGCTCTCTTGATGCCACTATGGAAAGTCAGCCTCACCCCTCAGAGATGTTGCTCAATGGGCGTCTAACACAGAAGACAATAAATTTGTTTGGAATTTTTAAAGAATCTTCTTAGTGAAAATCAAACCTGAAGTAAGTGAAATACTAAGCCAGTTGCCAAAGGGTATTACATGCAGAAGCACTTAATGTTTATGACTAAAAATGAAGTTTGTATGAACACATATAGATATTGGTATTAAACACTCAAGGTATTCAAATTCCAGGTATATTTTGACATCTGTATGATATAATGATAAATATTTTTAAGAGTCACTATAGAGCAATAAATCATAAATATGAAATGAAGATCAGTGAAATCTTTAGCTATAAAACAGAAGACCAATAAGAATGCAGTGACCAATTTTCATTGTTAAGTATAGGAAAGAAAGGACACCGTGTGGATCTTGGGATGGAAACTAGAGGCAATATAACTTACAGGTAACATCTAGAATAACTGAGAATGAGCCAACTTCCTAGCAAGAGACGTAACATCACCATAAAATTGTTGTCCATTTTGAAACTGTTTCTTCATGGAGCATGGTTAAAACATACCCCTGGTATGATATTTCAGTTTAAAAGCAGATTTTTCACATATTATTTTCAGTCACAGCAATAGTATCAGGATTCCTCTTTGAATTTGTTGCTAAATCCTCAGTAAAGACAAAGCAGAATTCCCAACACTTGGAGACAGACCTCAGAACATCAAGAGAGTTCTCAGGTTTTTATGTTCAAGACATTGTGGTTGATTTCTCAACCTTTTCAAACTATTTTCATTCTGCTGATACTATAAACTGCTTTGTTTATAACCCCTGATTATATAGTATTTCATAATGTTTTATATGATCCATATAAAATATATCTAAAATACTAACAAATGTAAAGGAAAATAAAAATTACCCAAAAGCCACCATTTAGACCTAATGAATGCTAATATATTTATATGTTTTTCTAGTCTTGAGAAGTTATCTGATTTTTTTTATATCAGAGTCCCATTATTGATACAGTTTTGTTTCCTTCCTTAAATATCCTGAGCATTTTCTGTGCCATTAAAAAGCCTTAATGCTACAGAGTATTGCATACAGTATCCTCTATTACTGGAAATTTGTATCAGTGTGAGAATATTTAATTGTCTTCACAATGAAG
Source organism: Marmota flaviventris (assembly GCF_047511675.1). Taxonomy (NCBI): domain Eukaryota; kingdom Metazoa; phylum Chordata; class Mammalia; order Rodentia; family Sciuridae; genus Marmota; species Marmota flaviventris. The sequence continues at coordinate 51,892,022 of NC_092508.1, read as the reverse complement.
GTTCTTAAAACCCTTAGCTGATATCTGACTGGTTTCTTTGGACAGACTCCTAAGAAGTGGAATTACTGAGTTAAAGGCATGAATTTTCAAAGTTCTTATTTACGGTGCTACGGTGAAAAATAAATTTATCACATACCCCAAGAAAAACAATATCTTCACAAAATCAGACCCATAAAACACTTCATTTTTATATCCCAATGGCACTATTATGACTTCCACATGGCAAGTCTTAATTTCATAGCACCAAGATGAAGAAAAATTCAGTACACTCTAAACTGTGAAATCCCAGAGCAAGTTTGCAACTCCCTTCTGTTGTTATTCACTGCTAAAACCTGCAATCTCCAATTCTGGAAAATAATTTGATTGATTGATACAATTACCTTAGACCTAAGGTAATTCTTAAAATTAAAAAAAAATATTATCCTAACATTGAAACTATTTTGACATTAACTATGTATTTAATCCATATAGAGAAAACAATAATTGACAAAACCTAGTGTTACTTTGAATTACTTTTCATTCTCATCTCTCTTCGGAATCATTTAGACCTTCTGCCGTGAAACTTTCTTTCATTTCCTATTTTAGCAATAGGCACAGGACCCAAGGCTATCTCCTGGGTTTGCCAAGACCCCAGATGCCAAGCCTTGGAACATTCTAGTAGCAACATCTGGCCTTTTGGTGAGCTCCACAGGCAGTTGTGCGCTCAGCTCAGAACTGCCTCTGGGGATGTCACGTGGTCAAACCATCTACTGATATTTGGGCTGGCTTGCTTTCTAAGGGAACAGTTGTCTTTCTGCTCACTTTGAATATGTAGCAGATAAAATTAAAGCTATTATGTGGTAAAATAATGTTTTCCTACACAAACCAATTTGTTTTAAAAGTCTTAATTATTTAATTGGCAGACTTTCTGACTATTTATAAATTATTTTAAAGACCAGGGAAAGATATTGACTATTTCAGTTTAGGATGAGGTTTGCAAAACTGCAACAAATTCATGAAAAGTGGGCCAGATTTGCATTCAAGGGTGGTTTAAAGTACTGATAATAATTGAGGGAAAAGTATTAATATTTTTCTGACACTTCCTCAAAAATAACCTTCTAGTTTATTTTGTCAATAAAATTTCCCAAGCACATACAATGCTCTAATCCAATATGATATTTGGTTTCCTTAGTTATTAGACTGCCAACGATCTATTTTAATGTCTTTTTCAATCAAGAGATTAAAATTCATATTCAAATAATACCAGTGATTTCTTTAAAGTTATTATCAATTTAGCATAAAAAGTAATCCCAAATGTTTCCCTTTTTGAGCATGCAAGATTAATCAGATGTGAGATAAAATGCAATTAAATTAACATATTGCCTCTAACAATTTTCTATTTTTCAAGCGAAAATAAAAAATGCATTTATGAATTTTTGTATGGTATGTGAAATATAAGATCTAACACTATGTCAAAGCACATGAACTTCTTAAGATAAATCTTTATGGTGTCATATTTAGAAATTGTTGGATTTGGGCTTCTTGCTAAACTCTATTTATCATGACATTCCTCTGTAATTCATTTTCATTGGCAAAGAAGTATTCAAATTTTTACACATCTTTAAAAGTGTATTTTTTTCATACAATTTTAAAAGCAGAAATCTATTTCCATTTATTTTTACTGGTTGATTTTAACATTATTTTAAAAGGCAACATTATTTTTATAATCTTCCAGAGCACTGAAGGAGTGGCATGAATTCAAATTGTGTATAAGTAAATGACTCATGTCCACAACTAAATCAAAGAGACTTCCTATTAGGTATCAACTGAATATTTACTCATCTTTCAAAAGAAATAAGAAAAATCTCTGCTACTAGGACCACTTAGTAAAATGTGGTTAACTATGATATCTAAATGATTAAAATTGAGGATCAATCAGAATGAGAGAGTATAAATTTATGATTCCCAAGCAAACTTAATGCAATGGGAATTTCAGATAGAGTACTAGAATTGTAGAAAATGGTCACTTGAAAACATTCAAATTTTGTCATTTCTTCTTTATTTAAATAGGGGCAATTTCTTTTTGAACCCAGTACTTTGGCAAATTCAAATTAATCAAAACCATATGGGTTAATTTACCCTGTTTTTTTTTAACTGTCAATTTTAAAAACCTATATCTAATTACCATAAGAATCAGACAAGTAGGAGGAAGGTCTTCTGATCTGCACTTGGCACCAGGCTCAGATTCAACAGTCACACATTTAACTGTCCCTTTCTCTTCAAACCTATTCTTTCATTCAATTCTAATGGTCACTCCTGTTCTAAAGGTTTCATCTGGTGGCATTAAGAAAAATCATGGCATACAAACCCCTGAAAATTCTCTCCTCCATAAAAGCAATGAGACAACTGGCAACAATGATCAGAAGAAACTTTTTCAAAACTCTGGAAACTAACCAAGGGCTTTTATCAATTTGAGAAGTGTTTATTCAATAAGTACAATGAAGTTCCTGGCATCCTAGCTTACTCTATTCTGCATCCCCCCACCTCCCCCTACTCCCCCATCCCTCCTCCCCCCGTCTTCAGCTCAATGATAGCCTTGAAAATTAACAGCTCATAGTCACAGTGAAAACCAGCAGTATGGTAGCCACTGGAAGGGGAAGAACACAATTGGAGTTTCTTCAAAATCCCATCCCCAGAGAATTGTCTTTATTTGGCCTGTCTGATGACTCCCTAAAAGATTCTAACAAGGTTTTCTCCATTGGACCTGACTGGAAGCTCCATCAGTGAGAAAAGTCTTTTCTCCAGGCTTTGAAGAAAACAATTAGAAACAATTGTTAAAATTGTGGTTACCTGAGTCATGGCTAACAGCTGGGGCAAACAGTAGTTTAACAAAAAATTTAAAAGGGCAATTTGAAGATGAAATACCCATAAAGGTTTGATGAATTCTAGCATATCTCAGAATCCATGCTCATGCATTCTCAGGAAAGATCCCAAAATTCCAAAACTCTCATCTCTGGCTGACCTGGAGGTTCTCTACCCAAGCAGGAAGTAAAGACTGACACAGTTCTCAATTGCCTGGCTCAAATGAGGAAGGCATTTTCCAGATATACATAGAGTCCCTTGGCAAAGACTAGGAAACTCATCAGTTACAGTCATTGAAAGAAATCTCTGTCCAATCATTAATTTACCCCTTAGCATACTGAGCAGAGAGTTCAGTGACTGTACATGGAAAAGAAGATAGACTTTACAGAATTAAACCAAAACATTCACTAAACAAACAACAACAATAGTAAAAGCAATAAACCCCTGACAGAGGAGGAGATTTTGATGTCTAGAGTTCCTGCATTAAATTATTAAATATGTCAAAATTTCAGCAAAAAGTTATTAGATATTTGAAGAAATGGGAATTTTAGCTCATATACATGGGAAAAAATAGAAAATGCCCTTCAGGAAACTCAAATGTTAGAATAATTAGACAAAAACTTTAAACCATTTTACAGGTTCACACCATAAAGAAATAATAGATGTTGCTGGGTGCAAGGGCACACACCTGTAACCCCAGGAGTTCAGGAGGCTGAGGCAGGAGGGTGGAAAGTTCAACCTCAGCAACTTAGCAAGGCCCTAAGCAAATTGGTAACACTCTGTCCTAAAATAAAATATATATTTTTTTAATTTTAGGATCTGGGGATGTGGCTTGGTAGTTGAATGCTCTTGGATTTAATCTCTGGTACAAAAAGAAAAAAGAAAGAAAAGAAATGATAAATGTTTAAGAAAATAACTATGTTTAACTTGAGTTAAACATTATGCAATGTATATATTCATTAGAGAGTATGAATTTATGGTTCCCAAGCAAACTTAATGCAATGGGAATTTCATATTGAATTCTAGAATTGTAGAAAATTGTCACTTGAAAACATTCAAATTTTGTCATTTCTTCTTTATTTAAAAGGGGGCAATTTCTTTTTGAACTCAGTACTTTGGCAAAATCAAATTAATCAAGGTACTCTCTAAATATTTAAAATTTTTAATGTTATATGTCAGTTAATGTTAATTTAAGTTTGTAAAATAACATGTTCAAAGAACTAAAAGAAAAAGTATTTAACAAGCTAAAGGAAAATATGGGAATGATGTCACATGAAAGGAAAGTATTACTGAATATAGAATTCTTGATTGGCATTCATTTTCTTTTAACAGTTTGAATTATCACCCCGCTGTCTTCTGGCCTAAAGATCCCTTTGTGTCTTTTGAAAGTTATATTATGATGTGTTGAAGTGTAGATCTTTTTGAGTTTATCCTATAAGGGTTTGTTAAGATCCTAGAATGTGTATGATGATGTTTTTCATTAGATTTGGGTAAATTTCAGTCCTTTTTTTCTTTACAGATTCATTCTTTCTGAACTTTTCTCTCTGGCTAAGATCCTGTTAGACATATGTTGGTATGCTTGGTTGTGTTTCAGGGTCTCTGAGATTATGTTAACTTTTATTTATTCTGTTTTCATTCTATCCTTCAGACGGGATAATCTCAATTGACCTATCTATAAGTTCATTGACTCTTCTGCCCACTCAAATCTAGTGAATTTTTCATTTCAGTTATTGTACTTTTCAACTCCAAAATATTTACTGGGTTATTAAAAAATAATTTCCACCTCACTATTGGTATTCTATATTTGGAGAAAAGAAGTAGAAAACATGAATAAATATGTAACAAGTAAAGAGATAAAATTAGTTATCAAAAGCATCTGTTTTAGTCAGGTTTTTCATTGCTTGGTCAAAAGACCTGACAAGAATAATTTTATGGAGGAAAAGTTTATTTGGGGTTCATGATTTCAAAGGTCGCAGTCCATAGGCAGCCAACTCCATTCCTCAAGGCTTGAAGTGAGGCAGAACATCTTGGTTGAAAAGGGTGGTGGAGGAAAGTGGCTCAAGACATCACCCCAGGAAGCAGAGGGAGCTAGTTCCACTCACAGAAGACAAAATATATACGCTAAAGGCTCTCCTCCAGGTACCCACCTTCTCCAGCCACACCCTACCTGTCTAGAGTAACTACCCAGTTAATTTCTATCAGGGATTTAATGCACTGATCAGGTTTAGACATTCAAAACCCAATCATTTCACCTCTAAACTTTCTTACATTGTATTATATGTGAGCTTTTGGGGACACTTCATATCTGAACCATAATAGTATCCCACAAAGAAAAACCCAAGACTAGATTACTTTACTAATGAAATTTATCACACCATTAAAGAAAAATTGACACCAATAATTTTCAAATTCTTCTAAAAAATAAAGGAAGGAATACATCCAAACATGTTGCATGAGACCAGTATTACCCTTGCACCAAAACCACACAGACAACACAAGAAAAGACAACTACAAACTAATATACGTAATAATACGGAGGGGAAAAGTCTCAATGAGATTCTGTCAAACTAAATCTAGAAACATAGAATATATATTTTCATTTTGACAAAGTAGAATTTATGTTCAGTTTAATATGTGAAGATTAATCAGTGTAATACATTGTATTAATAGAATAAAAGGCCAAGACAATATGATTATCTCAATAGATGGAGAAAAAGCATTTGACAAAAATCTAACATCCTTTAACCTGACAAAACCCTCAACAAACTAGGAAACAGAAGTGAACTGCCTTAACCTGATGAATCATATCTACTTTTGAAAACCCACAGCTAGCCTCATAAATGGAAGTTAAAGAATAAAAGCTTTCCTCCTAAGATTTGGAACAAAATAAGAATATCTGTTCTTGCCTCTTCTGTTCAACACCATAGTAGAGGTTCTAGCCAGGCCAAGTAGGTAAGAAAAACACATTCCAGATTGGCAAAGAAAAAGCAAACCCTTTTTATTTGCTGATGATATGTCTGTGTATGTTGTGTATGTGTGTGTATAGATAGAGAGATATAAATGTATAACCTTAAGAAGTCCACAAAAAACATTAAATCTAATAAGGAAGTTGAGTAAGTTTGCATAATACCAGATCAATATAAAATGATCAATTATAATTGTGTACAACAATCTGGTAGAGAAATTTAAAAAAAACAACTCCTTTTATAATAATATTTAAAGTAAAATACATAGAAATGAAGTCAACAAAGGGCAAAAAAACTGAAAAATACAAAACATCACTGAACAAAAAACAGGAAGATTTCTCATGTCCATGAATTAGAAGACTAAAATATTGATAACATGGTAATACTCCCTAAATTGACCTACAATTTCAAAACATTCCCTGGGAAAACCCCAGTGCCTTTTTTTTTTTTTTTTTTTTTGGCAGAACTTGACAAGATACTCAAGTTCATATAAAAAATGCAAAGGAAATATAATAAGCAAAACAATCTTGAAAAAGAAGAACAAACTTGAAGACCTCACATGTCCCAATCTCAAAATGTACTATAAAATTACATTACTAATATATGGAATTTGTATACAGGAATAAGCCTACATCTTGATGGAATGAAATTAAGAGTCCAGAAATTAACCATGCATTTATAGCCAAAGAAATAATTCAAAGCAAAAAGAATAGTCTTTCAACAAACTGCTGGACAACTTTAATATTGTTGAAACAGAAAAAACTTGGACTCTTTCCTCATAATACATGCAAAAGTCACTTCAATCATATACTACACATAAGATCCACTTGTAAGGCTCATAGCATTAAATATAGGTGTATATCCTCCTGACCTTGTATTAGACAGTATTTTTGTACAAATGATAACAAAAGCACAAGCAACTAAAGAATAAGTAGATAAATTGGACTTTGTTTACATTAAAAATGTTTGTGGTTTAAAAGAAACTATTGGGAAAATGAAAATACAATATAAAAATGGGAGAAAATACTTGCAATCATCTACCTGAAAAGAGTCTGGTATCCAGAATATAAAATGGTTATTGCAGTTTTTAAAAAAACACATAAGTAATAAAAGGGGGAAAGGATTTGACATCTCTTTAAGGAAGATATGCAGATGACTAACAAGCACATTAAACAATTCTTGACATCGTTAGTTTACAGGGAAACACAAATCAAAACTATGAGGTAGCAATTCACACCCACCAGTGTGACTGTATTCAAGTTAGAAAATAACATGTGATGTCAAGCATGTGTATAAACTGAAACCCTCATACAAAGCTGGTGGAAATATAAAAAGATATAGCCACTTTTTAAAAAGTTTGACTTTTAAGTTAAATATAGAATTGCCATTTGATCTTGTGATTCCATTCCAACAGAATTAAAAATATATGTGCATACAAAAAATTTACATAAGTATTCATAGAAAATTTATTCAAAATAGACAAATAGTGGGAACAACACAAATGTCAAATCAGCTCATGAATACATGAACAAAATGTAACATGTCCACCCAATGAAATATTACTCCGTCATAAATATGAAGTACCAACTTGGGCTACAACATAGATGAAGCTTAAAAACATCATGTTAAGTGAGGGAAACTAGACAAGAAAAGTTATATATCATTCAATTTTTATAAAACAACTAGAATAGGTCAATCTGTAGACAGAAAAAATTAACCTGTGGTTACCAGAGGCTGGTGGTCGTGGGGAATGGAAAATAAATGTTAATAGACTTGGTTTTTCTAGACATTGATAGGTACATAGTCTCAGAAACACAATAACAATGACAATGATATGCTGTACAATGGTTTTATTATATGTGAATTATATCTTAATAATCAATGGTCTTACCAACTTCATTCACCCCCCCCCAAACTTAATATTCACAGACATGGTTATTGATAAGAAATGGTATTCATATTTCCAGGGAAGGAATGTTTTTAATTTCCTTTTCACCCACATTGAGTCCTTAGGTAGGTACTACATACAATTCAACTTGTGGATCTCCTTTGACAAATTTGATCTTTATAGACCCTACCAGACATAAAATATTATTATTCTACATACTAATTTGTGTTAAGAATAATTGTCCAAAACCTAGGTCTAAGGCAAAAGAAGTAATACAGGAGTATTCATGGATTAGGTAATTATTTAGAGAAATTAAACTCTGTTTGCTAAAAGCTACTAAGACCCAGACTCTGATATTTCATGTCAATTTGTAAGTTTTTATTTTGTAGACACACAAGTGAATTCTTCCTAGTAGAAAAGTTAAACACAAATATCATGGTTTTATTAACTATAAAATATAATTGTGTTTTGTTGCTAACCCAGCAATCTTGTTCCTAGTTTCTTTCACTATTTCCTACTAGTTCCTCAGATATTTTTTAACCAATTTTATATTGGTTCCCTCATTATTGAGTTCAATAAGTCTCTGACATGTTCTTATTTTACATTTGTATAAGAGTTATATTTTTCATCTTACAAGTTATAGTTTTATGTTAAGTACTAAATGAAGTTGTCCAGTGTTCAGAACTCTTTCCAAAGGTTGTGTAAGAATTTTTCTCAAATCCAAAGTATTTTTCAGAAACAAATCTATATTTAAAAAAAGAAAAAGAGAGACTTACACTTTTCAAAACAACCTCCTTTCTCTTGGCCCAGTGCATTAAGTAGGGTAATAAGCAGAGAAGCTCCCAGGCAGATGCCCCTTTCTACATCTGTTTCTTCAGAGTAATGTAAATGTAATGTTCTGTTTTCACCCAGAGGCAGGTCCTGGATAAGATATTATCTATGAAGTGAAAAAATAAAGGACTCCAATTTAATTGATGTAATCACAAATCTGATTCATGGAATCCACGCACAAATCTAGATTTATTCATTTGCCTTAATTGAATGTCTAATCATGATTCACAGAGTTCATTTTTTTTTTCTTTTTAAATGTTGGCATATGATATGCAAACTTCTTGTCCTTTCCTTATTCGTTGGTATATTTATTTATGGTTTTTATCCAGAAAACAGTATTTAAAAATAAATTAACATGTAGCGGAAATAGGAAAAAAGCTTCAACAATTGTATATTAAAACTGAAAGATGAGCAATACATTGTACATGTGTTTCAAGAAAAGGAAAAGAAAGAACAGGAAAAGGAAGCTGTCACCAGGTTTATTAAAGGCATGAGGCTCCAGGACAACTCTAGAACTTATAGACTTTAATTCAAGATATTCTAGTCTTTAGCTTATTACCTTTCATGGAATAGCCATAGAACTGTTTTTCTTTTTAAAAAAAATTTTGTTTTAATTAGTTATACATGACAGTAGATTGCACTTTGATATATAATACATAAATGGGGTATAATTTATCATTTTTCTGATCATACATACTGTAGAATCACATCGGTCATGCAGTCATATAAATACATAAGGTAATAAAGTCTGTTTCATTCTACTATCCTTCCTATTCCCATATCTCCTCCCTTCCCTTCTCTCCCCTCTACCTAAAGTAACTCTGTTTACTTCTACATTCTTCTGTCTTATGAATTACTCGTATTTTTAACTTTTTATTTTCTGTCATAGTTCTCTAAAATACCAATAATATTCTACCTTTTAAACTTTCTTTTAGTTTTTAAGATTGCTCATTTTAAAGTATATTTTGGTAGTGATTAAAATCTGAATTAAATGAATACATTTAAAATGGAAATTTGAATTTCTTCATGCAAAATAATTGCTATTTAGAGTCAAAGAACATTTCTAATTTGAGTTATTCTGCATGTTTTTGATCTCTTACTGGGAAACTGGTCTTTGCTTTCACCTTTAATTCATACAAGAAGCAAAGGATTATATTTATATAGCATTTTTCAATATGCTTAATTACTACAGTTGGAGCTTCTTATATTTCCCTAATGAATTACTTGCCTATTATGAAGAAATGACTGTCTCAAAGGACAATCATTTATTACACCTGAGCCTTCCTGGTCCCAACTGTACCACATGCTGCTTAATAATTTGCAATGATTTAGGAAGATTGCCATAACCACTCCATTACTTAAACAACAGCTTTGGATGCATCCATATGACACGAGGCACATCCTTATTCCACATTTAGAACTGTCTTGTTAATTAAATAGAATCCATAAATGACTGTGTTCTGAGCATTCCACAGACAGTTGACACCTACGTCTCCTGGAAGACAAAGTCACTCGTTTCCTTTGGCCCAGCTAGGCAGCTGTGGTGCTGCCATACTGTGAACTGCAGCAGTGGAGAGGAAGAAGCAAACCAGGGTTTAGGAAGTCTGATTTCTGACTGTGGCTCTCTTGCTCTTTAGTGTTTGATCTTTGGGTAATGATAACTGGTATTCTCTGAGGTTCACTTTTATCCTCTATGAAAAGTGAGCTGTAGCTGCTGATTGCTTAGGTGTTTTCCTAGTCAATGGCACACTTCTACATAACCTTTGGTAAAGGTAGACAGTATTTTCCAATGTTACCAGGATATTTATAAAAGGTTTCAATGAGTTATTTCCATATAGCTTCCTGAAGGAACATAATAAAAAATCGGCAAAACACTATAAGGATAACTAATTTAAAATTATAATTGCCAAAAATTATAATTTCTTTTGGCCTGATGACATAAAATTTTCAGGAAATGTATTTGAACTAACATAATTATTATGGCCAGAATCAACCTTTCTGTGGGGAGAAGCGGCACATGACCATATGTCTCAGTAACGAATTGAAGGATAAAAGTAATGTGAGTGATTTCTGAGGACAGATTTTACTGAATTTACAATTCTACCTCTGTAGTTCAATAATAATCTACTTGGGAAATTCACTGTGTTAAATTCTTATAATTTACTAAAGTCAGAATCAATATGACTATAAAATTTTCTTTTCATAGTACCTAGTCTAAGGAACTTGAAATTTGAAAAGCTTTTGATGTTTTCTTGTCCAATGCAAAGATTATAAGTATTATAGTTAGTATAACTAATTTTATTCTGTGATAATTTCTAGCTGATATATTGGGCAAGCCATTTAGAGTTTCTGAAATGTTTTTCCCATGATAAAAATAGGCACAATAATATTACCCAGGATCTTTTTTTATGTATAATAATATGATCCATTTATTTTCAGTTAGTATCTATGTACATTCATTCAAATACAGCATTATTCCCTCTCTGTATGCATCCTTGAGAACAAGGAGGGCATTTGCTGATTTTATAAGGAATAGGAAACGGGATTTAGGAAGAGTGGAAGTGCAGGGGCATTATTCTTCACTTTTTCAAAATATGACAAAGGTACTTCCTCTCTTTGTTTATTTTATTTTTAGCAGTACTGGGAATTGAACCCATGGGCTCATTGCATATGCTAGGCAAGCATTCTGTCACTGAGCTACAGCCCACTCTTTTTCATTTATTAATTTATTTTTGAGACAGAGTCTTTCCATGTTGCCCAGATGAGCCTTGAACTTACATATTGCTCCATTAAAAATTACCCCCAAACTCAGTGCCTAACATAACAATAACCATTTATTATTTACCTGTAGTTTCTGTGGGTGAAAAATTTAGAAAAAGAGGGACCCCTAGTCTCTGCTCCATGACATTTGAATCTTGGCTACAAGACTAGAAGTCAGGGTTCTAGAATCTTCTGAAGCCTTAAAACTCTCATATTCCTGGTGGTTGGTTGTAGTCAAAAGCTGAGGGCATGGCTCCTGCAGGAGGTGGTGGCTGGGCTTCAAGAGCATGCAGAAGGCAGAAGGGTGGGGGACCACTTGAGCAGTTACAAAGGTCACCCAATTTCAGGGGAGAGGAGTTGATGTTATAATGTAAAAAAAAAAAAAAAAATACGTGGCATGGATTATATATAACTTCCGGTATCTTTGGAATACAGGACCCATCCTAGCCAATACTAAGGACTTTTGATATATATTACCAGAGTGACCTCCATCAATAGTGTAAGATTTAAGTTATATCTTTGCCTATCTACTCATAGATAAATTATTATTTCACTATTGTTTCAGTTTATTTCTATAAATATGCTAAACATTGTTTTACAAGTTATTTGATATTTTCTTTTTTCATGATTTAAAAAATTATTTAAACTACCCTCTATGTTGCTTTTGTTAAACAGTGTTTTATGAGACGTCTTCATATATTAAGAAAATTCTGCTTTGTCAATTATGTTGAAAATGTTCTTCCTGGTATGTCATTATTTGATTCTGATTCTGTTTTATTGCATTATTTACTCTTTATATGGTTTCTAACTTGGATGGCATGCTTATAAATACTTTCCTTATATCTAGATTACAAAAAATGTTTTATTTGTATGCTAATATATTTGTTCCAAATTAGGTAAAAATAAAGTTTGCATAAATTAAAGGGAAGAACTAATTTTTTTCCAGGCTTTTAGCTATTCAGCTTATTTTGTTGAAATAGCATAGCAACAGGTTGTGAAAATAACAATATCCAAAGAAAGTGGATAAAGGATCTCAAGATGATTATACTCCACTGAGTAATCTATATCTGCTCTGTATATTGGAAATGATGTAGTTATCACACATGGAGATATATAAATACACACACACACACACTCTTAAGTCCCTTTCGGGACCTTTTATCTTGGATCACTATGGTAACTCAATATCACATTGTTTTATTTATTTATTTATTTTTTATTGGTTGTTCAAAACATTACAAAGCTCTTGACATATTTCATACATTAGATTCAAGTGGGTTATGAACTCCCATTTTTACCCCAAATACAGATTGCAGAATCACTTCGGTTACACATCCACATTTTTACATAATGCCATATTAGTAACTGTTGTATTCTGCTACCAATTTTGCAGTTTTAAAATACATTTTAATATCTGGAAAGCTCCCTTTCTGAAAGTGACTTGTAATTCATGAGGAACTGTTTGCCTAACTCTGATTCCTTCTTGGTGATCTCATTCTTGCTCCTGGCTCTATGTACCTTCCACATTGACAACTCCTTATTTACGTCTCTAGTCCAGGCCTCTCCTGTGAACTCCAAACTCAATTACCCGCTGGGAGGTTGAATGGGCCTCTTTGTTTCAACTAGTCAAAAATGAACCATTAAATTTATTTCTCTCTAAATCTTCTTCCTCTGACTTCTCTATCCCAAGCAATGGTATTATGTCAGCTCCTATAATTAAGGGCAAATTTAATATTGTGGTAGTCCCATTAGAGTGGAAATGGTTGATATCTTTTATTCACCAATTAAAATGAGAAATGTGAATTTGGGGACACAGTGTTGTCAAATCTATACTGAATGTAGGGTATCAAAATTTGTAATTGGTATAACATGTGAATAAAAGGTGCTAAAAAAAGTGGGTCAGGGACACTGGGTCCTATAGAGCATTCCAGGAGTTTATTTTTATATTGATAATAGGAGAGATGTGTCTTCAGCCTTTTTCTGAATGCTGTTGTGGTTCCCTGCTAGTTTCTGGGGCTAAATAATAAAATTGGTTATGACAATGTGCAAGGGGTATGCTATCACACTTCTACATTTCTCATAAGCAGCATTCTTAGAAAATATTCAATGTATTTTATATATTCATACATTTTATATCTGATGATTATCCTCATATTATTCACCAAAAAATAGTCACTTTTTACAAATAACAATGTCCAAACCAATAGGAGGAGTCTTACACTGGTTATGGCCCATTGTCTTTGCAGATCTGATCCCTGCCCTGGTCCATGCTGCCTGTGCCCTACCACGCATATTGCTATGGACTTCTCATCTGACCTCTCTCACCTCTTACTCTGCCTAATGAACAAGACCAGGTAACTATCAGATAGTGGGAGGGGAGAGAAAGAGAGACTAGCAGGCAGATAACAGGGTATTTTTGTGCTTCTCTCTAACACTATACCAACACTGGCCAGTTTGGATGAAGAGTACATTCCTCTGCCGGCTCTCATTGCTTTCTAGTAGTTGCCATTTCTCACTATTTGGGTCTCATCTCACATTGCCACACTTTGAGCTCTGTAGGCCTTGGGGTGGTAAAGGCTTGGGCTGCATCACCATTCCTTGTTGGTTTCCTAACCCTGCTATACCTCTATAAATAGTCCCTTCATCACCACCTCTCTAATCAAAAGTCTTCTGTTTCAAGCCTGGATCTTGACTATAAAAGTTTCAACTTCAGTTGTAATCATAAAAGGGAAAAGTATAGTTTGAAAACCCTACTGTGACCCCCCTTCAAAAGCCTTTCACATAACCATTACTGCTCTTATTGTTTTATCATTATGGTCTTATTCAAACTTCCTTTGGGTAGTTCTTAGTAAGCCAAGAACCAAGCAAATACTAGGAGACAAAAAAGTGGATGTGTAACTGATGTGAATCTGCATTATGTATATAGGGTAAAAATGGGAGTTCATAATCCGCTTGAATCAAATGTATGAAATATGATATGTCAAGAACTTTGTAATGTTTTGAACAACAATAAAAAAATAAAGTTTCTCAGAAAAAAAAAAAAAAAAAGAAAGAAAGAAAAGACAGATACCTGACCCTCAACAAGGGTTTACTTCTCAGGCAATCATTTGGAACAAGACTGTGTATAACAAAATGTGGAAAAGAGGGACTAACTGCAGTAACTATTATTTGAAAGCAGAGAAGAGAATGATGATGTGGGTTTTGTTAAGAAGGTAGCCCTTTGCGTGTACTGTGGAAGATAGGAGCATTCTCCTATACAACTCTGCAATATTTCCTACCTTTTTTGTCAGATAAATCAATTTTTGTCCCCATTTGGATTCCTCCTTCAATGTCCTACTGCCATTTATGGACCACATAAAGTAGTTTCTACACATGATTGTTCCCTTTTTTTTTTTTTTTTTTTTTTTGCACAGGCAGGATATGTTTTGAATGGCATAACAATGGCTTTGTTCAGCTGTAAGGGATATTGCACCACACTGTGTCAGGCACTTAGGAAGGTGTAGGTGAGGAGTTCAGAGAAGTTCTGAATGATCACATAGGAAAAATTTGCCAAAAGCAACCCCCCAAAACTCCCTGGGGCAAAGAATGACTGAGGCTCTGGGTAAGCAAATCTGTATTTAATTGCTGGCTCCTCCATCTACTGGTCAACTGATCTTCAGCAATTACTTCATTTTTCGTTGCCTTTGATTTTTGTCTTTTGTAAATTGTGATTTTTTCTATCTTCTCTAGAGTTTACTTTGAGTTTTCAATGACATAACATAAAACATTCATTACAGAGCTCATTTTAAGTAATTTTATTTGTATTCTATGCTATTACTTTTACTATTGCTAATTAAATTATTATAATTTTGCAGTCTCTTGGGTGAGAAATAATACCTTAGAATAGTGTTAATTTGGATTTATTTTATTACCAATGAATTTGAGTATCTTTTTGTGAATACAAGAAGCAGTTTTATTATCTTTATGTAGACTTACTTTCCTTTTGCCTATTTTTAGAGGGTTGTTATTTTTAAATTTCTAGCATCTGTGTGTGTGTTAGGGAGGCTGACTTTTTTGTCTAGGATATGAATTGCCAATATTATTTCTTAGTTTATTATTTTTCTTTTGACTTTTCTTAAGTTTTGAAATGTTTAGGCACTTATTTTAACAAGCAGATACAGAATTAAATTAAATTAAATTTTTTGTAATCCAATTGATCATTTTTAAAAATTGATTCCTCCACAGTTTGACCGAGACTGCTTAACTAAGCATATGTCTTCCCTCATCCTAATTCTTCCCTTATTTAAACCACCTGAAGACAGAGCTGAGGACACTTGATTCCCCTTATTCCTTTCCTTCCTTTAAAAAAATAAGTAAATAAAACATTTTTAAAATTTTCTCATAAATTTTGAGTTATAGTTTAAAAAAGTTATCCCATGGTTTATTATAGTATTGTTTTTACATTTATATCTTCCATTTGGTTAAAATTTATCTCAGTGTGTTAGTCAGTTTTCTGTCACTATAACAAAATACCAGAGAAGGTTTGGCTCATAATTTTAGAGGCTCTAGTGCACAATTGGCTGAGCTCATTGCTCTAGGCCCCCAGTGGGGTGCTGCATGGCAATGGCAGGGAGCAGGTGGCACTGCAGACCTTACATCACCAGCCAGAGACCAACAAAGAGGAAAAGAAGAGAAAGAAACTGGGATTCCAAAGTACCCCTTGGAGGAACACCCCTAAAATGACCTAAGTGCCTCTCCTAAGCTCCTTATCCCAAAGAACCACTATACCTCTCAGTCTTACCATGCTGGGACCAAGCCTTTAAAACATGGGTCTTTGAACTAGACCAGTGTGTGAAATGAGATGTGGATCCAATCTGTTTTTTTCTGGTTTATATCCACTATTATTTATTAATAATATTTTTCCTTAAACTACTGATTGCAGTGTAACTTGTATCAACTACTAAATCCCAATATATATTAGAGCTCAACTAATATTCTCCTGGTATTGAGATTCTGGAATAATTTTTTTTTAATTTTTTAAAAATTTTTTCCTTAAAAAAAGGGAGGGGGGCTGGGATTGTGGCTCAGTGGTAGAGTTCTCACTTAGCATGGATGGGACCCGGGTTCGATTCTCAGCACCACATAAAAATAAAGTCATTGTGTTGTGTCCATCTACAAAAAAGGTATTCTCTCTCTCTCTCTCTCTCTCTCTCTCTCTCTCTCTCCTTTAAAAAAAGATTCTCTCTCTCTCTCCTTTAAAATTTTTTTTTAAAAAAGGTATGCTTCAAATTTACTACAAATGTGTCTTCTAAATAGAAAAATAAATGTTAAAGTTCTTCTTAAAGCCAATATATAAAAATAGGTGCATTCTTCAGTATCTTAATAATGTTTAAAAATCATAGCAATATCATAAATGAAATACTCCAATATATTATCACTGATGTTTTTCTATATTGTTTCATTTGGGTTTTATTCTTTTTTCTACTTTTCTGTTACACTTAAAATTTTATATAGTGAGTATGAATAATCTTTAAAACTAAAAATAATTAGGTTTTCTGTTAACTATGCATTGGATCATATAGGGATTTGAAGTTGTCTGCTGTACTTAAAGTAGTATGTGGATATTAAATTTGTTACGATATCCATCAGTGACTTTTGTTAACATGACTCAGTTTTTCAGATCATATTGACTCAATCTTAAGTTTTCTTTACATTCATGAAAAAAGGTTAACTGACAAACCAATTTTATTCAATTGAATAACTAAGTAATGTTTTCAAAATTTAGAACATGTTCTAAACTTCTGTCAACAGTAATTTCCAAACTAAAAAATTTACCTATAGAAATGGAAGCATTAATTCAATAGTATCATTGTACTGACACCAATATCATAATTTATGACATGCTTTTAGATCATCAAATAGCAATCTTTAAAATAATTTTACGTTGACATATCCATTTTATAAATTAAATACTTTAGGATTGTTCTGTACAGAAAAGCAAAGCTTCATTAAAACATAATTTTTCAGTGAATCATACTTTAAAATTTTGGGTTTACATAAAAGGAGTAAAAATAATTGAGCTTTTGTCAATCCTTTTAATCTTTCAAATTTGTATTTCCTTGCATAAAGGCCTCAAAAGACTTTTTGATCAATAAATAAGCCATGTAGTTTGAAAATACCAGTTAAATACAGAGACATAATTTAATTACTGAAATTGAAAAGAGTTCATTCTTTCCTTTAAACCAAATTACAAAGTAGAACTAGCCCTTAATTCATGAATTTAATTTTTTTAAATTTCATTTATATTCCCTCCCTTTCATTTAATATTTCTTTTCAGAAAGAGCTTCTATTTAAAAAAATACAAATAAGCTTTAGGTACATAAAACCTGTACTTATGAAACTCAGACTAATAAGGAATTTCTATAACTCAAGACTGCATGGTCATTAAGAATAGAGACCCTAACATTTTTGCCTTGTGTCTGGCCACAGGAAGAGATGCGAAGTACAATTATAGCCAGAAGAATTCTCCAGCCCACATGTGCTTGTTAAGCTTGTTTATCCAGTCATACCACATGCCACACAGCTGTGAACTATTTAGAGGTTTACTAGACACTCCTGTCTAGGAATTTTTTCTTTCTTTCTGATTTTCTGCTTCATATCACATTGGGAACAATTTAATATGACTACATTAAGTATTCTCTGAACCACTGCTATTTCTAAATAGATTTGATGTCTTTCAGGCATGCTTTCCTCAAAAGCAAATTTCCTTGAGACTTTGGTTCAATTAATTTAGCATAATGAGCATATAAGTTGATATAAATAATCACAATTATTATGTTATCCAGTGAAGGCCTACATGCTGGGGCTGAAGATGGAACAAGGCACAGAGATGGCTGTTTTCATGGAGAGTACCTTCTGGTGTGCAATAACTTAACCAACTAATTGAGAGAACATTCCAGAAGGAAATGATATGCAAATAAGGAATGTTTGAGCATCTACTTTCCTAGAAAACTTTTTCAGGTTTGTTTTCTAAAGAATCTAGAAGAGCATAATTCATGTCAAGCAGTAACAAGTCTGTCATTCCCCATTCCCCAAATACAGACTTTAGAGGAAGGAAGGAAGGAAGGAAGGAAGGAAGGAAGGAAGGAAGGAAGGAAGGAAGGAAGGAAGGAAGGAAGGAAAGGGAATCCAATTAAAAAGGGGTGGTAGGGGGGAGCAGACAGAACAAAGAAAAGGGACAGGCATGACTAATGATAATAAACAAAGCGGTCAGAAAGGGAATGTAGAGCCAAAGGTGGCTGGAAAAGCATCTCCCCACAGAAATAAGTGGCTGTTCTAAGCTATCAATGCTGGCACAGAGGCTCCAGGCCTACAGAGCTGGAAGTGTCCTAGGTCATTTACCCAACTCTCCTGGCTACAGATGGAGTGAATAGCAGCTGAGGACTGACACAGAGATTTAGAACCAAAATTAGAAGCTTGTTCCTGGTATGTATCATTTACATCCCTACCAAAATTGGTTTCCTCTGGGTTATAGGCATTAATAAATATGATTTCTGTGCAGGAATCAACAAGTGATTTACTAAATTTACTGTGTGGCAAATAATATGTCAGGAGTCAGAACGTCCTGTAAATTACTGGGGAGGCTGGCTCATGGAGAGATGTCAGCTCTGTTCCTATATCCTGTGAACGAAAGTAGCCTGAAAAAAAAAAATTTAAAGTGAATGAACTTCTGTTCTGTTGAAAAAGAGGTGCTTGCAAAGGCCCAAACTAAGGATAAAGAAAAGAAAAAAAATAGGGCTGGGATGATTAGCTCCTTAGTTATTTGAAAGGAATTCTGGAGAAGATTAAAAAACACCAATGGTCTGGTCTGTAGTTAAATCCCAGGGCATGTAATTTTAGTGATCAACTTGGAGTAGTAGCCAATGGCAAGAGCAATTATGGAAATGCTGACACAGTGGGGGCCAAATTCTCAACATGCATGTCCAAAACCTAATAAGAAGCTTCCAAGGATGAAGAAAAAAGAACTGGGAAATAAAAATAAAAAGAAGTTAAATGAGAATATGTGAGTAAATGCACAGAAGGAACTGAGTTTCCCTTTTCACTCTGCTGTTCCCTCTAGTTCTTCGCTTCCTAATCTGAGGGACAAAGAACATCAGGGAAATTCCCCAAGTCTTCTGAGTGAAGCACGAGGCTGCACCAATATCACCAAGGAACTGTAGCAAACTGCTTCTACTGACATGAGGAGAAAGTTAATAACAAAACTGTTGCTTTAACAAAAATAGACAAATGGGACTTCATCAAACTATAAAGCGTTTTTGCCCAGCAAAGGAAACAATCAACAGAGAGAAGAGCTACAGAATGTGAGAGGATATTTACAAACTGTATATCTGACAAGAGGATATTCTTCCAGAATATGTGAGCACTTACATAATTCAAAAGCAACAAAACAAACATGATTTAAAGTAAATAAAAGTACTTAGTAGACATTTCTCAAAAGAAGACATCCAAATGGCCAATAAACATATAAAAACAAATCCCAAAACTCAATATCACTAATCCTCAAGGAAATGCACATCAAAACCACGATAAGATAGCATCTTACTCCAATTAGAATGGCTCTTATCTAAAATACAAAAGGTAACAAGTTTTGGCAAGGTATTAAAAAAAGGGAATACTTATACAATATTGGTGGAAATATCAATTAGTACTGCCATTTTGGAAGACAGTATGGAGGTTCCTCAAAAAACTAGAACTTTTTTTCCTCAAAAAAACAGAACTAGCACATGATTCATCAATCCTGCTCCTGAGAATATATAAAAAATAAAAATAAAATATGCACTACTATGTTTATTGTAGCATTATTCACAGGAGCCAAGACTTAGAATCAACCTAAATGCCAACAGCAGATGAATGGATAAAGAAAATAGGACCTACACAGTGGCATACTATTCTACCTTAAAAAGAATGAAATCCTCTCATTTGAGACGACGTGGGCACACCTGGAAGATTTTATATTAAGGGAAATAAGTCAGACAGAGAAAGACAAATACTACTTGACCTCACTAATACGTGAAATCTCAAAAAAACAAGTTGGTCTTATGGGATTCAGAGTGTAACAGTGGTTATCGGAGACGGGGGAGGGGATGGCATAGAGAGGATGGGGGTAGTGATCAGTGAGTATGAAGTTACAATTAGATAAGAAGAATAAATTCTGTTGCTCTGTTGCACAAAAAGATGACTAAAGTTAGTGATAGACTACTGTTATTTCCAGATAGCTAGAAGAAAGGCTTTCAAATGTTCTTCCCGTAAATATCAAATACATGAGGTGATGGATGTGCTTACTACCCTGATGTGATCAATACATTTGTGGAAATATCAAATCATACACCAGAAATACGTTCAATTAAAAAGTGTCCAAAAAAGCCAGTTGGGTCTTTAAAATAAAATAGAAGAAATACTTTAAATGTATTTTGAAGTTAAAAAAAAAAAAGAAAAAAATAAAAAGATCCTGTGTAATACCAATTACTTTGAATATACTTCAGACTCACGAAAACTATTAGGTTGCAAATGAGGCCAGCCTCTGTGGTGCACACCTCTATTCCTAATGGCTTCGGAAGCTGAGATAGGAGAATCAAGAGTTCAAAGCCAGCCTCAGCAATTCAGCGTGATCCTCTCTAAATAAAATAAAAAACAAGGCTGAGGATGTGGCTCAGTGGTTAAGCATCCCTGGGTTCAGTCCCTGTTACCTAAAAAAAAAAAAAAAAAGTTGCAAATGAGGGCAAAGCTGAGAGATGGCAGTTGCTTTGAGATCCTTTTAAAAAAAGAATGTGAACAAAAGAAAATAAAGACACTCATCTAGCATGTTTCTAGAGCTGGTCTGTCCTTAGAATGTATAAGATTTTTCTTAGCTTAACAGTCTTTGCCTTCATTAGAATTCTATATCCTCTCATTTTTTGTTCCAGATAAGAGGTACTATGTGCAGTCTCAGCAAAACAAAACAAGAGGTTCAAACTTTGTCAGATATCAGTTCAGCCTTACTTAAGAGATATTTCAGAAAAGGGGAGGAGAAAACACAAAGCATATGTGGGTAATGGTAAATGGGATTCTCCACCATTCTTTCCCAGTCTCAGTCATCTTATAACTTATCTATTATTAGTTATCCACTGCTATGAAATAAAATAACTCAACTTCAGCATCTTAAGACAATAGGTGTGTAATATCTAACATGGTTACTGTGGATCAGAAACTTGGGTGTGCTGATCTGAGTGGCTCTGGCTTAGGGTGCCCTATGTGGTTGCTCACCCGGCTGTACACAAGAGGATAGGTTCCTTGCTGGATGTTCCACAGGCTTTAGTTCCTTACTATATGGGACATTCAGGCTGCTTTTCATGGCATAGCCACTAAATACCCCTAGAATGAATGATCAAAGGTAGCAAAAGGAAGGCCTCAATGCCTGGCACTCTGACCTTGGGAGATCCCTCTATTTATATGATGTCCTTTTGGTTTCTTGTTAGCTCTAATCAGTGTGTGGCAGCCTGTATAAAGCATAGAATTCCAGGGATAGAGGACCACTGGAGTCATCCTGGAGGCTGCCACCATAGCCACACACCAACCAATTACTTTTCTTTTCCCTACCTACCTCTTATACAATTACTTACTGACTGTTTTTCTTAATAAGGACTTAATTTTTAAAAAGTTATACAATAGTATCTATGAAATCATGGAGTTCATGTGATCTTTATATTTATTTTAATATATAAATTAATATATTAATTAATTAATTAATGTATTAATTTCCAAGTAAAAATGGAACAATTAAAATAAAATACATTTTTGTTAATAGCTACATGAGTTGTCATGCTACAACTCAGTGTTATTCTACAGACCATACTTTGTGAAGCTCCACTGGCCACAAGCTTGAGCTAGTCTTGCTTGAAGGAGATCCTTATAAACTCAATCGGAGTCAGCAGGCATTTGTTTCATGTGACATCCTCACTTAGACTAAATTCCCTAGAACTCCAAGGTAATAATACTTGCGGGGAGACTACAGCACTACAACAAAGCCCATTTGCTGCGGTGGTTACAACTGTCACTTGCCAGCTATCGTTAGTAATTACTTAAAAGAGAAACAGTTTAAAGAATCGAACCATAAGGGTAAAGCAGATTGTTCTCAGGACATAAAACTAAACTCACCTTATTATGTATTGTTACACCGCTGTCCACTTTCATTACCAAAGGCCATAAAACAATTCTAACTGTTCCCTGGAATGTCACCAGTGATAAGTGCTTTCGCTTTACTGTTCTGTTGAACTGAATATAATAGTTATATTTTAGAACTTTTGCAGCTGGGACATCTATAAATGCCTTCTGGTATCTGAATCCATGAAAATATTCAGTTTGGGTAACCTTGGTGTTACTTTAAGTATGGTTGGGGAAATCATGTCATAATCATTGGATTTTATTAGCAACCAGCCCTTTTTAATCATAAAATTCAATGTTCTGAAACTTATTGCCTGTTCTGTCCTATGCTGGTGACTTTATTTCTTCTCTTGGCAGTGCATCCATGATCCCTCATTTACTTTCCTGAGGGTGCTGTATTTACTGGTGTCCTTCATGGCCAAAGGTGACAATATGGACATCGTAAGTAAGAGTGACTGGCAGTGAGAATTCCTGTCTCGGTATACACAGAGCATCATCCATACTTCATCCTGCAGCCTGCAACCATTTGCAGGGTCAGGATTCTGTAATTTTACTATGTACATGTCAGCTTTACTTTTTTATTTCAATTGAGAAAAAAATAATCTTTTAGTTTTAATTCAAAATTCATATCAGAATTAACATTACTAGCTGGGTGCAGTGGTGCACGCCTCTAATCCCAGTTGCTAAAGAGGCTGTGGCAGGAGGACTGTGAGCTCAAAGCCAGCCTCAGCAACTTAGCAAAGCCCTAAGCAACTGTCTCTAAATTATATATGTATATATAAAAGCACTGGTATGTGGCTCAGTGGTATTATTCGCCAGATTATCTTTTTCAATCCATTTCCTTTTATCAGGTAATAAACATTTCGTAGCTTAAAACTATATATGTTCAGGCTCTGATATATAAAAACTAGGGGAAGATAGATTAGCCTGTATAATTCTGGAGATAGCTAATACCTGGCCTCTGTTATCCTATTTGCAGCTTAGGAAAATTCGAAAGTGGTTTGTACAGTATTACATTCTTCTTCCTTCATAGCCAGATTAGAAGTACAATACGTCTTCATGATCAGAAGCTCATTAAAGCTAAATAAAATTTAAAAACAGGTTCATTGTAAGGATCTAAAGGACCTGTGCAGGTACCCATGGGGAAAAAAAAAAGAGTCCAAGTAAAGCAGGAGCTAAAGTGGATTTTAAAGTCAAGGTCACAAAGTTGTTCTGTCTTTCCAACACCATGTGTTTCCTATCGTCTTTGTTCCTCCGTTTGCTTCTCCTCTCTAGAAAGGCTTCCTGTGATTGGCACTGAGCCTCAACTCTTACATGACATGACTATTCCAATGCCAATTATCATCTAACAAATCTCTCTGTGTAGTTCTATTCAAATTAGAGAAAGAAATCTAAGTATGATTTATTCTTTTGCTCTATAGATTGAAAGGAGGATGATACTAATGATAGTCCTTGTTTATTGAATGGGATGAGAAATATGGAAATAGAAGATTTTATAAGAAAAGAGATTTTAAATTGCTCTGAGAGGGAGAGGAAAAGTTTCGAGATGAACCCTCTTGAAACTGGATGAGTCACAAATATTTAATAAGGACTTATTGTGTGTATAGTATTTTCTGTCTTGCCATAAGATATTCTTAATTTATCACTTGTCTAACCTTTGTATGATCAAGATTACCTTCTGTGGACTGTGATTAAATGTTTAGTCAATGTTAATACAGGTTGAGAGCAGAGGGGCTCACTTGAACCTTGAATGGAGGACTACCATGGGACAAAAGAGGCACCCAGACTCCATAATTTTCTAGCTGAGTTCTTGGATGATTTAGCATGTATCTGATTTTCCAGCTTTATTTCCAAGAAGCCAATCTGGTGCATCACAAATCCTGCTGAGATGAAATGGTTTCCATATTCCCCTTGTTTTCTCATACTTGGGTGACATTGGTCATGTTATTCTACTTCTTCATCAAAGATCCATTTTAGTAATTCTGAAAGCTGCTACATATTTAAACCCAACCCAAATTTAACCTATCCTTCTCAATTCCTTTTGCACTTGGTTTGGTACTCAGATAATACCTCTATTATACCTTGCACTAAACTTAATGACTATGTGCTTCATCTACCCTATCGAGGTGTGAATGACATCTTATTCACCTCTCAGATTCCCTGCAGAAGCTGAGTTCTGTATGACATGTACATATGCTCAGTAGATGTTTCTTGAATTAGTTGAAAAAAGTTTGGGGCTGGGGATATGGCTCAAGCGGTAGCTCGCTCGCCTGGCATGTGTGCGGCCCGAGTTCGATCCTCAGCACCACATACAAACAAAGATGTTGTGCCCGCCAAAAAAAAAAACTAAAAACAAATAAATATTAAAAAATTCTCTCTCACTCTCTCTCTCTCTCTCTCTCACACACACACATTCTCTCTTTAAAAAAAAAAAAAAGTTAGTAACTCCGTTCACTGTGCGGGATATGTTCTGCCCAGATTTTTAGCACTAGAAAAGAGTAGGCAAGAACATCTTTACTTAAAGGCTTTTCATGATGAAGATGTTTTGGCTTCTTGTTGGTAATGAATTTTCAGTTACCTGCCATGCAGTGTGCTTTGAAGATAAATAAGATCATGAATATGCGAACACTTTGGGAAGTAAAATGTACTCCACAAATAAAATCCATCATTTATTGCTATAGCCACTACATAGAATTAACCCCTATACCTCAATATCTTTCATCCTGTGGGAAATCATGATCATTTAGGTTAATATGAACCCTCTAAGTCAGTGCTACTCAAATGGTGAATTGTGGCCAGTGCCCATCTGAGAATTGTTCCTGGTCCATGATGAGATAAGTAGAAACTTAGGGAGTAGGCATTTTAAAACTTTTATGGCAATTGGACAGAATGACTTTTGAACTTAATAATAAAAATATGGTTTCTGTCTATATGTATTTGTTTTATTAATTTCATTTTCCAACATCCTTTTATTGTATTGAATATTAAAATTGATCCCTAAGAGATTGCAAACAAAAATAAAACAATATTTTAAAAAAGCTAGTCCTTCAGTATAAATAGATTGAGAGGTACTGCTATAAATAATTCTCTTCAGAACTTAAAATTCCCACTTTGTGTACATGGGTATGCTGGGGATGAAAGGGGTACATATATCTATAAATATTGTACATTATAGAATACTAATATTAATAAAAGTTGATAGAAAATAATATTAAGTTGAATGGTAATGAGAATCAAGCATCTGAAATCTGGCAGCTCTGATTCATTTTATTCATTTGAATCAAAGTCTTTCTGAAACTTTTTGTGCATCTCTAACAATCCTTTATGCAGATTACCCTCTCTAGTTTGTGAGCTTAGATTCTGGAGCTTTTGGAGAAATGCATATTCTCTCCTGTTAAGTGAATTTGGGAGTTTGGTTTGCTTAAAGAAAACATAGCTGTCCCCACTTAATTAACATTAACAGTAGTTCTCCATCATCTGCAATTTTCTTTAGGAAAAAGTCCTTTGGAAAGTCAAGAAATCAATGTCTTTAAAATACAGCTGAACTTTCATGAGCTTTTGCTGTTTCATTTTGCCAGTTTAATGCTGACGTTTTTATGGATGGTCTTCTTACTGTGGGTCAGGATGACATTGTGGGCAAGCAATGTGTGGTCTTCTCACTGTCAAAAAACCATGTTTTTTTGAAATTACCAAAATAATTCATTCCACAGGGGTTTAAAAAATGTTCTGTAGATTTCTCATACTATAAAAATATGTGCCAGTATCTTAAAATGTAACATTCATGAATCATTTTACAAATTTTGTCTTGAGGAATCTTTGATTCATTTCCTAGATCCCTGAGGCAGAGGGTGATGGTGGGGGGATGGATTCCATGTCAGGTTTTGTGTTGTACCTAGGATGGTGGAATTACTCAGATACTCAGAAAAGACTCTTCATGTTTAGGAGGCAGGGATCCCAACATAGCATCGATGTAGGCAAATCAGAAGGTTTTTAGGATCGTTTTGTAACATGGTGTTCGCTTTGCTATATTTAATGTCTGTTTTCTTTTCTTTCGTTGCTGGGGAGCCTCAACAAGTACTGTAATGGTCTTCTGGGAATCCACACTCCATCCCTACTCTTCTCTTCTCAGTCTCTGATATCTTTGCAAGAAAGGTAATATTTCTTCCAGCTTTTTATAAAAGAGGAGCTGAAATGTTTTATAAATCTGATGATTCTCTAATATAAAGAGAAAATCAGTTTCCACATAACAAAATTGCTTCCTACAATAATATCTAAATCTCTTCTAAATTATGTATATTTAAAATTATTTCCTATATAACTATTGTGGGTATAAAGAAAATCTTAATTACACACATTAGAAGTTCTGAAACCTTTGTTAACTTAAAATTCTTCATTTGAGTAAGCATAGGTTTAAATCCAAGAATAAAATTATTTTGGAAAGAATGATGGGTCTTCTTGACTTTTCAGCTTACTTTGGCCTTGCTGTCTTAGGCATCTTTGAGCACCCTTTCCTGAATGTCTTCCCAGTCTGATTTTGTTTGAGATTCTGATTCCAAATCATGCTGTTCCATTCATTACACATTTTTTTTTTCTTAACCATGAATTCAGCTGAAACTGGTTTGGAACACTTTTCCCCTCAGACCCTTGGCCTTACAGACATTTCTGGGCTGCCCAATTCATGAGGTTGGCCTTCCACAACTCTCCCCTTCCCTGCCTCTACCTTCCCTCTCCATGGCAGGTCCCTCACTTCCGGTGTTTTCCTTTCCATCTGCTACTTTAGATTGGATGTTTGGAGTTTCCTTGTCTTTCTCCCTGTCTCTGTGGAGAATTCAGCCTCCCTGAGCACAGAGTAGCTGGCTCCATCTCCACCATCACCCTGTTACCCCTTTTCTTTTAAAGTTCATCTCTACCCCGTTCTACTTCTTTTAAGTTCAACTCAACGCAATTCTGACCCCAAGTCCCAAAGAGGGAGGAAAATCCAAAGACCTAGATGTGATCAGGCATCTTGATCATGGAATAGAGAAGGAGATCAAGAGTTAGGTGATTTCAGTAGTGGCCAATCTTTCTCTGGCTCCTTTTACAGTTCTCTCTTGCCCCTCATTAAACTGTGTGTTCTCACTTACATGTGAAAGTACCCCCCAAATTGACTTCAAGTAGTCAGTAGATAGTGGTTACCAGAGACTAAGAATGATTAGGGGGAGAGAGGAATGAAGAGAGAATGAGTAACAGGGTACAGGGGTACAGTTGAATAGGATGAATAAATTTTTGCTTTCTATAGCACAGTATGGTAATAAGAGGGTGTTTTTAATATTTCCAACACAGAGAAATGTTAAGTGTTTGAGATGATGTAAGATATGCCAATTACCCTGATCTTTATATGTTATACACATTGGAATGTCACCCTTTATCCCATAATATGCATAATTATTGAATGTCAATTAAATACATATATCAAAAATTATGACAATGATTTTTCTGGTTGTACCTGTATTAATGAATACCATTACTTTACCTATGCCTGATCATTACTAGAACTTGAATAACCCTGGTATCTCATGCCCTAATGTAAACAGGAGGAGAGGCAGCTGAGTCTGATGTATCTTGTTCCTTGTGGACAAAGTGCTTGAGAGCATCATTTCATCATCTACACTTAGCTACTCTTGATTTTTAGAGAAGCTTCCAACTCAGAAGCTCAGGATACCCTTTTGCCTGGTGCTCACTATTCCCCACCCTGAGCCTGATCTCTGTATCCTCCCTGGATCACACTCCCCCTGTTAGCAAGCAGTGTGAGTTTTACACTTGGACCCACAGCAGATGCTTTCTATGGCAAAGCAGCTGTAAAGATGATCACCCAGGATTTTTCACTTGAATCAGTTTAACTAATCTGAGTGCACAAAGAGGTGGCAGATATAATGTTTCTTTCACTTTTACCATCTTAGCTTTGTGTGGAGCAGGGTGTTGGGTCTGTGCCTCAGCTGTTAGGAAGAATACCGAAAGCCTGCTGTCATTGACAGCACTCTTTCACGTTAACCCTTTGAATCCAATGAATTTCTTGAGAAGAAATTGAACGAACTTCCCCACATTGGGGCTTGTGATACTATAACAATTTTCATCTTTTTGAAGTGAGCAATTTGTCAATTCCAACACATCTTTTCTGTTTCCCTTCCATATTTACATCTGGAGCCCAAACTGATTCTTTCCAGCAGCTCTTAAAATGATCAGGTTTGACTGTTTGTATATATCTATCTACCCACTTATCTGCTACATGTCTGTTTATCTGATCATTGTTGCTTTGAGTGATCTTATACCTTTTCTACTCACCTGACCAATGGATTCTTCTTTCTTTCAACCTTGTGGCTCCTGGCCCACTGGCTCTCACCAAACTATAAATCTTGCTTTGCTCCCCTACCCCTTCCAGCTTCTATTTATTTCCCTGAGCTGAATGTAGGCCTATTTTATCCTTTAGTTTATTATCCCACTACCATGTGGGATAATAAACCAAATTAATATCCTCATTTCTGGTTGATCCCCATTTCTGAGATCCTAATCCTCTGCACCTGTATACATCACAGCTGTTAAAGAAAATGGAATTCCCATCTTGGCAGGTGAACTTAAGGAAAGCCACTTCAGTGTGATCCCAAGGATCCTTAATAACTATGTTTGCACTGTGCTTACACAGTGTGGACCATGTTCTAGGTGCTCCATACATATGAACTCATTGAATTCTCTTCAAAGCAGAAGGCACAGAGCAATGTTATCCCCATTCACAGTTAAGAAGCTGAGGCAAGAAGCATAAGTAACTTGTTGACCATGCAAGTCATCAGTGAGGAGCCAGGTTTGACCCAGGAAATTTGGCTCCAGCATCCATGATCCAAAATAGTGCTTCAGTATTTATTGTTTCTGCTTTTCATCTCTTCTCCTGGTTTCACAACCTTCTATAGTCCCAGGCTCCTCAATTGTCCACATTCTGAAAAATCAGAGAAAATGAGGATTCCTTCTTTAATGCATGAAATCTCATGACTTCCTCCTATGCTCCATGCTCTAATTTCTTTGGGCAAATTGCACTCTGTTCCTTTATCTTGTGACTACCCTCTAGAGCCTTGCCTATGACTCATTATAACAAATATACACTTGTAACCCTCTTGCTGACATTTCCTGTGTCAAGAGGGACAACCTCAGAGAGAACACACCCTCTCCAAGGATAGCCACTGCCTCATCTGAGCTTCCAACACTTGAGATCTAGAATGAAAATTCTCAATGCCCTCTTTGAGTCATGTGGCCAGTGCTCACTTGAAGTCATTTTAAAACACACAAGACCATTTGTAACCCCTTGCTTTCTCCATCAGGGGCTGAAAACCAAACACATATGGTAAGATGGCAGCTGGTAAGATGGCAAAGGAAGGTCCCCAGGAAATAGTGTGAATTTAAACATCTTAAGTAGCTAAATAAAATGTTTTCTTTTCAGAAAGTAGACATTTGAACTTGATAATACAGTAGCATATGTTGTGTAAAAGTTTAGTGGCATGAGATTAAAAGTCTCTTCTTGGCCTGATGTGATGCTACATACTTCCTCTCCATAAGAGAGCAGGAGTCTTTTCCTACTTTTTCTTTGTTTTTGTAATAAAATTGCATGGACTTAGTGACTGAGTCTCAATTCTTCTTTTTCCTTTCCTCCTTCTTCCAGTCTATCAGCTTTCAAAAACTATACATTTCTCTGGTCTATAAAACCCATGATCCCTTAGTTCCTGACTTATTCTCTGACTTATCTCTCTCCTTTCCCCACACTCTGCTTTCTGTTCTATGACCATTTTCCTCTCTTCATAATGATCTTGCCCCTTATCTTTACAAAGCTCA
This sequence comes from Marmota flaviventris, assembly GCF_047511675.1. Lineage (NCBI taxonomy): Eukaryota > Metazoa > Chordata > Mammalia > Rodentia > Sciuridae > Marmota > Marmota flaviventris. Next base: position 51,861,704 of record NC_092508.1, on the reverse strand, counting down.
TTATTTCATGTCAGTAGAAGCCTTCTTGGATGACTCAATCTAAAGATTCTGTCCAGGGACTATAGTGAATAATATTTCAATGTCCTTCAACATTCGAAAGTAAGATGCTAGACACCTGTGCAAGACTTGTAAGAAATGACAATCTAATTTTACAGCTCTTAGTTAACCACAACCTATAATCTATAAAAGGAGTTAGGCACCAAGAGAGGCATTGGAGAATAGGAATTATTTTTTTCAGAGGAATTAATGTTGTACTAAGAGCTCCTGTCCTAGAAACAGACACTAAAGAAGAAAGGTCATGTCAGGGCAAGGGATGGGTAGTCTTTCTGTCCAGCTGGAGAAACTTGAGTAAGACTTGGTGATCTTGACCTATGTCTCCTGGAGTCATGAGACACAAACTGACACCTGGAAATGCTTAAAGGCAAGGGGTAAGATGCTCTGATAGAGGAGCAGAAGTCAGGAATGGACTGGTTCCCAGAATTGATTAGAACAAAGGGCACATGAGTGCTGCCTTTTGACCAGATGATGGTCACAGGGAGAGTGCCAGCCAGGAACCCTTTTAAATCTTACCAAGTGTGCATCTCCATAGGAGGAAGGTAAGCCTAAGGGGAGGTGGGCTTGATTCCCTACAACTGAGAGAAAATGTATGTGGTACTCAGAGCAATTCAGATCACTCACATCAAAAACAGAGCAATGCAATTCTTGCCTTCACCCACTGTGACAACTACAGTCCTGACTGTGATTTCCCCCTGGTTTCTTCATTTCCTTGCTTTTATATAGCCTGTTGCCCACAACTAGGAAATAAACTTGACACAAGTAAAGGACCTTTTGCTATCTTTTTATGATTAGCTTCAGCAGTACGTGGCATATATTTTGAATAGGCAATTAATAAATATTGTTTGACTAAAATAGGTGAAAGACTGGGAAATCATAAACTGCATTCTCTTTCCCCAGTGACAGGCCACTAATTCCTAGTACTGTGAGTGTCCACTAATCTAATTCAGCTCTGACTAACCATTAGAGAGGGGAAGGTAATAGCTGATTAAAAGCCTTACAAGCAGCCCTTTCATTGCTTTCTCCTATATTAATTTTTTGTTGCTGTTTTTGCTTTTTTAAAGTGGAGGACCTCATGAGAGATCATGTTCTATTACAATGTAACCATTGATTTGGGATGTGGTAAATTTCAACCTACTTACAAAGGTCAAATAATTTTAATAGTAAGTTACATTTAATAGTAAGCTACATAGTAAGCTACATTTACATTAACTATATGTAAATATAGTTAACAGAGTAATAAACATCTACATTAAGAGAGAACCTGATTTGATCATTATGCATTGTATACATGTATTGAATTATCACATGATGCCCCAATAATATATACAATTATTTTCTTTCAATTTTTTACATGAAGAAAAATATTACACAACTTTATGTCTCAAGGAACTAGAAGAAAAACAAAGCCCAAAACTTAAATAAAGAAGGAAATAATAAAAACTAGAGCAAAAATAAATGAAATAGGAAAATAAGAGAAAAAAAGCAATGAAATTGAGTTGGTTGGTTGGTTGAAAAGAATAGCAATATTGACAACACTTTAGCTAGATTAAGACAAGAGGAAAGACTCAAAACAGTCAGAAATGAAAAAAGACATTACAACTGTCACCACAGGAAGAAAGAAGATCATGAGACTATTATAAGTCTACTCTGAATAATTTAGAAAAAAATGGATGAATTTCTAGAAACATACAACCTACCAACACTGAACCATAAAGAAATAGGAAATCTAAAGAGAATTCTTAACTGGAAAGAATATTCAAACAGTAACTCCAAACCTCCTAATATAAAAAGCCAAGGACCAGATGTCTTCCTTGGTGGATTCAACCAAACATTTAAAGATTAATTAATGTAAATTCTTCCCTTTCAAAGATGGAGGAGGATGGAATACCTCTAATTTTATGAAATTGGCTTTACCCCGATACCAAAGTCAGAAAGAGACACAAGTAACAAAAACTACAGGTCAATATTCCTGAAGAATACCCATGGAAAAACTCTCAACAAAATACTAGCATACCTAATTCAACAGACCACTAAAAGGATTATACATTATGACCAAGTGAGATCATCTCTAAGATGCAAGTATTGCTCAATATAGGAAAATGTATGTCTTGCTCATGCTCTTCAGTGATTGACCAGTGAAGGTTCACTGAGTGGATCTTCAACCAATGTTTCATGAATGACTGAATGCTTGTCCCAGTTGATTTATATCAAGAAGTTATCACCAAGTTCACCTTCCTTGACTGAACATTTGTTACTTTGTCATCAGAAAAATGAACTGTATCTTTATTTCCAGCCATAAACCTTCTGTACACTGAATAGTTGTTGCCATCACCTACCTTACTCATTAGTCATGAACGAAAGTGGGCAAGAGAATGATTCTCATTTAATATAATCTATTGCATTTTTAATATATGTTTGGACCTTTATTTTATTCATTTGTTTATATGTGGTGCTGAGAATCAAACCCAGTGCCTCATACATGCCAGGCAAGCGCTTTTACCACTAAGCCACAACCCCAGCCTACAATTTTTCAATAGATGATCACAGTGTCACCTTCATAAACCAAGTCCAGAGTAGCTGTATAAGTATATTTAGCTAGAATGAAATAGATAGATAGATAGATAATACATTTGCATAGTGAATACATACATACATATGAATGCTATGTGTCTACAAATTTAAAGATGTGGATCAATATATTATTTGTATAATAAAGTCTTATGATTACATGAGGAAGAGAATTAGGATCCATTATCATAGGCCTGCTATACACTATTGGATTTTGAGTGTGAGTTCCAAAGAGATCCTGCTGAAGAGCCCAATATATTTTAAGGTAATAAAAATAAAGGGTTATTTAAAAAATTGTGTTGAAGATCTTTGCACAACCACATTTGTCCCACTTTCTGTCAAAACTTTATGTGCTTCCAAGGGAGTACAGCAATGTGTGCATTTTCTATTTTTAATGAATTTTCTATTTTTAAATCATTCATTGTTCTAGTTAAATATTATGAGTGTATGACAATTCCTAAAGGAGTCATGCAGAGATAGTAGGTGCAATTGTGTTGTACTCAAAATAAATTCATGGTTAAAGCAAATATTTAACAACTGTCAAATACTGGATTGCATGTAGAAAAACTAATCCTGTAGAGCTCTGGTAAATTAAAACTTCAATCCAAACCTTCCTTCTGTGCCTGATAATTAGAAAACCAAATGAGGAACTTTTCTGGGCATTCTGGCTAGTTTAAGAAACCCACCTGTTTTCTCCTTTTGAAAATATATTTTTAAGTTAATATGTTTAAGTAAAGGAGTTGGATGACTCAAAAACCAGACTGAATTGTAGTGTAAAGAATACCCTCTCATATTTAAATATGACTATATATTTGTGGTACACTACAATTTGATAAGTGGCTTATAAGGAATTATAGACAATATGCACTGAAAATCAGTTGAGCTCAGTGTATGCAAAGAAGCCATCACCTGAGGGAATGGTAACCCATCAAGCCTCATGTCCACCACCCTTACATTTTCTCTACGTTAGTATTCACCATCATACCTTCATCCTGGCCCTTGTGAATATTCAGAAGAACTACACTGAAATGTTATAGTCATACATTCAGCTCTTCATTCTACTCCATTAGCACCTCCACATCTGTCTTGAGCTTTTCAGAACATTTAGTTCTTTGGATTTAGTCTTCTCTCTTGACTACTACCCTCTTGTGCAAATTAAATTCCATCTTCCATGGTTTCAAATAATTATTTCTTAATTCCTCTACTCTTTTCTCCTATTGTCTTTCAGTCTGAGTGTTTAGAAGAAAAAAAATTCACACTTGGCTCAATTTAATTCTACACCATTTTGATGAAAATATCCACATTGCTTCTCTGCCTCTGGAAGAATTTCATTTGAACTTGAATATTCGTTGTGGACTGAATGCATGATTTTCAAGCTCAATTAGATTTTTAGAGTTCTGGCAATCCTATTTTTTTCTAAAATATTTAGAAAGTTCTCCTTAATTATTAAATATCTAACCCTGACCAGGTGTGGTGACCCATACCTGTAATCCCAACCTTTCTGGAGACAAAGGCAAAAGGATCACAAGTTCATTTATGAATGCTATAACTCAGTGGTAGAGTACTTGCCTAGCATGTGTGAGGCCAAATTTAGTCTCCAGTACTGCATAAATGAATAGACAAATAAACTTCAACCCCATCAATCATTATCACTTTAATGAAATATCCTTGCTTTCAGCTTCAGGAAGAAAGAGTAGCCTTCCAAGTAGAATAGCCTCATTCACCCATTGAGATTACAGCTTTCATGCAGTTTCAAACATACTTTCTTCCTGTGACTCGGGAATGAGGTCTCTTCTTTCTAGGACTAGCCTTCTGTTGAGGATCTCATTTTCTCTCACCCCTTAGGGGACCATGCTCCAATTGTAGCCTTATTTTCTGCTGTATCCTCAATCTCCTTTTCTCTACTGTTACTCTCACAACTGTGACCTTAAGTCAAATGATCCATAGCCTGAGACAAATTCAGAGAGAAGAAGCTGGGGGAATGAACATTCGCACTCATTCTCTTCTCTCCTTCTCTCTTCCTCATCTTCTGCCAGTGCTCACCATTGGTCTAACTCAACCAGAAGACAGAATGCAATTGAGTCAGTTGAGGCCATCTCAACTTCTTCAACTCCTGGGCCATGGAGCAAGATGAAGGATGGAGGCAAACAAGATAACCAACACAACCTTATTGATAGATCTGTTATGACCTCTGGGTCTTTATTTACTTGGGCTCTTGGTACTATTTAACAGTGTTGGCTACTCCTTGAAACATTCCTTTTTGGGACACTTCTATGGCCATGCAGTCTACTTATTGTCTACTTCAAACTCCTGGCCGTTTCTATATTTTATGCCTTTATTGAAATGCTGGTACTCTTCAGGGCTGTTATGCTTATTCAATGCCTGATTTTCCTCTCATTGATTCTTGGTGGATGTCACCATTCCTATTGCTTTAGTCACCATCTATTTAGCTTCATAGTTTCTAAGACTATATATTGAACACACGATTTCTTCTGAGCTTCAGGCCTACTTCCTCATCTGTCTATGAGCATTTTCCCTTAGAAGTCTCATAGATGCCTGAAGATTAACATGTCACAAATAGAATCATCATGTAGAACTTGTGTCCATTCTGTTTGCATTTCCTATCTTAGAAAATTATACCGTTACTCTTGCAGTTGTTCAGAACAGAAAATTGGGATTCATCCTTGGTTGTCCCATTTAGAATTAATTAAAATTCCTATCATTTTTTATCTCAAATGTTTCTCAATTTCCTTGATTTATAACCCCATTCTCACTGCCACTACACAAGTCTTGGCCACCATAAATTCACATCTGGGTTCCAGAAGCAGTCTCCAAACTGTCCTCAGCCTTTCTTTGTGGTCCATTTTGTACCCAGTGGCCAGAGTGATAAATTTTCCTTCTTCAAAACTTCCAGTAGCTCTACATTTTCCTTAGAATAAAGTCCAAATTTCTTGTCCTGACTTGGAAGACTTATTCTCAACTTTCTTGGACACCATCATATCCGACTGAGCATATTTGCTTTTAATTACATATATTAGCCAAGCTTAGTATAGCCTGTGGATCTGCACACCTATTTTTAAAATATTTTTTTAGTTGTTGATAGACTTTTATATTATTTATTTATATGTGGTGCTGAGAATCGAACCCAGTGCCTCACACATGCCAGGCAAGTGTGATGCCGCTGAGCCACAGCCCCAGCTCCTCTGCACACCTTTTTATTGCATCTACTTGGGATACTGCTGGATGACTCTTCACCTGGAATATTCCTGCTTTGTCTTAATTCCTCAGTATAAATGTCATTTCTTTTCAGAAGTCTTCTTGGACAATTTAAGCCTGAGTGTTATGTACCTCTCCTATCCTATAGTATCTGGTATTTCCCAACATGAGACTTATTTGACTTGTCTGTAGCCACCCCACTTCCCCTGCCCAAGACTCCAAATGACATGTACTCAAGGGTCTGTCATTTTCACTGCTGTATCCCTGGCATTTACCAAAGTTGCAAGAATTTTTAATGAATGAATAAAATCACCTTTGAGGACATGAAGGTACTTTATAGTATCAAAGTACCTAATGGGTGAGGCTTCAAGAGGCTGTGACACACATGGATGGTGTTATAATTCTGTCTCAAGGGTTATGTTTATTCTGAGGGTAGTATTAGAAATAGAGTGATAGGCTGAAGTATTATAGAGAGCAATTTGCTTTCTGAGTGGGGTCGAAACACAAGAGAGAAGAACCAGGAGATTGGGAGAAAAAATTCAGGTAACAAGTGAAACTGGGTAAGACTAAGAAGCAAGATACAGCAATAGGAGCTGTTTGGAAAATATAAAGAGCAGGACTTGTGCACTAAAGGCCTAGTCAAAGGAGAAGTTAAAAAAAAAAACAAAACAGCTATGATTTTGGTCCTTAGTAACAAAGAAGAACAGTACTGTCATTTACCGGAATAGGGAAGTTGGAAAGAGGAATTATTTGAAGAAGAAATTTTTAAAAAAAGAATTAGATGCAACAATGAGGTTATATCATCCAAGTAAAAATATTCTGAGAGATGGGATGGATATAGGACAGAACTATGTGTCTCCCAGGGCTTCTCAAGGGAGAACACCATTTTGTGATCCCAAAGTAGAAACACTCTGAGACCAGAGTACTTTTTGTGGGCTGCTACCTATTCTGAGTCCTAGAGAAGGCTATTAATGGTGGTAGCCGAGGACCAGGATGTATGAACAGCCTCATGGATGCATGGCCCTTCTCTAGGAGAGACTTAGCAGAAGAGCAAGAACAATCCAAATCCTTGCTATTTCTACTGTCAGTCTCTACCCAGCTGAAACTCAGGTTTCAATTACAACTGTAGTTCATGGCACACTGCCTTCTCTTAATGCTTATTAATTAGAGAAATTAAAACTAGAAATTAAAACACACAGAGGCATGTTCTTTAATATTTAAATCTTGGTAGCATGTGTACACATACATGGTGCATAGGATGTTTTGGTAAATGACCTCCCGGGGCTCTGTATGTGATAAGAATTAAATCTTTACCTGATAAAAGGATGTCTACTACATGTAAAGAGATTTGTGTTATTTTTTAAAATAAAGTAAAACGTATTTACAATTAAGAAAAGAACTTTGTTATATTCCCTTACAGCCACTGGAAGATGTTTTGTAGGGCTAGTGCTTCCTGCCCCCCAAAGGGTCTTGACTTTTCCATTCTTTTAGACAAAATACTGAAAACCACTAGTAATTTGGCAGATGTTTAAAAGGACTCCTTCTCTTGTGGGTATTTTTGAGGACTCTTCTGAGATCCTCATTGCTAGAGGTATCTCCCTTTACTTCTCACCTTCTAACTGGTTCTCTGTCATCTGTCCCTCCATCTCCAGATATCTAGCAAGTCATTTCCAGACTTTTCACTGAGGTCTCTCTGATCTCCAGTCTTCTTGAACAGAACCAGAGGAAACCCCAGATGGCTCTGGGGCATGGTCTCTGCAGGCCATGCAGTAGCTTCTGAGAGCAACACTTTCCTCAGTCATCATGAGTCACTTCAGCCAATGGCCTGTCCTCATAAGACTCTCAGGCATGACTGCAGTCCACCGGTGTTCACAGTTAAGGAGGGACTTATGAAACACTGCATGACCTTCTCTAAGCCCCTTACACTTTAATTGAGGTAACAAGGACACGTCTTTCATTTTTCTCACCTAAAAGAATCATCATCATCATCCAATGACATTTCTCTCCGGAGACTCCTCCTTCCTATAAATGCTTTTCTCTCTCTTGAGCTTTTTAAACTTCTTTACAAGCTATAATCATGTAGTTAACTAAGGGTAGCAAAGTTCTTTCCTGTGGCAGTCCAACTAAAATCACTCAGCACCTCATTTGGGAGGTGAAATATGCTTGTCACCACTAGTTTGAGCTCAGCTGAAACCCAAACAGGAAGAGCTCTATTTTATATCCTGTTACAATGAAAAGGACTTACACTTTAGGCACCAATAAAATCATTAAATTAATATTAGACTGTAAGACAGATCTGGGTAAATAATGCCTAGAGAAGGCTAATGAGGAAAACTATAGCCAGTGGGATGACAGATGAAGCCCAAGTGCACAGGACACGCACACCTCATCTAACCAGAGCTGTGGTGCTTGTTTCCATAGAAACTGTACTTTCAAACCCATATTGAACTTCAAAGGGGGAAAGAAACTGCTCTCTACACCTATGAGGCTTAATTGAAAGAGAAAGAAATAAAGCATGTGATTGTACTTGAAAACATTTGTGTGTTTTTCATGGCAAGCTGAAGAACAGATGAGGAATATTTATTCCCAATATATATGAAATATGTTCTAAAAATTATTCAGATATTTTTAAAAATAAAAAAGATTACAAATTTCAGTTTTATTTCTTCTTCTTTTTCTTCTTGGTAGTTTCTTTATACATAGGAGAATTTACATAGTCTGAGAAGAGACCTACACCTGATATTTTTTTCTTTATTACCCAGTATAAGGAATTGAACCCAGGAGTGATTTACCTCCTGGGTACATCCCCAACTATTTTAATTTATTTTTTCATTTGGAGACAGAATCACATTTGCTGAGACTGGCCTTGAACTTGTAGTCCTCCTGCCTTAGCCTCCCAAATAGCTGAGATAACAGGTACATGCCACCATGCCTGGAAAGACTGGGCCCTGAACAGGTGACCTCAGAGGAACTCATTACTCTTTGGAAGTCTTTAGATTTTATAGCAGAGGCTCAAGCATGGAATTAATGACTCCCAAAGATCCACACTATTGTGTGTCAAACTGTGTTTCTTCCACAAGATGTGTCGGATTCCTATCTTCTGCTCTCTGTGAATGTGATCTTAGTTGACAAAAAAAGTCTTTGCAAATACAGTCAAGTTAAGATAAGGCCACAGGCACACAGGGAGATTGCCATGTGAGGACAGAGACAGAGCCAAATCCAGGAATACCCAGTGTGAAAAGCCACCCTTGAAACAGGGAAGAAATAAAGGAGGATTTTATCTAGGACCAGAACGGGAGTACAGCCTTGCTAACACCTTGATTTCAGATTTCTAGCCCCCAGAGCAGTGAGAGAATAAATTTCAGTTGTTTTAGACACTCAGCTTTTGGTACTTTGTTAGGGTAACCCTAGAAAATTCATACATACAGCCAAGAAAAATTCAGTGGCAAATGCAGAAACTGTAGGGAATTTTCTTATGAGATTTGGATCTCCACTAAGTAATTGCCTGATTTGAGAAAGACTCTTGGATTGATGATCTTTTTCTTGAAGGGTGGCATTTCCAATTTTGGTGCTGATATATAGACTGCCATTGCAAATAGTTGTTTCAGTTGAGCAACTGGTCTTGTTCTTTCTGACTTGAGTATTGATCTAAATAGATTCCAAGCCCTATAGCTCTTCAGTGATCATAATAAGAAACAATCTCATTTCTCAGAATGATTAAAGATCAACTTGTAATTGGTAGGGAGATGAATTTTAAAATATTTTCTTTTTCTTTTTGTAGGAAAATCTTGCTCAACTTGAGCAAGTTATGCAACATAAAAGTGATTCAGTTAAAATTTCAACCATCTCTATGGTTTAAAAAAAATCCACAACAACCACATTTTACCCCCAAATTTTTCAACTCAGTGATAACTGATATACCAGGATATTACTCTGACTACAAAAATTACAAGTTAAATCATAGCTTCACATTAGAACATTTTTTTCAATATTGAGAAATCATGTTTATTTTTCATTTATTTCTTATTTCTAATTTACAAATAACATTAGAACATTTATAATAGTGTTTTTACATTATATTCTTAAATAAGAATCATTTATTTATGATTGTGGTTTAACAAATTTAAAAATCTAGGAGTATTTGCGGGGTGATAGAAATGTTCTGTAATCAGAGTGTAGTGATGGTCACATGGCTATAAATTTATGAAAATCATTCTAGTACACACTTAAAACAAGTAGATTTTGTGACATGCAAAGACCTAAATAAAGCTGCTTAAGAAACTAGGATTCTTTTCTCATGGTAAAAAATATCAGTTTCATAGAACTCCTTGCAGATTTAGTGTTTGATAAATGGCAATTGGTGACTGTGTTCACATCACTCTGGTGTGGGTATGCTGCAATTTTGTCTCAGCCAGAGATGAATGTGGATAAAGCAGGGTTATGTTGGATGAAAGAGATTCCAGAGACAATGACCCTCCAGAGGATAAATGACTGATTCTCCTACCATCTATCTAGAGCCTGAGATTAATCTTTCAAAGACCTTTCCGGGCATTATCTTTACTAGAATTTGTAGAGAGGAAATGTCTCCAAGAAGACTGTTTATGTCAAATACATCAATCCACGTGATACTCAATTTCAAACCAGTTACATATGCCAGCAAAAATGTAAATAAAACTTCACTCTAATGATATGTAGTATTTGAAAATAACTTGCTACTACCTAATAGAAATTGGAAAAGTGAGTATTAACCTGAATGCATTTTTTACTATATTGAGATAGAAAAAGCACGTGGATCCTTTTTTAATTGTTTAGCTAAATTATACGAATCTTAAAAATGGCAAATGCTATGAATCCATAATCAGAAGTAAAACTGATATGATGTAAGGAATCTACACAAATGAGGTTTTCTTTTTAACCAAATCCACTGTGAGTACATTTTCTTACTCTCACAAATGCAGCTGCTTTCGCTTTTAAAAATGGGACAGGGATATTGACTTACCTCAGTGAGGTTTGGGGAAGTCCTGATTTTAAAAACCTTCAAAGGTTATAATTCTATGAGAAATACTGTGTATAGGGCAGGTAGAAACCAGATTTTATTTCATACCACATTTAACTTTGATCACTAGTCGGACATTGAATTAGGTGAGATGGGACTGTCATTAAGCTCTGTGTGACTCAGTATCCTCATTTGTAAAACTAGACAATAAAATTTGGCTAGTCCACCTCATAAGATTGTTATCAGTGTTAAATAAGAAGTTCTATGCAAATGTAGAGCACCCAAAGAGAACTACTGTCAGAATTATTATTAAAGATGATATTATTCTACTAAGATGGGAATGCATTTTTTTTTAAGATGACATTGTATTGATTGGTAAATCCTGGGAGTCAGTATTTAATCCCCTCTTTGAACTGTTCCCAACTTTACTCCCAACCCCAGTTCATGTGAGAAGGGTTTATTTAAGGAAATTATTGAACCTGGAGCCTTGGAGCTGGTGGAATATTTAGGTGAATGAAGGACTCAAATCGGTCTCTGAATGCTAATCAATTGACCTATTTCATGACCAATCTTCTCAGTCATGTTATTATACCTTGAGCAAGTGGGTTGGGAAGAAGGAGAAAGTGAGGTTGATTTTTCAGGGATTAAAATATATTCTATATTTTCAGGATGGTGATGTCCTACCTTTCTAAGAAATTGGACTAATGGATAAACTAAAAAGATGTCACAAGCACCCCTTCAGAAACACTTGACACTGCCCTCCATAAGCTTTTATTCAGGGCATTTTCTTTTACAAAATGCTCTCAAGTTTAACTTTTAGGAAATGCAAATGTATTGGACAGTCTTTGCTCCTCCAGACCCATCCTGCTTTCACCTCCATTCTACTCTGGCTGTCAAGAGGCCAACTTCCACAGGCTATCTTAAATGCATCCCCATCTTTAGACTTCTGGTTGAATCTTAGCCATTGGGAGGCCCTGGCAGAAGATTTTCAAGTGGAGAAGAACTGGGGGAGGGCACGGGGATTTTATCCTCTGGCCGACCTTGGGATGTGGGGCAGCTTGGTTCCTCAGTAGTTACTGCTCCTGTTGGGTAGCTGTCCAGCAGTGATGTCAACATTCTCTTTGGGACCAGTAACTGCTTCCTTGTTTGCTCTTTAAATCTGGGGATGATACTGGAGTCTCACCACCCCTTTTTAGCTACCTATAACCCTGACCTCACACCTTTAAATAGTGCTTTGATCAAATTCTCTTCAATTACCCATTTTGAGTGTGCCATGTTTTTTCCTGGCAGGATCTTTATTGATACACTGAAACCTGTCTTTTAATAGAAAATTTTTGTTTGCTAAATATGTTCCTTGGGCTGATGATTGATGTTTCTTGAGCCTTGGAATACTTGGGACTTAGTCTGCTGTCAGATCACCAAGGCTAGTCTTTCCAAGGGGGTAAATTGGCTTTGTTCGAATCTATTTTGGAGAATACGAGAATACCGCAAAATTACTGAGCACAACTGAACTGACAGCTCCTGGATATACCACTGTTTACATCTTAAAATAACAAGAAAATGCTAACTCAAAAAAATGTCTTTCAAAGTTCAGAAGCAAACTTAAGAAATGTTTTTAGGGAAAGAAAAAAAAATCTACATTCTTGGAAATTTCTTCCACTTATCCACCCACCAAACCCTCACCGATTTAATGATCTACCAGGTGGGGAGGCCAATGCACTAAAAATCTCCTTGGTGCTTTGTAAAGAAGGCCAAAGCACTAAAAACCTCCTCTGATCCAAATTTATTAGAAGGAAAGTAATGTGTGAAAAAGTAGAAGTATTTACTCTATAACCTAGCAGGACCCCAAGGGCTACTGTCTATAGAGATCCTGTTTTATTAAAAGATGAAGGGATTTGTGGTTTCCATATCAAAGGTCAGGCAGAGCAAGCAGGGAAGCCTTTGTTTGTGTGACAATTATAGTGTTTGTACACTTATCCAGTGCTTGAAAACAGCCCTCCTCCAGTGTGCTCATTCATTTGCTTAACAAGCTGCTTTCCCTCCAGCCTTGCTTTTCCCCCTCTCTTCCTTTCCATCCCCTCAAAAGGTAATGTGAAAAGATAAAATGCACCCTAGGCCCTATGTGAGAGATCATCAATTTTATATTACAGGAGCCTGAAAAAATATACTCTTTTATATTTGCAAATTTCAAATACTTTTTGTGCCTATTCAGTGTCTTCAACTCATATATATTGTGGTGAAGTTTTAGTGAATATGTAAAGTTTATACATTATTTGAGAACCATTTTTCAATAGTATTATATAGGGAAAAGGGAGAACAGTTCGATAAAACTTTCAAATCCTCAGTAATTAGCTCTCAATTTCAAGAACTAAGATTGCGATTTTAGAATAAATTAAATTAACCAATTCTTAAGACTCAAGTTTTGATATTTTATCTTAAATTGCTACTTTTCAGCAAATGAATGAATTTACAGGTTATTCTCAGAGAATGGATTTCTAAAAAAAAAAAAAAAGAGAGAGAGAATATTTGAGAGTTAAAAAGTTAAATCACTTTTCCAAACATTATAAATATTTTCCTCTGTTAATTCAATCATGTTTGTGCTCAGATTTTTCTCCTCATTGTAGAATAGACAGGGATGCAGATTATTAGTTCAGCTACTGGATATGATCATTCATAAGACAAACTAGTGTGTCAGTATTTTTAACTAAGGCAATCAGTCAGGAGTTTCTCCTTTCCTTTGATTTATGTTTTTGAGTGTGTTGGTGAATGTTTTATACATTTTAATATGTATAACAATTAAATAAATGCACCTAGCTATAAGTAATTTCATCTGGAATAAGAACAATACTATGCATGGAAATCTAAAACCTAAATGTAATATGCAAATAATTTTACTCAAGATATTTGAGTTCCAACAAATAAAACCTATTTTTTTTTTACTTAGAATAAAGAAAAATTATTTCCTAAACTCTTCCCCCAAAAGATAATCTGTAGCAGAATCTACAAACAGACCCGAACCTGAAGCTGAGAAAGTTATTTTATTGAAATAAATAATCCTATCTTCTAAGCTGTTAAATTGTATTATCCTTTCCCAGGAAGGATCTGTTTGGTACTTTAAAAAGTTATAGCATGGGATTGTCTATGATTAAGGTGATTTAAAATTAGAGAGCCACATGTTTAATCCATGTGTTAAATTCACTTAGTGACCAAGAACAAACTTACATTGAGGGGACATTTTCTTTTTCTTTGTCAACATAGTGTTCTTATGCAGTCTGCGGCAGTGTTGAGACTTGGGGATTTATTTTTACAAAATCAGAGAGAATTCAGTAATTTTGTAAAAAGAAGGCTTTAGCCCTGAATCCCTGATACATAAATGTATAGTTTATGATTCTATGACATTAAAGGGCTTAGAGATTAAGTCAGGAGACTTGGTTCAATGATGCTAAGACAATGGGCAGTTACCCACAAAGAGGAGCAACCCTGTTTCCAAAATGAGGTGAACTAAAGCAAAGTTTTTCAAGACTTTATTTTTAATAGTAAGACATTTTGTATCAAGAACAACTATTCACACATACTCACATTCATAAACAACTGTAACTAAAGCTTCACAAAACAATACCTACTGAAATTGTAACAAAAGCACTGGTGTTCTATTCTTTGAATCCTCTTTGTTTGTTGACCATGACCCAGTAGTTACCTCATGTCCCCCTAAAGAGCTGCATCGGGATGTGGAAAGCTCTAGAGTGCTTCACGCAGGATGACCTGTGGAATGAGCACCTGCTATTCTCTGGTTTATAAGTCAGGAGGTTGAGGGAAAATGAACTTTCTTTGAACAAGCCATCTACAATTTCTTTCATTTCCAAACTCACAAAGACAGATTAAGTTGAAAAATCTAAGGCAGTACTTAGAAACGTTCATCTTCAAATTTGTTGAAATGAATAAATGGAAAACTATAAAACCTAAGGTAAGTTGCAGAGTCTCCTTAGTTAAATTTACTTACAGATAGTGGATAGGAACCAATAGGTATTTACTTTATGACTGTTTGAAATGATAAATTAAGCCTATGTTTTTCAGATTAAAAATAGGAATGATCTCATACTTTCTATTAAACCAGAGAAATAATGGCAAAGAAAAAATAAAAAAGCCGAAAACCCTAGTTTCTCTTTTTTTAAAAAATTCTTTCTCTTTTAGGGGAGACTGAGCCCTGCTCTAGCCGGGGAATCTGAAAGGAAAAAGGTTCTTTTTCATACAGAAGAGGATGCCTAGCTTTATATAATACATTGGACAGATAGTGTCATGATCTGTGGGCTTCGGCTTCAGCTGCCAATAAAAAAAAAAAAAAAAAAAAAAAAAATCCATTCATTTAGATTAAGTCACCACTCTCAGGGGAAATGAGGGCCTGTAGGAGAAGAAGTGGTCTCTAAGCATTTAAAAAAAAAAAAAAAGACTGAATTAATCGGAGCCATTTGAAAGAGCCAGATAGCTAAATATAAGTGTATTGAGACTTGAGACTTGGGAAAAAAAAAAAAAAAAAAAAAAGAAAAGAAACAGGCAGAGAACATAAGGAAAAGAATCCAGAACAGACACTCACTCAGGTAGCTTCCCAGGTGCCTAGTGAATGAGCAGGTACCAGGATGGGAGGAGAACGTGAAAGTGGAGTAGGAGTTTACCGAAGAGGCCCAATGTCATTTAATAAAAAGGCAAAGCTGCTAAAATGTGATCCCAGTGAGTCTTAACAATAGAGTAGCTTTAAAATTGATTTACTTCTATTCCACAAATCAATCCAGAACAAGTAGGCAGGCTGCTGTGTTCCACATGGTCATTCAGAAATCCAAGTCTTATCCATTTTCTTTTTCCATCATCATCTGGGTTATTTTTCTTATCTCTATAAGGAATGTTTTCAAAAGAAGTTCCTTTAAATAGAATTTATTCCAGTTCAGGGGAGGAGGTCAAGAGCATCAAAGAACAAATGCCCAATGTTTTAAGTCCTAGGAGTGGAAGAGGCATGTATCACAGGTATCATTTAATATTCAAATTCTATTTAAATGAAACTTCTTTAGAAATATCATCAATTGTTAGATCATATAAAATCTAACAATATCATCTATACTTAAAATGTTCTTACATATAAGAAAAATTAGTTTGGATTCTTTATGTGTAAAACAATATACAACTCATACAAAATTTTCAGGTAAGCATGAATAATTTAGAGTTGAATTTTAATTTGTTAGAGGGTATTTCTAAGGAATTTTCCTTTAAATAGAATTTGAATGTTAAATGAGTACCTGGGAGTAATGGAGTGTTGGTAGTACATGTAGTACCTGGGAATAATGGAGAATCACTGTTGGTTAACAGCCA
This sequence comes from Marmota flaviventris, assembly GCF_047511675.1. Lineage (NCBI taxonomy): Eukaryota > Metazoa > Chordata > Mammalia > Rodentia > Sciuridae > Marmota > Marmota flaviventris. The sequence continues at coordinate 51,845,509 of NC_092508.1, read as the reverse complement.
GCAGCTCCTGCTACAGTCACTTCTTAGCCAGTTCCAGCTTATTAAACATTTCTGTGTCTACTATCCAAAAGAAGACTGTGTGGTGCCCATCCTTGGAATAAAAAAAAAATATTTTCTAAACTCTTCCCCCAAAAGATAATCTGTAGCAGAATCTACAAACAGATCTGAACCTGAGACTACAGTGATTACGTATAAAGCATTATTAATGGTGCAAATTTTACTTGAACATTTCTCATCAGGCCACTGACAAAACTACAAAGCATTTTGAAAAATAACCTCTCATTTTAATTTGAATCCAATTTTTCTAGTAGCTCAGAAGGCTTTACATGGCTAATATAAAATTTCTGGGACTAAGGCCATAAGTTAAAACTGAATGTCTTTAATTAGTTCCACATTTTTAATCTAACTTCTAATATAAATCTTGTTCCTTGAATTTGATATATAGAATAATAGACAAAGTATGATAGATAAGCAATAAGCTTTAAAAACAGAACAGAAATCAGGCTAAGTGTTAAGATCTAATAATATCATCTACACTCAACATGTTCTTACATATAAGAAAAATTAGATTCTTTATATGTAAAACAATATACAACCCATACAAAATTTTATGGTAAGTATGAATAATCTAGAGTTGAATTTTAATTTCTTAGAGGGTGTTTCTAAGGAAGTTTCCTTTAAATAGAATTTGAATGCTAAATGATGTATCACTTTTTAGTAAGTGGAAAGAAAACTGGAATTCAAAAACCCAGAAGCTGGAAGGCATCTTAGACTCTGTCTAATCAAGAGGTATTTCTTTGTCCACTTGAATTTGTGATATTCTTTAAGAATTGGTCCTTTCTAATATTTTATAGTGTGCTATCATTTATATTGATTAAAAAACCCCTCTCTAATTCCAATATCTAACATGATAGTGATATAGATACTGGTGTCAGCAGAGGGCCTAGATAGAGTCTCAAGTAGGTTTGAATGCATAGAACTTTAAAATCAAGCTTTATATAAATGCAATTTATTTAGTTTTGACAATGTTTGATGAATTCAGTCTCATCTTCAGGTTTAAATGAAATAGAACATGTCAATAAGGTTTTATTTTTTGTTTGTTTTTGGCACTAGGGATTGAACCCAGGGGACTTAACCAATGAGCCACATCCCATCCCTTTTTTATATTTTATTTAGAGACAGGGTATTACTAAGTTGCTTTGGTCTCAGTAAGTTGTTGAGGCTGCTTTAAACTCATGATCCTCCTGCTTCAGCCTCCTGAGCTACTGGGATTATAGGTGTGCCCCATTGTGCCCAGAGCCAAACGAGACCAACTCATGTTTTAATATTTTAGTGCAGGTGACAGAAAAGAAAGTATAAAACTATCTGACAAAAATGAGCATATGATGAAAAGAAAGCAGGTGCCTTAGCCTGATCAGAGAGGTTGTCTATAAGAAGTGGCATGTGCAGGGAATAAAGAGAAAATAATGTGAAAATCTAAAGAAACAAAATTTCTGGACAAAAAAAATGAAAAGTGCTGAGAGCACAAGGTTTAAAAAAAAAAGGAAAAAGAAAAGCTTGGTAGTTTGGAGGAACAGAAAGAAACCAGACCTAGAACAAAGCAAATAAGGCATGAGTTGTGGCTGCAAAAATCCACAGAGCCTGTTCCTCATAATAAAGGGGATGGAAGTTATGCTAAATGAAATGGCAAGACATTGGAAGGGCTTGGGTATGGAAGTAACCTAACTTGACTTATGCTTTCAAATGGTTCATCTCAGCAGCTGTGTGGAGGACTGAACAAGAATGAAAGGGGACAAGAATGAAAGCATCAGTAAAATTGGTTTTGCAGAAATTTAATTTCATGACTGAAGCCATACCAAAGTAGTGAAAGCAGTAGATTCCTTCATTTTGCAAGTCTATAGGCACTGTGAGTTGCTTCTCAGAAGCCTTTCCCTCTTTCCTTCTATCATTGTTCCAATATTATCTGGTGCATCAGCTCCACCAGATAAGGTTCTGCTCCAATTGCATCCTGACTCCCCTTTCTCTTTTTACCCATTCCCCTGCTTGGCATTCCATATAGCTCAGCATGTCCTGATTGTCCAAAAATATGTCTCAGAGAAAGCCAGCTGGGGATACTTTTGCAAAGGTTTTCTTTTTCTGATGATAGGAGGGGAGTCATTCTGTCTATCTCACCACTAAACCAAAAGCTTGACCAATTTGGAAAAAGCTACCGTCTCCCACAAGTGAAAAAAGCAGACATTCCCCCAAATGTACTCTGTGGACAAACAAATTTGAGATGTGCTGTGATAAATAGAGTGCAGCACTTTTATTTTCAGAAATTTTCAAATATTAATGTGATCTATGGATGTCCAAGAGAGAACCCAGATACCTAAATTTTTCCAAACTTATATGACCACAGAACTCCCACTTGCAAAATAATAATAACCTGGTTCACAGAACTATCCTCTTCAGAACACTATATGGTAACACTGGACAAAGGAATGGTTTTATAGAATCAAATAATATTCTTCAAAATCATGGTGCATCAGTGATGTGCTTAGAGAGTCCACAGCAGGCTGCCAACATCTAAAGATTTAGGTGATAAAGCTTTCTGTGATGAAAAAAGATCAACTACTTGGGAGAATCCACCAAAGTAAACGTTTGATGTTCAGATTAGAATTATCAGAAATCTTATTCATTATCAAGAATTAGAGGGCTTTTAAAAATCAAAGTCCTAGTAAAGATACAGCTAGAAAATTGCTTCCTGTATTTTCCCCTTTTATTATTAATTAAACTCATTATGAACTTGAGTTACTATGGAAGCTGCTACCCTCTCCTCCTGTCACCTCCTTTTCTCCTTCTCTCCTTCTTCTTCTTTTTCTCCTCAGCCTTCTCCTTCTGGAAGGAAGGAAGGAATAAAAGAAGGAAGGAAGGAAAGAAACAGATAAAAGTCTTCTACAAATAGTTTAGTTTGGTGGTATTAAGAAAAAAGACGCATTTAATTTAATTTAAAAGTGTGAAACACACTAGAAATTTTACCACGACAATATCCAGACTGAGAGACATGATTTCCAACAATTCATTGATTCCAGTAGTAAAAGATGGCATACTGTGAAATTTTATCTCATCATAAAAAAAGATTACTATGGCTTATAACTAAATGTCAAAATAGATTTTCATTACATAGTCTAATTTAATTTCTTAACCACAGAAAAGAATGATTTATACTTAGCTGCTCAGTTCAGATTTTTTTTTCTGGTATTTCTGACAATAGGCTTTATACTTTACTAGGGTAACTGTCTAATGAAACTCAACTAAGAGTGCTGTCTTAAAACTGTACTCTTCAAGTGTGATCCATAGCCTACCAGGTAGGGCATCACCTAGGCACCTGTCAGAAATGCAAAATCACGGCCCCCACCCCAGACCTACTCAGAGTTTGCATTTCAATAAGATCTCCAAATGGTTCATATACATGGTAAAGTTTGAGAAACACTTAGAAGACATCCTCTAGGTGTTTTGCTGTCACTGAGGACTGTTTTGACTCTACCTGGTGGTACCCAGTGGGTTTTCCTAAGAACCTATTCCTGAAATTTCAGCTCACCCCCTTTTACTCAGAACCCATTTAAAATTTATGATCTACAACTAACTAAAAATACTGTTTAGAGTGCAATGCTTGTGTTCTATTTTTTGTGCAAATCTTATATACAAATGTTGATAGATAACTAATTCCACAATTTATCTACTTTTTAATCACTTTAAAAGGACACTAGCTTACAAAGCATGTTGTGTGTGTGTGGGTTTGTGTGTGTTTAACAGTCACTCTACATCCTAGTTGACAGCAAAGCTGCCTTGGCTCCAAGTCTGTTTTGCCAATTAACAAAAATGCAAAAAAAGCCATGTCTTTGTCCAGTGGGGTTCTCAAGAACAAGATCCCCACTTTATTAGAAGATTTTAGTTCATCCCTTTGAAATGTTTCTACTATATATTTGAATCAAGTTTCTCAAAAATCCCCAAGTATGTCCAAAACTCACCATGCTCTCAGTGCTCTCAAACGTATCAATAGATCACATGGGTGTTGGAAGCGCACTTAAAATTTCCAGACCTTCTGATCTTCTCAGAGATGGACCTTTCCATCCTTTACCTAAAATGTAAGCAACACAATCACATGCTGATTACTCATCCCAGCACCATGACACAGGGACAGTGGCACCAGGAAGATTGAGAGTCTGATTATAGGGGCTGTCATGTTCTGTTCAAATACCACCATCTGCTTGGCTGTCCTCATTCTTTCCCTATTGAGCCTATGACTTGACCTTCCCATGTCTTGCTGACTCTGTTGCTTCCCTGCCTTATCAAATACTCCTTAATATGGGTATCATCTCAATTAACAACAAGATACCTACGTCCATCACCTCCTCTAAAGAATCATCTTTTCCAAAATTCAGAGTCTGAGTAGCAGGAATTTTGGGCAGTGAAACTGTTCATAGTCAGGTGTCATCTAAGGATGAAGCAAGAAGGATCTAAGAAATGACTGAAGCTGGTAGAGAGGGGATTGGTGAGAGGGCTTGGTATTTGGTAGTAATAGGAGAAGAAGAGGAGACATGCTGGTCTTATCTGCTGGCAGAAAAGGGTGAATAAGGAAATGGGGAAAGCAGCTATATGGAGAAATAATCCTTATGGAGAGGAGACTTCCTTTCCCAGGACTTATTTTTGGTTTTAATGTTGGTCCGGAGAATAAGCCTGTGAGATCTGAGAGAGCCCTCCTTCCGGCCCCTCTCTTGGACAGAGCAGACAGGGTCATTGCCAAGACTCATATTTCTTGCTCATTTTCCCTACACACTTTAGGCCTTACATAGCTTATATCCTCAAAGAACCCCTAATTACTAAATTCCTACTATGCTTAGCCTATTAATCACATATTGCATGCAGTCATTTTCTTATTCTGACTCTACTGTTAGTTTTCAGAGACTTTTCCTTGGTTCTCTTACTTCTAATGAGTTTTTCTTGTATCAAATTATGGGTGGCTTTTCCTCTGTCTGAGCCAAACTTTGGTGTCCTTCCAGATTCTCCAGATTCTTTCCCTGGTCCTCTTCAATTCTCCTTCCACATGTTTTCTCCCATCCACCTAAATGTTAGTGGAGCTACCAAAATAATATCTTTAGCACATGCCTCCCTCCTGAGTTCTCAGACAGTAAATACTATTGTTTCTGGAACATATGCACATGGATGCCTCCTGGAAAATTCAAACTCAAGCCTATCAACCCCACCTATCTTTCCGTGGATATCTGCTCCTCTTCTTTACAGTTTTTCAATTAAAGGTGTTACTAAATTGCCACCCATAATTTAATGCAAGAAATACATGATCCATGCCAAATGTATACCCTTTTCTAAATGTACCATGAGATTTCATGCCCTTTAGTGCTCCACCATGTCTGCTTACCTGTTAAGCACCTATTCATGCTCAAAGATCCAACTTAAGGTTCTCCCCTTGGATAAAACTTTTGGCTCCCATAACTGACCACTGCTTTCTTTATTCCTACATGGAATGTTGCATTTTTTTTAAATGTAACTTTTGTTCATTTTACATGAACTTCATGTATATATGCAGTAATTTCCTTGAGTGTAGGATCCTGTATAGTTTGCATTTATAGCATGAAGCATGGTGCCCAGGAAAGGATGGGTGTCAGTGGGTAATCACTGAGAGAAAGAATGAACATACAGGCATGGATAAATTCAAAGAAAATGGAACTTAACTGTACTTTACTTGCTGAAGCCTAGAATGTGTTTATGGAGACAAAGCAGTTTAGAAATAAAATACCTCTGGTAGACTGGACAGCACTCACAGCACAGGCAAATGGGAGGATATCAGAGCCATTCTTGTTACAATGGGGGATCCTCCAAGTGACAGATCAGTCCTGAGGTTTCAGGCACTGATAAGTGGTCTGGGAGGTTCCAGAAGAAGAGAGGCCAGATTTTATCTGTTAAAAGGCATCTAAGTTACAAATACAGAAGGACATAAAATACCAAGGCTTACCCTCAGAGAAGTGTTTCTTCAGTTCAATTCCCATACAGGAGACCTTTTGATGTCGTTTACAAGTCAGACTATCATCTCACTTCAAACAATATTCTCGGCTTCTTAACTGAGTTCTTTCATGGAAAATAAGGCATTCCTCTTCTTTGGAGTCAAAACACATTTGGGATTTCTGTCTGTGAAAGATTATCAAATAGGGTTATGAAATCTGGGAGGGTTTTTTTTTTTTTTTTCTAAAGACAGTTCTGAGGGCTTAAAAAATGCCTGCTCCTTTTGATAGTCTGGTTTAGAAAAGCAGTCCGGACAGTGGGAAAAGTTTAGTCCTGCCCCATCCTCATTCTGCTGTATGGCTTTTATTTTGTATACCATTTAGGGAACTTAAAGTTGCAAAAATGCAAAACTACCCATTGGCACTATCTATTGTCAATACCATCATGGATCTCATAACAAATATTCATTTCATTTAAGCCACCAAAATTTAATTTGATTCCATGAATTTTTTTTTTCTATGGAGCTATGAAAACCCTTTTTACCCATTCTTTAAACTATTAACAAGCTGGAAACAAATTGGATTTCATAAAGATTTATGGGCACTTCCAAAATCACTTAACAGTCAAAAGCCATGCGGTAACTTTTTCCATTTAAATAAAATGTGAGGCTTATAAAAATGACAGTTGTGAAAGAGTTGTGAAATTAGATTCAGATGGTTCCCACCCAGACCTTGCTTATCTACTGTAGAGATCATGGCCCTGCTGCTAGTCCATGTCTGTAGGCCCTAAGGAATTACTTGAGGTTGCTGAAGCCTTAGAGCATAGCCATTATAATATTAGCTTATGGACATTCAATTATATTTTACTATAACCCACTTATAATTATTGCTAGAATATAGAAAAGGTAATTATGTCTCAAGTGTGAATAACCTGAGCATCATCCTGAATAAGTGTGGAAATAGATTTATTTTCTACTTATACTTGAATATGGGTAGGTCAGGTATTCAGGAATTATTTTTAATAAAAGTCTCCTTATTAAAACCAAACTGACATGGATCTAGAAAGCCATTCTGTCTAATTTTGTTTCTCTAGAAATACTGGTTTCTAAAACCAACCCAATAGACAAAAATGATGACGTTTTTAATTCCTAAGAATTCTTTAATTTATAACAGAAACACTGTGACTCTGAAATAAGCTAAGATAGGAATTAAACAAGTAGGTTCTGTCAATATTTGAAGGCCAGATTTCTTAAGAGTAACAATGGATGATTACTCAATGGACCCTTACTTGGATGTCTTCAGAGCTAAAGCTCTTTCTTTCTACAACTACAGATAGATTAAACCTGAGCTATATTGGAATGAGAGAATGAAAAAATAGAAAGTGTAAATTCAGATTAGACATTGAATCTTACTTACTTTTATAACTTATTCATGTTTTAATATTCTCCCCCAAAGAAATCTCTACATCTTTAAGACACCAAAGCCATTCATACTTGATCTCTTCTTACAGCAATTGCCTGGGAACATTGGGCCTGCTCCTGTTTGGTTGGTTTCCTGAGCCTTAGTTTCGTCTTCTCCCCGCCCCACTCCCCCTCCTTATTTCTACTCTTTGGTTGGACTGACTTATCTTGGTTTCTTTAACTCAAATTTGAGAAAGGTCTAGGCTCTTCCTATTTTGGCACCATTTCTGTTCTCAGAGACCTGATGCCTGGCACCCACGTGATGGCTTTCCCTCTAGAGGGGCCAATCCAGTCTCTTCATAAGGCATTGTGAGAGAGTCAGGAATATGGTTACTGGTCTTGAGCAAGCCAGTTAACATTTTGGAAGTCTTTGTGTCATCTCTAAATGAAATGAAAAATTCTACTTTACTCAATACTTTTAAGTATCAATGAAGTTAGTGTATATAAACACATAATCTGAAATTTACATAAGGAACTAGGAATAAGCCTTGGTAAAATTGCATTATCTGCTGTTTGCCTGGTGTATATTTTGGGTAGCAGAGTATTGATTGCAATTTTTAGTTGAG